>NC_092711.1:209918140-210218140 GCF_047496885.1 Scyliorhinus torazame | reverse complement strand
GGAGAACCCCCCTGCGCATGCACTGGGATGACGCCAACACACGCTGGCACTCCCGCACATGCGCAACTCACGCCGGCTGGTGGAGGCCCTTTGGCACATGTTGGCGCGGCGCCAAGCCCTTCCACGCCGGCTGCCTTGGCGCCAACCCCGCCAGTGCCGGCCTAGCCCCTAAAGGTGCGGAGGATTCCGCCCCATCCGGGCGGCCCGACGCCGGAGTGGTTCACCACTCCTCGGCGCCGGTATGGCCCGCCCCGCCGGTTAGGGGAGTTTCCCGCCCCAGTTGTTCCAACCTCAGTTGGAAGCAAACCCAAAATATACAGGTGCCTGCTGTGGTAACTATTGCTCGATTTTGCCAGAAGTTTTAAAACTGATGGGATGTGGTTTTGGGAGTTATAACTCTGAAGTTAGAAAAAGTGAGATTTGGAACTGGGGATATTTAAAGAAACTGTACCTAGCCATTAAGTTTTCACTGTATACTAATACATGTGACAATAATAAATCAAATGAAATCAAATCAAGGTAGTTAATTGCATTCATAGTTAACTTTCTTGTGTGCTTCATTGTTTAATAAAAAATGTTTTCGTTTTAAAATCATCACAGATCAGTGGTTAGGAATCCTGTGGTGATTCGCTGACCCCCTGACTCCTCAAAGCCTGTGCACCATTTTTAAGGGGTGGAATAACATCCACCGACCTGGATGAATGCAGCTCCAACAACACTCAAGAAGCTTGATACAATCAAGACAAAACAACCCACTTGATCAGCACCACATAAAAAAAAACAAGGGGCGTGATCTTCCGACCTCATTACACTTGCGCTCAAACATAACGAGGCCGGTGAATAGCGGGAGAGGCGAAAATCGGGAACCGTGCCAAACAGTTTGCGATGCAACCGGCCTGCTCCCGTAGGTGAAATCAGGATCTCGGCGTAGCATGGCGAGAATCCAACTATCACCACTTAAGCCCCGTTTCCATACAATTATCGAGAGATGCCCATCATCCAATGGCCTCCTGTCATTCACCGGCCTCCCCAGCAAGTGCTCGTGCTAGTGCTGATTAGTACTCCTTTTGAATAACATGAAACCGGTGGAAGGACTTCTGTGGGGATCCGAGGAGGTGAGTAGTCATCTTTGTTCACAGGCAAAGAGCCCGGGGATTCTGGGCTTGCTCGGTTGGGAATGGGGGGCACTCGGCTGGGGGTGGGGGGGGGGGAACCTTCCGCAACGGTGGGCCGCCATGGGAGGGTGGGGCTGGAGGGTGGGGGGCAACCGGGTGGGGTTGGGGGACAACCGCTCGCTGCACCATCATGCCTACCCCAGAATCATCATCCCAACCCCAGCGATATGTCCACGGCCGGAGGGTGGGTGACTGCCAAGGGGAGGGGGCCAGCGCCCGAGCCGGGTGATGTTGTGAGCGGGTGTCCACGGTACAGGGTCTGGGACCCGATGAGAGGCGTCTGCTGCTTCCTGTGGTACATGGGGAGGGGATCCGGGTAGGGTGGTAGGGGGGGAAAGTCAGTGCTTGAATGGAGGGCTCCGACGTGGCAGCCACTGCTGTTTGTCGGTCTAACACCCTCTCCCAATACTTTACAGATACTGAACGCGATGGCAGAGATGTTGGACGTAGAGATTGCGCTAATGGTTCTGGTGCGAGGCGATGCAGCCAGACGCCGGAGGAGGCGGCAGCAGCAGCAACGTCTGCAGATGCTCGAGGCAGCGTCCCACGTGCCAGACCCTGCCCTACACCCCGAGGACCTGGCCACCCATCAGACCAGGGAGGGACCGTCCCACGACGGCCAGGGTGTATCGGCGCCGCTGGTCATTCGAACAAATGACAGAAAGCAGGTGTTGCAGGAGGCTCCGCCTCAACAACGAGATGGTGCGGCACCTGGGACATTTCCTCATGGACTTGGTACCATATGGAGGAGGAGGATACCCACTCCCGGTGGCCGTCAAGGTCACTGCAGCCCTGAACCTTTATGCCAGGGCACAAGCTGGGACCTGTGTAGTATCTTACACGCCACAGACACAGGTGCATCCGGCAGATCACGAATGGAGTATGTGCCCGGGTGGAAGACAACATCGTTTTTGACATGGACCACGGCCAACAGGATGCCGGGTACAGGTTTCACCACCATCGTCGGGATGCCCCAGTTCCAGAGAATCATCGATGCCACACATGTTGCCCTGCACTCACCGGGCCACCTGGCTCTATGCTAACCAAAACGGGGTTCACTCCCTGAACATACAGCTAGTGTCCGACCACCAGATGAAGATAATCCCGGGGAGTGTGCACGAACGACATCTACGTCCTGGGGAAGTCAGTCATCCGTACCCATTTCGAGGAATACCCCAGGATGGGCGGTTTGCTCCTGGTGGATAAGGGATATCCGCTGAGGGGAAAGAGTGCTAATAGTCACAGATACCAAGAGAAAAGAGTGCTAATGGCAGTCCCCGGAGAGAATAAAAGGTGTGAAAGGCGATTGCATAGGAAGATGCCATGGGAGATGGGAGAGGTGTTGGGTACGGTAGAGGAGTGGACTAGATTATCACGCTGGAGTTGGCGAAAATGGCCGAGGATTATGCTTTGAATATGGCGGGGTGAAATGAGGGGGAATCTTGTTCTGGGAAGGGCAAGGGTAGTGGCGTGGGAGAAGGACCGCATGCTATTGAGTGCCCTGTCAACAACTGAACATCTTTGACAAAGGGTCATTTGGATTCGAAACGTTAGCTCTTTTCTCTTCCTCCAGGTGCTGTCGGACCTGGAGATTCTCCAACATTTTCATTTTTGGTTTCAAATTCCAGTATCCGCAGTAATTTGCTTATATCCTCTGAGTAACTGGCTAATGACACCAGTACATAGGCCGAGACTGAAGCGGAGACCCGAAACATTGAGGCCCATGCAGCCATGGTGACTGTCATTGAGTGGTGCATAGGACTCCTCAATTCAATCATGGTTAACGTGGGCCTCAACACCAATTTCCCGCCCATTCCCCATAACCCTAGGTCCAATGAGAGACCAAAAATCTGTCCATTGCAGATTTTAAAAGATTCAACGATGGAGCATCCGCAACCTCCTGGGGTAAAGAATTCCAAAGGTATAAAACCTTTTGCGAGCAGCATGGTGGCACAGTGGTTAGCACTGCTGCTTCACAGCGCCAGGGACCCCGGTTCAATTCCGGCCTTCGGTGTCTGTGTGGAGTTTGTACATTCTCCCCATGTCTGAGTAGGTTTCCTCCGGATGCTCCGCTTTCCTCCCACAGTCCAAAGATGTGCAGGTTTGGTGGATGGACATGATAAAATTGACCCTTATTGTCCAGGGTTGTGTAGGTCATGTGGAGTTATGGGGTGACAGGAGAGGGTGGAGGAGCTGGCCTAATTAGGGTGCTCTTTCAGAGGGTGGGTGCAGACTTGATGGTTGTTCTATGGTTCCATGGAAGACTTTTCCCCTCATCTCAATCCTAAATGATCAACGCCTTATCCTGAAACTGTGCTCCCCTGTTCTAGATTTCCAGTTAATTGGAAAACCTCAGTGTCTCTCCTTTTAAACCCATTGAGAATATTGTATTTTTCAGTGAGATCACCTCATTTTTCTAAACCATGATTGAATTGAATGTCACAGGAAACTCAATTGACCAGAGTCCATTTCATAACAAATCATGTTCTAAGTGACAGAAAGTTGTTTGAATAAATCGGAAAACCTCAGCTGAGAATTAGAACCAATAAAAGTAATTAAAGGGATAAACCAGAGATAAGGGATTCCTTTAAGAATATGATCCATACGGCTGATTAGAAAGAAGAATTGTTAGCCTTCCAAGATTCTTGAAGCATTCGTGAAAATTACTTTTAAAAATGCCTTTTGTTGAATGACTTTAATTTGCAAATCCAGGGCAGCATGGTAGCGCAGTGGTTAGCACTACTACCTCACGGCCCCGATTCGGTCAAGGTCCCAGGTTCGACCCCGGCCCTGGGTCACTGGCCGTGTGGAGTTTGAACATTCTCCCAGTGTTTGCGTGGGTTTCGGCCCCACAACCCAAAGATGTGCATGGCAGGTGAGTTGGCCACGCTGAATTGCCCCTTAAAATTGTAAATCTGGAGTATCTTGAAGCTTTTTGCTTTCACTTTTCAGTATCTCAAGGACATTTTCAATGTACTCTCAAAAGTTTTCGATTTAGTTTTGCGCAAATGTACCAAGTGAATCATTGAAAATAAAAAAAAGTGTTCTATATACCTCTTCAACCCGACTGAGTAAGAGATAAGGGGACTTGTCATTTTGCAGACTGGGATCTTTAAAAACACGACTGCAGTAGTCACACACACACTTTTTTTTAAACATTTACTGCAATAAATACATATGATTCGCAATAGAAAAATGGCGGAGCTTTTCAGGTCTGTGGAAGCCAGGTATTTTGAATACAACTAGTATAGGGAAAAGATAGCTGTTTAAGCATAAATATTATCCCCAGTTTTAAATACTCATTTAAACATGAGAATTCCAGCACCCATAAATTCAGGTCTTCAATAGATACATGAAACAGCATAAAATTCCATCATAGATTAAAACAGCACAGTTGCAAGACAATTTGACACTGCTTGTACTATTATCAAGGACAAGGGCTGAGTTCCATGGCAACGAGGTGGCAGGAGTCCAGGACAGTTTGTAAGAGCATTGAATCAAATATATATTTGATTCAGCTTTCTCGATATGAAGTCTCCATTGTTACATTAGCCAAGCTAGCTTAAAACCAGTTTATTGCTGGTAAAGATGAGCAGAATATCACATTCCATAACATGCAGACATGAAACAATTAAAAGCTAATGTTGCACATTGAAGATGGACGGCTTGCCATCAAATCAAATGTGTTTGAGTCTAACCCAAACCAATTAGGATTATATTGGGGGGTGATTAGATGATTTAAGACAGATATGAAAGTGTGTAACTGAAAAGCTTCCGCCCGCCATTTTAGTCTTTTTCGGAGTATTAGTCTGTGTCAGTGATGGAGTCTGTCAGAGTGTTAGTCTGTCTGTCTGTCTGTTAGTCAGTCTGTCCTTAATTGCTGTCTTTAATTCTCTTAGTCTGTATGTTTAGTAAGTCTGTCCTTAATAGTCTGTCTGTCTGTTTTGGTTTCTTTAATTTTGGAGGTTCTGTCTTTGATTCTGTCAGTCTGTCAGTCTGTTAGTCTGTTTAGTACTTTGAGTTTGAGTTTAGCTGAAGATTAGCTCTCTCTCTCTCTTCATGTTTCATTTCCAGACTTTGACCTTTTAAAAGTTACCTTCGAGCTGTCTGCCTAAGCAAGAAGATAACGTCTGTAATTCTCTGAAAGCTTCAAATTGTCTATGAATTGCCTTTTAAATGACTTTCAAACTGTAATCAATAGAAGACAAATAAAATAATTCCTTTTGGCACCTGAGAAGTTTTAACTGCACATTTCTGCTGAGTCCCAGTAATCGCAAAGTGCTACTGGTAACCGAATAGTAGAAATAATATAAATTCCTTCAACTTTACACAGTCGAATAATACTAGGAATCCATCAACTTGGCGTAGTCCAAAAATATCGTAGATCTTTCAACTTGTCGTAGTGCGCCAGACTTTGATTTATCAACTAAACTCCCCCCAACTTGGCGTAGTTCGGCAGGTTAAGATCCTTCAATTAAAGATTCCAACACTTGGCGTAGTCGGCAGGATTTTGATTCATCAACTAAGCTTACCCCAACTTGACGAAGTTCGGCAGGTTAAGATCCTTTCAAATTAAAGATTCTAACACTTGGCGTAGTTGGCAGCTGGGGGGAGTTTTGAGGATGACCTTCAGAGGCCCAGGTGATGATGGAAAGCTTTGAAGATAATCGGAGGAGGTCCGGAACCTTCGGGAAGCTTCGGAGATAATCGGAGGAGGCCCAGAAGACAGCCGGAACCCACGGCTACACTAGGGTAAGAAATATCTTTTTCACCCATTAACAGTCTTAAAGCCACATCAATCAGTACTTCGGCCCTTGAAAAGAACATTTTTATACACTATGTTAAATCAATCAGGTGCCGGTTGTTGAAACTAAAATAAAACGGGACTGAAAAAATAGTCACGGCAGTCAGCGATCAAGGAAAATTTGTGGCTGATCCAAATCACAGTGTAGATTCAGAGCCTTTAGCAGGCAGAAAATTACTCCCCACTACATCCAAGGGGGGTGCTGGAATACCAGATGTTTCTGTTGAAGATATGTTGGGGGATTGTAGATCTTTCACTCGTAGACAATTTGACCTATGTGAAACCTCAAAAAAAATTGAATCAAAGTATGATATCCCCAGAGGACTGCGGTCCTTCAATAATATCAAGAGAGCATGGGGAAAATGCACACGATTACATGGTGCAGAACGTGTAAAATGGTCCCTAGTAATTACGGGACAGATACTCAGTCAGCAAGAGATCATTGTTAAAAATAAAAGTGATCATCAGCTTCAGTCCACTAAAGACCAACTAAGTGCAGTTGTTGAAGAACTGCGAGATGCAAAATCCAAACTTGAGCATTATGATGAAATTAAAACAGATTTGCAAGTTGCAAAATCCAAACTTGAGCATTATGATGAAATTAGAACAGATTTTCAAAATAAAACCTCTGAACTCCAGCAGTTATCTGTTCAAATCGCAGAATTCCAAATTCAAGTTTTTAAAGTGGAGTCAGAATTCCAAAATCAAGTTTTTGAAGTGGAGTCAAAATACCAACAGTTGCAATTAAATACTGAGCGAAGTGATGATGAGTATAGGTCCACTAAAAACCAACTAATTGCAGTTGTTGAAGAATTGCAAGATGCAAAATCCAAACTTGAGCATTATGATGAAATTAAAACAGAATTGCGAGTTGCAAAATCCAAATTTGAGCATTATGATGAAATTAAAACAGAATTGCGAGTTGCAAAGTCCAAACTTGAGCATTATGATGAAATTAAAACAGATTTGCAAAACAAAACCTCTGAACTCCAGCAGTTATCTTTTCAAATAACAGAATTCCAAAATCAAGTTTTTGAAGTGGAGTCAAAATACCGACAATTGCAATTAAAAACTGAGCGAATTGAACTTGAAAATTGCAATTTAATCAAAGAAAGATGTGTTTTAGAAAGAGATATAAACAATGTAACTGAACACTGCAATTTTTTGACAAACAGGCTTTCTGTGCAGAAATTTGAACAAACTCAGAAAGCAGCCCAAGCACCCCACCTAATGGCACAGTCGGCAATTGCACATCCGAAATCAATTGTCAACAATAAATTAGTTCCATTGTCAGATGAATCAGATGAAGATAGTGTTCCTACAATGCAAAATACTAAAGTAATTCGACTAGCCCCTTTAAAACGCAAACGGGTTAGAGTTGGAAGCAAAAAAATAGGTGGTGAAACTATCACGAGAAACATATTTGACCACCAATGGGTTCATGAACAAATTGATCCTTCAAAAATTGACGAATGGTCCAAAGATCTTCCACACCCTAAAAAGGGTGGTATGACCACATGGGATGGAATTCACAGATTACAAGCCATTTACAGTCTCCACCCATTTGATGGAGTACAAATTCTGACTATCATGCTCGGTACTCGTGTAATTTCAACCCTTAGAAATGAAGTAGAAGTTGCCCTTGGAGACGATTTGCAAAATTTAGAAGCTGGTTGGCTAGCAGCCAAGAATTGGCTATTAAAATGTCGCCCCCCAAGGCCCAATTGGTCTAAGATCACATCTTGCATTCAAAAAAATAATGAAGATATTCAGGATTTTGAGGAAAGATTTTTACATACTTGGACGGAATATTCAGGGATGACACTCGACCAGGAAAATGACACATGGGCTGCAAGCACTTTAAGTCCATTAAAAACAGCTTTTATAGCCGGTGTTAAACCAGAAGTTTCTGCTGCCTTGAATTTGGTTTTACCAGCTTGGGCCACAGCTGGCACATACCGAGACATAGTTGACTGATGCATTCAGATAGATCGTGGTTTGCACAATCAAGCAACTTTTAACACTGCAGCTGCTCAAATGCAGCCTATTGCTCAAATCCACCCCATGTTACCTGCTGCTCCAGCGGCGGCTGTTGCAGCACCTGCAGGAATATCAGCAGTAACTACAATTTCACCACCAGTGCCAGAGCAAACATGTTCCCTTGCTCCATTAAAATCATGTAAGAAAATACCACAATGTATTTTCTGTGGTAGAGTAGGACACTGGATGGCAAAATGCTATCATAAACAACGGATGGATTCGAGAGATGATAATGAAGTAGACAATGTTCACTACAATACATTTCCACCTTGTGGTCAACCACGTAACACGTACCAACAAGACACACCCAGCATGGCTTCTGGTCAGCACCACTGGCTAAGCAACTACAACCATGGTTTGCTTTTACAGTTAATCAGCAACAGTATCACAATAGCCCAACTGTTTACCACATGGCTTTACAGAATCATCTCAGGCAACTGCCTGTTCGGCCTTCCACCATTATCCAATATGAAGAGGATGTTCTGATAACCTCCATCAATAAAGATGATCATGACAAAGACTTACGGGTGGTCTTGAACCACCTCAGTACTAATAGTCACAAAGCTAGCTTTCACAAAGCACAAATTGCCCAGAAAGAAGATGTTTACTTGGGACAGAAAATTTCCAAACGAAAAAGGGAACTTACTCAGAACAGAATGGCTGCCATCAAAGCAGCTAAAGAACCCTCAACGTATCGCTAAAAAGTTGCCAAGAACTGTCAACTTAAGAAAACTGTCATTATTCTGAATGTTGCTTTATTAATTTAAAGAAATTAACATATCTTGTTAGCTGTGTTTCCTTTAACAGAATCGACAAATTCATCTACAGAAAATCACGATACAGCACAAGATTGGTTCAGTTATATATTTAATAAGTTATTGTATTTGATATTTTAAAATAAATGTTTAAAATTAGCCTGGAAATTAAAACTTCAAACAATGTGGAAGCTGGTTTTTAAAAAACAAAAACAAAACAACTTTGATTAAAAGCAAATCTATATTCCAAAAGAACAGATCGTTCAAAGACATTTGATAACGGGAATTTGGCAGCAATCCAACTTTTACTCCCAGTCCATTTGAGTGACAAATATTTTAAAAAACAAAAAACGTTAAGAGATGCGAATGGCATCATTCCAAGCTATACGCCCCTTTTTGTCTCTGCAAGAAAATTAACCCTTTCAACAAGCTTTTGTGTACAAAATCGAATGGCACTTGTCTATGTGCTAGCCGAAAAAGGTGGCACCTGCGCCCTGATTGGTGCAGAGTGTTGCACTTTCATTCCCGATAACTTTAAAGAAGTTAAAGATTTGGCATTACGTATCCAAAAAGAAATCAAAAAACTTGATCCACCCCAATTTATCTCTCTCCGGGATAAAATTTGCGGGTGGCTTGGACACACTGGAATGTCCACAATAAGAATAATCCTATTCTCCTGTGTAGCCGTGTTCACCATTTACATAACATACCAATGCGCTAAGTGCATAAACAAACTATTCGCTAAACGCAGAGGACCAACTATCAGAATGATTCAAACTAACCCAACTGTACCCCCAATTGATGAACTTGAGCTGAAATACTATTATTGAAATGTTACTGATCAATCAACTGTATTATTAACATATTGTATAATTTATTAATACTGAATCAGTAGTATCAAATTTGATTAATTTATTAATTATAATAATTATTTTGAAATGCCTGTTGCAATGCTAAGTGTCCATTCTATTGTTTAAAACTGTACTGACAATATGAATGAGTTATTCTTTGCGCTTTTACCTATCCTATCGCATTAATGATGTATGTTATCTTTTCTGATATATCTCACTTAATTTTTCGATTTATCAAAGGGCCGACTGTAGAAGCCAGGTATTTCGAATACAACTAGTATAGGTAAAAGATAGCTGTTTAAGCATAAATATTAAGCCCCAGTTTTAAATACTCATTTAAAAATTAGAATTTCAGCACCCATAAATTCAGGTCTTCAATAGATACATGAAACAGCATAAAATTCCATCATAGATTAAAACAGCACAGTTGCAAGACAATTTGACACTGCTTGTACTGTTGTCAAGGACAAGGGCTGAGTTCCATGGCAACGAGGTGGCAGGAGTCCAGTGCAGTTTGTAAGAGCATTGAATCAAATATATATTTGATTCAGCTTTCTCGATATGAAGTCTCCATTGTTACATTAGCCAAGCTAGCTTAAAACCAGTTTATTGCTGGTAAAGATTAGCAGAATATCACATTCCATAACATGCAGACATGAAACAATTAAAAGCTAATGTTGCACATTGAAGATGGACGGCTTGCCATCAAATCAAATGTGTTTGAGTCTAACCCAAACCAATTAGGATTATATTGGGGTGTGATTAGATGATTTAAGACAGATATGAAAGTGTGTAACTGAAAAGCTTCCGCCCGCCATTTTAGTCTTTTTCGGAGTATTAGTCTGTGTCAGTGATGTAGTCTGTCAGAGTGTTAGTCTGTCTGTCTGTCTGTTAGTCAGTCTGTCCTTAATTGCTGTCTTTAATTCTCTTAGTCTGTCTGTTTAATAAGTCTGTCCTTAATAGTCTGTCTGTCCGTTTTGGTTTCTTTAATTTTGGAGGTTCTGTCTTTGATTCTGTCAGTCTGTCAGTCTGTTAGTCTGTTTAGTACTTTGAGATTGAGTTTAGCTGAAGATTAGCTCTCTCTTTCTCTTCATGTTTCATTTCCAGACTTTGACCTTTTAAAAGTTACTTTCGAGCTGTCTGCCTAAGCAAGAAGATAACGTCTGTAATTCTCTGAAAGCTTCAAATTGTCTACGAATTGCCTTTTAAATGACTTTCAAATTGTAATCAATAGAAGACAAATAAAATAATTCCTTTTGGCACCTGAGAAGTTTTAACTGCAAATTTCTGCTGAGTCCCAGTAATCGCAAAGTGCTACTGGTAACCGAATAGTAGAAATAATATAAATTCCTTCAACTTTACACAGTCGAACAATACTAGGAATCCATCAACTTGGCGTAGTCCAAAAATAATACAAATCTTTCAACTTGTCGTAGTGCGCCAGGATTTTGATTCATCAACTAAGTTTCCCCCAACTTGGCCTAGTTCGGCAGGTTAAGATCCTTTCAAATTAAAGATTCCAACACTGCACATCCTGTTTCAGATGATAACTCCAGGATGCTTTTCGGTGGTGTACCATAAAGGGTTAACAGCTGCAGTGCTAATAGTTAGTGTACAGCATAAGTAAAGTCAGAACACATGTATCTGGAACATGAAGGAATAAAGTTCTATTGTAGTCCTGCTAAAGTACGTCTCTGTCACCAATTTAATCAATCAATAAATGTTCACAAGTTCCCAAAAGCATGGTTTGGTATTGGTGCTCTCGATTGCAGATACACAGAAGCTAGTTGCGATAATAATACAAGTGGGGGTGTAAATTTTGGACCATGTGGCTATTTCTTACTGTCTTCAGAGCAGGGTAATATATATCAGCTTGTCACATCACCCACATCCCAAGTAAAAAATTAAATAAATATATGACAACTTTAGTTCAGTGATATTCAGTTCATTATTCTCTAATTCTCAAATGTTCAAACTTGTATTATTTATCTTGTACATTGAATTTAATACTCATCATAAATCAAGGAATTTATTTCTGTTTTTCCTCCGCAGGTTATATTTTTCTACATCACCTCCTCCATTTCTGTAAGCCAGGTAAGGGAATCTCCAGACATTGCCCAGACCTACTGCATAACCGATCGCTGAGAGCAAGTAGTCTGTCTTCGAGGACCAGTTACCTCGCTCCACATTCTCGTCATTTTCATCCACTTGTCCATTTGTGACAGCCTGGTGGAATGAGAGGAAATAGACAATTCAGAAATTAGACTTTCATAGACTGGAACTCAAACATAAAGTAGTTTCCACACACTACAGAAACACTGGCCTGAATTTAATGCTCGTGATTGACTGGTGGTACTGCAAGCGGCCCATGGCTTCTGCCATGAATGTTGGAGCAATGTGATTTAATGTTGGTTCGCACGGTAGCACAGTGGTTAGCACTGTTGCTTCACAGCACCAGGGTCTCGGGTTCGAGTCCCACTTGGGTCACTGTCTGTGCGGAGTCTGCACGTTCTCCCTGTATCTGCCTGGGTTATCTTTCGGGTGCTCCGGTTTCCTCGCACAAGTCCCGAAAGATGTGCTGTTAGGTGAATTGGACATACTGAATTTTCCCTCGGTGTGGCTAGAGGATTTCCACAGTAACTTCATTGCGGTGTTAATGCAAGCCTCCTTGTGACAATAATACAGATTATTATTATTATTATTAAGTGCCATCTGAGAGCGGTTTAGGTATTCCGGATCCGAAGAGACTATCTTACTAACCTATATCAGGCTGAGCCACCAAAAGAGGGAACTTTATTTCTCTGTTTAGACTCCAAATAGCTCTCATGAGGGGAGGTTACGTTTTTGTGTCTCAAACAGTTAAACAGAATTTCAGTTACTTTTTAATGGATGATGCTTGAATACGTCACTCATGACTAAACCCCCTACCCTATCTCTGTCGGTCGTGGATCCTTGTCATTTAAGACTTCCTAAATGAGTGCCTAGGATCTAAATCTTATTGAGTAAGACTACACAGTTTAATTTCTAATAGTATTTTATTACAAGATGCTCTCAATTGATACGTACAGAATCGCAGAGTTAAAAATATAATTGATTAACAATCCTTTGGTATCGGTTAAAAATATAAATCAGTTAACAGTCCTTTTGCTACCTGCGAACAAACTAACTTCTCTAAGAGAAGGATATATCTAAAGGTGGAAAATCCTAAAGTATGTCATGTCAATTTCTTATACATTTCTGAGAAGTTTAATGGAAACATACTTAGAAAAACCACGCTGGTCTTTGTTTGATGAAGCATGCAGAGGAATAGAATTTTGACTGCCCTCTAGCAGGAGAGAGAGAGTGAGTGCTGATTCTGCCAATCTGCTGGTCTTTTATGCATAATTCTTTCTATTCAGTGAATGGCATTTCCTGAGTCTTATTTCCCCTACTGGACAATTTCCCATAACCAAATGGCTAGGTTTGTGGCTTATCAACAATAATGTGGTTTAATGATCTTAGTGTCAGGTGTCTAAGATATATGGTCGACAGGGAGTTTGTTGAGACACATTTCTACTTCTGTCCATTTTCAATATGTCAAGATTCTTAAATATATAGATGTCCAGGTAGCCACTATTCCAAATGGCATTATCTTAAGTGTCAAAGTTTATATGTCTACGAAAGAAATTTGTTTAATTTATTTTAATTGCTATCTCTAATATACTTTACCACGCTCTAGTTAATGGTTATAATTGCAGGAAGATAATTTGAAGAATTTATGGCTGTCAATTCAAGGATCTTCCTTATCTCTGCATTTGTCTGGGATGGCTTAATGATCCGAGGAGTTAGCTAAAGTTTTTGCCGCTGGTACTGACTTTTGAAATACTTTTCTGCTGAAGTGGTTTTATTCTATTTTGAATTAAAGCACTTGGATGTATTAATTTCTGCTGCTTATACATGTCCTTAATCTAAACCAAATTCTGCGGACAGTGTGACCTCCATTACATGCCAGCGCAAAATGTGCCCAGACATTGGTGTCGAGGTTCCAGCGGGAGCCAGAACATGGTGGGCACCAGATGGAATGGTATCCTCAATGGGGTATAAACTGAGCCCAAGCAACTCCCTAAAGGCTGCCAGGAGTTGGGGAGGAACCTAACAGAGCAGTAGATAAAAGACTGGCACAAGTGATGACCTCTGCACTGGGTGGGCACGGCTGGCAGGTGGCCAATGCTGGTGGACACTCTGACTCACAATTCTGAAATGAAAATGAAATGAAATGAAATGAAATGAAAATCGCTTATTGTCACGAGTAGGCTTCAATGAAATTACTGTGAAAAGCCCCTAGTCGCCACATTCCGGCGCCTGTTCAGGGAGGCTGGTACGGGAATTGAACCGTGCTGCTGGCCTGCCTTGGTCTGCTTTAAAAGCCAGCGATTTAGCCCAGTGTGCTAAACCAGCCGCTCAGGTTCTCAGCAATTCACAGGTGCTGCACGCCCTACTGGAGGCAGTGAGTGCTCAGCATGATGGAATACCCAAACTGCAGGAAGCCAGGAGGAGGCCACTCCACCAGCTGAAAAAGCCTTGGCGGAGGTGACTGTCCAGGTGGGCGAGCATGTGATGGACTGCACCTCAATCCAGTTCCAGAAATGGTTAAATGACCCTCTGTGCTCCATAATGGTGACTAAATATTTCAGGAAACTGAGTATAGATGTCTTGGCTGACTTGTTAAAAGAAAAATTGTTAAGATAAAGAAATAATTAAGTTGTAAATGTTATACAAGTTTGTGTTAAGCAAATTGTAAATTTAGTTCTGAGTTGAGATCAGAGCTAAGCTTGCAAGTTGCAGTAATTCAATTTGAATTTTCAAACATTCTTAAGTTTAAAAAAAAAGAGAGCAAATAGAGAAAAGAAGGACACAGATCTTGAATGCGTTGAATAGCACATTTCAAAGGCCCATAAATCTTTCTGTTATCTTAGACCTAAAACCTAGGAAGATTGACGAGCCATAGGAATTTCTGGGGCGTTTTAATGAAATCTACCGGGGGCAGTCAGGCGATTTGCTGTATCAAAATGGTCAGAATTCCCCTCAATACTGTGCTATGTTAATGCATTGCCTACCACCTTCTGTGGTTACTGCTGTGAAATGTAATAACATGAATTGGACAGAGAACGACCCTTCCCAGATGGCAAGGGCAGTCAGATTTTACTGGAAGGAGGGTGTAGGCCAAGAAGGAGGCTCAGTTACAAAGGTTAAGACTGAGTATGTAATGAAAAAGGATGATCTGCGATCCCAACAAGCGGCAGAAATGGTAGTTTACCAGCAGGAGCTCCAATATAGTGACTTTGGGTGGGTGGATCAGCGAAGAGGAGGATGAGACAACAGTGCTATATTTCTATCACCCCCCAGTGGTGGACGTTAGACATTGAACAGTCACTGCATCACGTTACCCTGGCCTATGACAGAACTGGACGAAACAGGGAGTTGGAGGACAAATGCCGGCCATTACTTGAGACCGAATGGCCAGCCAAGGTTACAGCCACAGTCACGGGAAAAGAAGGTACAGCCGATTTTGTTACAATATCACCACATTTATGGCCACAGTCAGCTTCGGTAAGCCCTCATATTACACGTCAGGTCCATGACCAGTACCATGCCAGGGATATGGGGCGAATGGTCAGCATCTTACCGCAGCTCGTCAGAATAGGTATGAGATATACCTTTTGAACAATCCACGTCTGACATTTAAATACTGTACCACTATCAATCCAGCCTGTTTTCTTAGTGGTCCCCCTGTCCATGAAGACGCACCTGGCCACGACTGTTTAGCCTTGATTCAGGAAACTACCACAATAAGGGGCGATTTGAGTGACATTTCGTCAGAACAACCTGACATGATTATGTGTGGTCAAATATCCCACCGGGGTTTAGTTAATGACCTACTGCAGGCCCTCCTTCTGCCAGCGCAGATTTCCGTTATTAAATGCGCTGCCCACACGAATGGTACAACCCCAGTTGACGTTGGTAATGAACGAGCAGATTGTGCAGCGCGCACAGCCGCACAAATTCAGCAAGTGATGGTGCCTAAAATGTTAAGTCAGACTAAACGATCTACTATGAATGTGTCTGCTTCTGACAAGCCAATGCCAGACGTCATAAGGTTACAGGAGGACGCTCCTGAGAGTGATAAACAAATGTGGAAACGGTTAGGTTGTACATATGATTCTGTTTCCTCTTTATGGACCACGCCTGCACATCAGACTTGTATGTCTGATGTACTGGCTTTATGGGTCATCGAATGTGTACACTTTGCAACTCATTGTGGGGCTCGAGGGACTAGTGATTTGTTGCTGGACACTTGGTGGCACCCTAAAATGCAGGGGTTGGCCCAAAGTATCAGTAATCGGTGTTTGATTTGTCAGCAATATAACACCGGAAAAGGTATCCCTTGTGGGAAGGGGCAAACCCCGTTGCCCAGTGGTCCCTTTGAGACGCTCCAAATGGATTACATTGAGTTGGAAAGGTGTCAATGTTACAAATATGTTTTGGTCATTGTGGATGTGTTCAGCAGATGGGTCGAGGCGTATCCGACTATCTATAGTAAAGCTGCTACTGTGGTTAAAGTCTTGATGAGGGAAATCATTCCCCGGTACGGTATAACAGCTCAGTTAAGTTCTGATAATGGGCCTCATTTTATTGGACAAATTAACAAGGAGTTTTGCTCCCAGTTGGGCATACGCCAGCAGTTACACTGTGCTTACAGACCGCAGGCAGCCGGGGTGGTTGAGAGACACAATCAGACCCTCAAAACTAAATTGGCTAAATTAAGAGCAGACACGGGACTGACATGGCTTAAGTTGCTCCCCGTTGCCCTCTTCCAGCTGCGGGTTACACCTGCGGGACCAGCCCGGCTCTCTCCCGCCGAGATTCTTTATGGCAGGCCTCTTAGAACTCCTTGGAGCCTGCAGGTTCCCAGACGGGTTCAGTTTCATCAGATGACTGAAGAAATGACCACCTATGTTCTAGCCCTTACGCAAGTGCTCAAGGAACTCCATGGCCCAGTCCGTGTGGCTCACCAGCCATTGCCCCAGTACCTAGCTCACTTTCAGTCCAGCCCGGTAGTTATGTCATGGTCAAAAATTGGACTAGGAAGGGGTCGGAGCCGCGATGGGACGGGCCCTTCCAAGTTCTCCTTACCACCCCCACAGCAGTTAAAGTGGAGGGGCGAAGTGCTTGGGTCCACCTACATCACTGTAAATTGAGTCCATCTCCACTACTGTAAAAGGTCGGATACTAACCTGCCTCCCTTCTCCAGTGCTATTTTACAGGTGTGGAGCATGATGGAGTGGCTACGCATCGTCTGTCTGATATTTGGCCTCACTTCGCTTGGCGTGTTATTGGCGATGGACATGGAAAAGGGGAATATTATGTATCTGTGTAGCCCCAACCAATCTACAAGGATACATCACCTATGCAAAGGTGATGTTCTTCACTGCCCCCATATACGAGGACATGGTATCGACTCATGGAAGGTCATCAAAGTTAAGGAGAATGCGGGAGTCATGAAGCAGTTGCACCGGTCCCGGCGATGGGAAGGGAACATTATATGGACATTGCCTTGTTTTTGGAATACATGTAAATTTGATTTTGGATGTGTTAAAAGTGGTACAATAAAGGTAACATCAGGCTGTCAGAAGAGTGTAGGAAGAGACCATGAGAAAGAGAAAGGGACTAGAGAGAGGACGGGGCATGTGAGAAGGGAAGTACAGCTAGAACGTAGGTTACCGGGAGATGCACTTAAGTTAATTAAAGGCCAAACTGAGGAAAACCCGGGTAGTATGAATCTCTTCTACCAGATTTACCACCGTCTGTATGGCCAGGGACGGGTTGTCTGCTACCCAAACCCCGCAGCGGTGTCTAGGTTATTTTCTGTTTCACCGCTTTGGGGCACTCCCCAAACGGTGGTTTATTGTCAGCGTTCCGAGCCATTGCCCGAGCAAGTCACTCTTCCTTACGATCCGGATTCAGCACCACCGGCTATTTGCCTTCCCCTTCCTCGGGGTAATCCCCACTCACAGTACGATAGGCTGCGACGGTGGAGGGCGTACATACCTAGCCACTTCACTCCCAATAGGGATTCCCGGTCGTACGAGAATTGCTTCAGCCCCCTGCCCTTCGGCGTGGAACCTGCATAATCAGTTAGCACGCCGGGCAGTCTCTGCTGAATTTTGCGAGAACTGGAAAAAACCTCAGGTTCTTGCACCCAACCGGGGCCACTCAGCCGGGTGGGGCATTCTGAGCGTATTGACACTGGGAGGTGTGGGGGGTTCCTTGGCTGTTAGTGATCGGAATTATTTTATTTGCGGCCTTACCATCTTGGGAAATGAAACCTTGGGAGCCCTCGGGGCAATAACTAAGGAGTTGTCTCAGCTACGGTTGTTTGCAATGCAGAACCGGTATGCTCTTGACTATCTTCTGGCCCGTGAGGGTGGGGTATGCGCCATAGTACAGGGCAAGTGTATCATGGGTGTTCAGGACTTGACCGCTAACATTACTACATTTATGGATCGCATACGGGATCACTTGGACGGGATGCAGGATCCTGACTCTTGGGGTAACTGGGGATCTGGAGGATGGAAGGACTGGTTGATAAATATGGCCATGTATCTAGTGGTAGCTATCGGCTGCATCTTTGTGGGCCTGGCCATCCTTAAATGTGTGATGGGTAGAATGCGGGGTGCACTAGATCAGATCACCGCCCCAATCACCGAGAAAAAAAAATGTAACTGTTAAAATCCATGAGGGTGAAGCAGATGAAGGGGGGCTAAGACAGGAATTGGAAATGCAGCGACGGATCTTTTTAGATGAGGGACCGTAGCTATAGATTGGATAGTTCGGTTATCATGGAATGATAAAAGGAGGGAATGACGAATGTGATATAAAATAGTTACTTTAGAGTTACTAGTTAATGTAATGTAGAAATAAGCCACTTTGATTCTTGCAGTTAGGGACAAAGGAATTTGAGACCGCATGGAAAAAGCAGGAAGAGGTGTGTCTATGAGAGTGATGCTGCATTGATAGGGGCCAGAGAAAGGGATTGGAAGTGAGCCAATCAGAATAGATCGAACAGGTCAGGAGGGACATAGGCTGACCTATGTCCGTCGAGTATGTGAAACTTGATACCATTTGAATTGATTTTGCAGAGATCCCTTTGTCTTTTAGTTCAGTCATTATCTGGGATGTAAGAAGCTGGATGTCTCTTACATTTCTGTAAGATGATTCAAGCTTGCAAGCTAAATAAATAACTTCTGTTTACGTGCGAATCCGTCTCAACTTTTATTGAGGCCAGACTGACAGAGAAAGAAATTTGGAGATCTACATAATGGTGACTAAATATTTCAGGAAACTGAGTATAGATGTCTTGGCTGGCGGCCACTATTCATAATGTTCAGTGATATCAGATGCATAGTGCCAAATGACACATGTGTCTGTGCCTGCCAAGTGTGAGAGATGTTGCTGCACACCTTGCGTATTTAGAATGTGGAGCGATAATAAAGATATATGTCCATGAAGCATCCATGGATCAAAATGATAATAGCAAACGTAAAGAAATGTAAATAAGGGAAGCAACACGGAAGGACACTTGCATACCTCCCTTCCTAAAGGGAATGAAAAGTCAGGGCATAAACGCTTCATTACGCGGTATGCAAGATATAAATCACAAACACATTTCCATTCATCCATCCCCATTATACAAGTTCAATTCTCAGTCTCTATATTGGTAATTAGTCAGCGCTTAAACCCATGACAAAGCATCCACTATCACATTATCCATTCTGTCAATATATACAATTTTAACATTGAACTGTTGTAATAATAAACTCCAATGGAATAAAACTCCAATTAAATAATCTTGCTTTCCGTATTTTAAACTTTTCTATAAACACAAGCGGATTATAGTCCGTATAAACTAAGCTTTGTTTATTGTCATGCCGGACATATACTTCAAAGTACTAAATGGCGAATAGCAAGGCTAAAGCTTCCTTTTCAATGATTGAATACGTTCTTTGGCAGAGACCTAGTTTTTTTGAAAAATATCCCACTGGCCTTTCAATCCCATACCGGCCTCCCCGAACAGGTGCCGGAATGTGGCGACTAGGGGCTTTTCACAGTAACTTCATTTGAAGCCTACTTGTGACAATAAGCGATTATTAGTATTCCTGCATCACCGTGTAGTAGCACTGCCCCTACCTCCCAGGTCATTGGCATCTGTGATAATTTTACATGGTCTGGAAAAGTTTGAGGTGGCCACCACCGGTTCGTTAATCAAGATGGCCACTGTGTTCTTGCTTGTTTTCTCAAAATGTCCAACATGCAGTATTTCTAAATAAGCCAGTTTCCGTGGTTTTAATTGAGATGCATGTGGCTTTAGTGGGCCAGGGTTTCTTATACCTATGTCAAGATTAGGTCTCGTAGTGCGCTCTGGTGTTCTCCTACAAATCTGTCTGTAATCTTTCAGTATCTATGTCAGATCTTCTCTCTATTCTTCTTCTGGTTATAAGAATTCCTTCTAATATCTTCAACCAATGCCTTGTCTTAAGTTACAGCACAGAATGAGACCATTTGGCCCATCGTGTCCATTCCAGCCTGAGAACAGCCAGGTGCACTTTTAAATCCCACCTTCCTGCACCCTGTCCTTACAACACTTAAGGTGCAGATCCAGGTACTTCATTAAGAGATTAGCATCTCTGCCTTCATCACCAACTCGGGCAGTGAATTCAAGCCTCCAACTATCCTCTGCGCAAATACGTTTTTCCTCATCTCCCCTCTACAACTTCTGCCACTTATCTTGAATCCGTGTCCCCTGGTTCTCCAACTATCCACCAAGGGAATTCTGTCCATTCTATCTCTTCCCTTCAGAATTTTTTACACCTCAATTAAGTCATCCCTCAGCCTTCTTTGTTCTCAGGAAAATTACCCCAACCTATCCACTCTCTCCTCATAGTTGCATTTTTCTAGTCCTGGCAAAATTCTTGTAAACCTCCTCTGCACTCTCTCCAGGGCAATTACGTCCTCATTCTCATCTTCAAAAATCAATGACAACATGCTTCACTTTGCCAGGTTTTTGACTGTCCAAATTGGAGAGAGAGCCTCCTGAATGAGTTTCTTCTGCACATCTGTCTCATTCTGTCCCTTGTGTAATGCAGACAGTCTTTTCTGATTGTCTAATAAATGTTCATTAAAATTTCGAGGATCTTCTGCAGCCAAAATATAAGTAGTATTGTCAATGCTGAGCGAAATGTTTGGTTCATTTTTAGTCAATATACACTTTCCAACTCCTGAAATGAAATGGCAGATGTGTTGAATTGAGGAGACATTGTTACTTTAAATGGTCGTGGCCTGCAATTACTTTTCACATCATTATCAGAATCAGAGGATGGCACATTATTGGTTCCATGAGCTTGCTGTTTTTGATTAACAGATGTGGTTGCAGAATCACTGAATTGTTAGATAAATTAGTCAATAAGATATTCAATTGAAAGGTCATTACCTTCTTTTCCTGATCCACTTTCCTTTTCATTTTCACACGGAATTAATCACTAATTATTCATCGTGTTTGCTATTTGCTTACTTTTCCTTGAATAGGCACAGTGGACCTTTAAGAGGATGTGGGTTAATCAGCCATTTGCCGTCCTCCTGAATAGCTGATGCCATGCTATTACATATATTTTCCTTCAAGTCAGGCATACTCTTTGAAAATATTTGTACGTAAAGTGGAAGACAATGGTTTTACTGCAAGAGGCTGTGACACGTTACTTTTAGAAAAGTCCAATTCCCTTTCTTCTTCCAATTTCCTGTTTTCTTTCCTAGCTTTAATTTGATTTGTCTCATGTACCGAAGTACAGTGAAAAGTATTTTTCTGCAGCCAAGGGAACGTACACTGAGTAGACAAAAAAAGAATATATCCACAGAATACATTGACAAATGTACATCGACAAACAGTGGTTGGTTACAGTGCTGAACAAGGGCCAAACAAAGCAAATACATGAGCAAGAGCAGCATAGGGCGTCGTGAATAGTGTTCTTACAGGGAACAGATCATTCCGGAGGGGAGTCGTTGAGGAGTCCAGTAGCTGTGGGGAAGAAGCTGTTCCTAAGTCTGAATGTGCGGGTCTTCAGACTTCGGTCTGTTGGAAGGGTCTGGAAGAAAGCGAAGTCTGGGTGGGAGGGGTCTCTGATAATGCCGTCTGTCTTCCTGAGGCAGTAGGAGGTGTAGACAGAATCAATGTGGGGGTGGCAAGCTTGTGTGATGCGTTGAGCTGAGTTCACCACACTCTGCAGTTTCTTACGATCTTGGACTGAGCAGTTGCCATACCAAGCTGTGATGCAGCCAGATAGGATGCTTTCTATGGCACATCTGTAGAAGTTTGGAAGAATTACTTGCCATCTGTTCAAGATCAGTTAGTGACAGGCCTGTTCAGTAACAGCTATTTAATATTTCTTCATACTCAGAATCCAGATCGGATTTACGACTCTCTTTTGAATGTTCATCACTGTTATTACTATTAGATTCAGACTTTTTCTTAGGATCACCTTCAGCCTTGGGAGTTTACAGAATCTGTTTTTCTACCAGATTTTTATCTTCAATAGACTTCTGTGAGGAATCATTCTCGTGGAGATAATTTAATCAGTATCAGCACAATGAGATTCACCACCATTGTCATTTGATATGTGATTGATGTCTTTCAACATATCCCCCTCGGAGTCATTTAATATCCAATTAACTTTCCTAATTTCCACATGTCCTGCCATTGGTTTCTCATGTGGTATCCGCAATACTTCCTTCGGACCTTCTGTAATCATGGATGAACCTACAATCTTCAATCCTGCCAAATCAGTCCCCAAAACTAAGCCTACTTTATCCACTGGTAACTCCTTAATCACTCCAATAACTATTGGACTTGACTCTAAATCACACTTTGTACTTTATACAATAGAACTGGGATATAATCTCTACTCATCTCCTTCACTTCCCCTGCTCGACTTAAAGATATATGATCGCAACCCCTGCTAGCAGTGTTTTATTTAGCATGAAGAGATCTATCCTGGAGTATGCCTTATGTACATGGGAGTAGAATGAATATTCCCTGCTCCTTGGTCTCTCAAATCTCCACGAATGCGCTTCATGAACCCCCGCAGTTCCTTTGCCATTGCCGATAGCTTCCCGACCTAGCAGTCGACCGGTCCAGCCTCGGGTCCAGGACCGTATTAAAGTCACCCCCCATGATCAGCCGGTGCGAGTCAAGGTCTGAGATCTTCCCCAGCACCTTCTTGATAAACACAACATCATCCAAGTTTGGGGCATATATATTCACCAGCACCACTGCCATTCCCTCTAGCTTTCCGCTAACCATAATAAATCTGCCTCCCGGGTCTACCTCTATCCTCTCCACCTCAAATATCACCCTTTTATTAATCAGGATAGCCACACCCCTTTGTTTAAAGTCCAGTCCTGAGTGAAACACTTGCCCAACCCATCCCTTCTTTAACCTAATTTGGTCTCCCAGCTTCAAGTGTGTCTGCTGCAACATAGCCACGTCCGATTTTAACTGCCTGAGGTGTGCGAACACACAGGCTCTCTTAACCAGCCCGTTCAGTCCACAAACATTCCATGTAACCAGTCTGGTCAGGGGGTGGGGGGGCTTTTGCCCCCCTCCCCTGTCGGTCAACACCATTAAAAAAAAACGCTAAGGGCGAGAGCTGCTGAATGTGTGACCATTTACTCCATGGCTGCCACCGGATGTCTTTCCTATGGCTTTGAGACGTACAGGAACAGGTCGTCTGCATCGAGCAAAGCTATGTGCTCTCTCTCTCTCTCTCCTCTTTGGATGCCCTTCCAGTTTTTCGCACCCCATGGGGCCAGGGGTTCGATTGTTAATGCAAACAGGAGCGGAGACTGTGGGAATCCTTGCCTCGTGCCTCTTTGTAGTTGGAAGTATTCAAAGCTGGTGGTGTTAGTTCGAATGGTCGCCTTGGGAGTATTGTGCAGGAGTCTCACTCAGGTGGTGAATCCTGCTCCTAGCCCAAACCGTTCCAGTGCCTCCAGGAGGTCCTTCCATTCACCTCCGTCGAAGGCCTTTTCTGCATCCAGAGAGACCATCACCTCTGGTGTTCTCTCCCCGGGGGGCGGGGGAGGGGGAATCATTATTATGTTCATCAGCCACCTGATGTTCGCAGTGAGTTGCCTACCCTTGGCAAAGCCCGTCTGGTCTTCAGCAACCATGTCCGGTATGGCATTCTCCAGCCTTCTGGTCAGAACCTTTGCGAGTATTGTTGCATCCACATTCAGCAACGAAATGGGTCTATTTGATCCACATTCCATCGGCTCTTTGTCTTTTTTAGCTATCAGTGAAATTGTGACCTGCGCTAGCGTGGGAGGCAAAGTGCTCCTTGCTAGTGAGTCCGTGAACATGTCCCTTAGATGGGCAGCCAGGGCCGGTGCAAAGTTTTTGTAGAAGTCCGCCTGGAACCCATCAGGTCCCGGCACCTTCCCCGCCTGCATGGAACTGATGCTCTCCCATGATTTCTCCCAAATCTATCAGTGCTTCCAGCTTCCCCCATCTGTCCTCCCCCACAACCGGCATTTCCAGTCCACCGAGGAACTGTTTCATCCCCGTGTCCCCAGAATATTCTATTTTTAACTCTGATGATTGACTCAGGAAGTTCACATATTATTTGATGTTAAAAATATTTTTAGCTAATGCTATTAAACAATTAAGCCTGTAATGAGCCCTACATTCTATTTTACTATAAAATGAAGACATGTGCCCTGGTATTAACAGGGAATTATGGCGGGTATAGAGGAGGCCAAAAACCACCAATGAAACTAGATGTTCTGTCGATTACAATGCAAGGACCTCATTAATGTTTGACGATGCGTTTTCAGCCCAACACCAAGGAGAAAATATCAGCAGCTGGAAGTTCCAATCGGGAACTCTTGTGAAAGGTGCTGAGTGTAAGGTTTTCGGGCAATTCGGCCTTTTTGGAACTGCCCAAGAATAAAAACTCAGAGACTGTAAACTGACTTTTCAGCCAAGAGAACGGAACCAGTTTTCCCAGCAGGCCTGGTCCGCTGAGCTGAGTAGGGAACATAAGTATTTACAAACCCCCCCTAGGAGCTACAAGGAAGAAGGAGCCAGACAACGAGATAAGATCAAAACACAGACCAAGGGGCACGGGAATACACAGGGGGCCTGCCTGCAAGCAGGACAATGGGATGGTCATAGCCCCATGCAGATGTAAATGACCTGGCCTCCACCAGAGCAGAATCCAATCAACACCCCATCAACATAGCAGCTATCTCCGGAGCAGATGGAAGTCTTTGAAAATCTTCAAGGGAGCTCAACCTCGTTATCTCAAAAAAACAGACTGGAGGCGGACCTAGGGGAGGTACTCCCATCTCGACAGGTCTGACCGGCTCAAAGGGGGCGGGACCAGCGGGAACTTTAAATCTTACCTTTTTCAATGCAAAAGGGGCTGGCCGATCACAGGACAAAGCCAGGTAAAACAATATAAAAGGGGCTGTGTTTTCGATTGGGGGTCTCTTCGTTCTTGGCTCGACCTCTGCACCCCTGACTTGACCTCTGCAGCCTGTGACCGTAAGTACCCTGCAGCAGCTTACGAAACTCCCTTGACTTTAATAGTGGTTGAGGCTTTGGGGAAGGGAACTTGTTTTGTGCCTTGTGATATTGCTAAAAACTGTGTAATCATAAGAATTTTCGTTGTGTCCGCTGTATTACTTTTGAATAGACTTAGTTGTATTAGAGCATAAGATTTTATTGTGTTTCTTCTGTTGATGATTTTGACCTGGGTTTTGCAATAAACCTTGATTTGATGATAATTGGAGTCGTTTAAATTCTTCAATCTTTCACCAGCGATCTCTGACCAAGTCATTGTTAAAATACTCCTCACCTTAATTCCGGGTTCAAGAATCGAGGGTCATCTTGAGCGATTCACTCAGGACAGACTGCTGGTTAGGGAATAAACAGCAGTGTCCTATTCTCTCTCTTGGGAAAGCTACTCTAGTGGAGTAGGAACCGGGTGAGTGTTGCACCACCGGCAAGAGAGAGAATCACCTGGGTATTGGTAGGGGTCTGGAGATCTGTGTGATATAAGTCTCAGGCTGTCGGTTAGGAATAAACGGCAGGCTTGAATCAGTGCTCTCTTCAGTGGAAGTGTCCCAGTGCGACATCCCCTGGCCTCTGAAGTTTCAGTGCCAGCTGGAGAGAGACACACACAGATATTCAAACCCCAGATATCGGCCCAGTAGTGGAGTAGCGGAGATGGCACCCTCTACAATGGCGACCGCGGCAGGAGCCCGGTGGTTTGGAGTATGTGACTTGGCAGAGGGGGTGAGGGAACGAAGCAAAATGGAGGAGAGAATATCCTCATATTTGTGGCAAAAGGTCAACCTCACCAAACCTTGGGTCTCAGAATTGATCAATGCGGAGCAACCGGTAATGGCAGCGGCTGCATGGACAGAAAGCAAGGCGCACAAAAGGCACTTGGAGAAGGCAGTTTGGCTGGTTTGCCTGTCCGAGCAGGTAGTCAAGACAGAGGATAGGGTCGAAGAGTTAGAGCAGGAGTTGAGAGAAGTGAGGGCCAGCGCAGGGGACAGCGCTAGCGCAGCGGAACGACTGCGGGAAGAAATGGCAGAAATTAAACAGGACAGCGCGAGTGTAGCGGAACGACTGCGGGAAGAAATGGCAGAAATGAAACAGGAAAGCGAGTCTAACCGGTGTGAGAAGGACTATCTCCACTGCCAGATAGTGGAGGGTAAAGAAAAGGAACGGAGGCTCCAGGAACTCTATGCTCGGAGTACAGAGCAGTGTAGGAAGCTGGAGGGGAAGTTCCGGGACATCCAGGCAGCGTACCGAGTGGCTCGCGAGGAAGTAGGGGACTGTGCCCATGGGCCGTGCCAGGCACGAATAACGGAATTGGAGGAGACCTTGTCCAAGTTCAGGGGACAGATACACCTTGTAGGTCCAGGGGGGTTCCCTAGGGGCAAGGTGCTCCTCGCAGCGGATGATTCCCCAAAGGCCAAGGGGAATAGACCGCCTCCTGAGGCACCGGGATTGTGTCCGGGTCGGCAGGGGGGGATCGGACTGCACGTTCAGGAGCAAGTCCAAGGGGGGTCGGCAGGGTACCCCCAGCTGGCGGCGTGTCCGCCTGGTTTCGTATGTGGGTCCCCATGGGATGGGGACAGACCGCTGCCTGGGATGCCGGTGATGGGGCCGGGTCAGCAGGTAGGGTTTGGACCGCCCGGTCAGGGGCAGGTCCAAGGGGGGTCAGTGGTGTATCCCCAGATAGCGGCGTCTCCTATATGGGTAGTTAGCCCGGGGACAGGGGGGCTACCCAACGAGGCAGGAGAGCTGGACAGTGGGGAGGAGGAGCAGGAACCCCAGGTAGGGCAGATGTGCCCTGTCAGGCAAAGAAGGTATGGTCCCCCGGCGGGGATGGCAAACAGGGGACCGGTTGAGGGCGACATTATCGTTCCTCATGGGGCATCCGCGCTCAGGGGGATGGTGGCCCACGTTCCCAGACTAACTCCAAAGGGGGATCCGTCGCTGCATTTTATGGAGGTGGAACAGGCTGCCAACATCAATGACTGCGACGAAGGGGAGCAAATAAAGATGCTCCTGATAACCCTAGATGCCCAGCTATGCAGGACAGTGACTTCTGGGAATGGGGGAAGACCTGACACCTGGGCGGCAGCACAGACTGCTGTTCTGGAGGCAATGGGCTTGAATCTGGGGAGCCCTTTCATGAGGGTGGGGGAAACCAAGCAGCAACCAGGGGAATCTCCCACTATGTTCGCAGACAGGCTGTGGACTGTCTATGTGGAGGCGTGTGGGGCTCCCGCGGATAGGCAGAATTTAGATGAGAGAACAGCCCACTGGCTGAAGACCCTCGTAGCTAACTGTCTCCCTCACGTTAGGGCAAAGGCCGAACACTGGTTCGACCCGCAGAGTCCGGACCTTAATGAGGCAGAGGTCCTTAGGAAACTCACCCTTGCATATCGTAATGGGGAGAGGGGTGAGGACAAGCCCCTTAAGGGTAGGGTGCATGAAATCGCGCCAGCAGCCCCTAAGAGAGAGTGGAAGCATGAGGGCACCCGGACCTCCGACGAGAAACCGGTATGCTACGGGTGTGGGAAGGCCGGGCATTTCAAGAGGGAATGTAAAAACCCTAGCAAGCAGGAGAGGGCTCCCGCAGTAGAGAGTCAGACCCCGGCGGTAGGAGCAGCTGCCCCGGGAACCATCGAGATAAGTAAAATTTTAGCCCTTTTGCAAGGCTCAGGACAGGTGGCAATGGCAACGGGCCAGGGCCTGCCCGCACCCACACCACAAGAACCCGTATGACTACCCAGGGAGCAGCCTCAGGAAAAAGGGAGCGCAGGGGTAGTTCTAGCCCCAGACCCTGGTCCGGTCCAGGTGCAGGGTCCCATTCTGGAGGCTGCCTCAGGGGCTATTTGCAGTTTAAATCCCTTAAGGTGGGACCCATGCGAACGCCACATCAGTCAATTTAAATTGTTCCACCCCATAAGGACAAAAAAGAGCAAGGTGGGGGGAAGACGGGGGGTGGTAGTGGAGAAACCCCCCGTAGAATTAACGACGGTGGGGGAGGTCCCTGACTCCACGGTCACACAACCGGTGACAAGGTGCTGTCCCGAAGGGGCAGTCCCAAAGAGACCGACAGTGCTGCAAGCACCCAGCCCAGGGACAGTAACGATTCCCAAGCCCTTACCTGTGGGTCAGGTGGCCTGCCTTAGTATAGAGGCTAAGGAGGCGGAGGAAGTGGAGGTATCACCTTGGGTTTGGGAACCAGTCAGGGGACGAAGGAGCAATCGGGTCTCCAAGCCCCCTCTAAGATGGTCCCCATCACACCTCCCAATAACCCGGTCCCGCAGTAAGGGGGCCCGAGGGGAAGGGAGCGATGAGGGATCACCGAACCCTGTTGGGAAAGGAGAGGCAAGGGGCAGCCCGAACCCCCGGGAGGGGACGGTCTGGCCCGAGCCGTTGGACCAAACAGGTGAACTGCCCCAGTTTAGCGGGGCACAGTTTTAATTTGGCCACCCGGAGACGGGTGGCATTGTATATAGCATTCCCCCCCTGTTAGTTCTAATTAGTGTGTAGTTGTGTGTGAAGTATTGAGGATCGTGGGAACACAGAAGCGCCTGGTGCAATGGTAAAATGATGAAGCACCAGGCACTAGGACCCTGGGGAGCCGGGCTGTAAACACAGAATCACAGACAGGCTGCGGCAACTTCAAAGCGGGAGCTGCTGCTGCCGCTGGATAGAACCCATGCACTTTAAGGTAGGTAGGGCTATAGAGGCAAGGATGTGTTTTGTCTGTTTTACAGATGGGGCACCCGACGATGTGGAGCTTGCTGATGATCTTGGCGATGGTGGGACCGGGAGAACTCCGCAGAGGCGAGACAGAAGAGTCCTTCGACTGACCGGGTTAGGGTGACTGAGGGCAGGCGGGTGTGTTCAACCTGTGAGGGGGACCTTCCTTTGGGGAGACGGTGGTGGCCCAGGAAGCTGAGGCTGGACATGAGGGATCGGTCCTCGGACTGGGAACGGACTGGACAACACCTACCGGACCATCACGGGGTCACCGGGTAGGATCACCGTTTGCTGGGATAAGTAGTGGGCTTCTGACCAGGGCATTTATTTGTGTTCATGGGGATCTACCAAGGCATGTCCACAAGGGGCATTAATCACTTTTGTAAGGTGGTGGCAGAACCCAGGGAACGGGATGAATTGACCGCACTGGGGAGGGATGTGTAACGCCCAGGGAAGGGATGACTGTAGAAGCTACCGAACTGCTGGTTCAGGTAAAGCGACCCCTGCCCACAGCCCCACCGATCGACCCTCACAACTGTCCGATCACCACCAGGGGGGGGGCCTGAGAATGGTTTAGTGTTTGCCCCCACAAAGGAAATGTTGTACAGGGGGTACATTATGCTGTCGCCTCAGTTGGACTAAACCTCTCAGCTGCAGGTATCGACGATGGAGGATAAATGAAGAGCCTTCAACGGGAAGAAACGAAGTGCAGCCAAGAAAGGAGGATCCTTGGTGAAATAAAGAGATGCAATTGTAAATAGTTGTATGGATTCACGGGTTTCAGTTACTTGATTGTGATATATGTACAGGGACCCTTACGTTTGGGGTTCCGGTGAAATGTGTACTTGGTTGTGATATATGTACAGGGACCCTTACGTTTGGGGTTCCGGTGAAATGTGTATATGTTACTGTGTGTTTAAATTAGATATGGTCTTGTCTTTCCCTTTCATTGAAACCAGGGGTAGCCTAGATTAAGGGAACTGTCTTGGGAATTGTAATTTCGCATGTTGTTGGGGGGGGCCTACGGTCCACACAAGAGGAAATGATTGCCCTTCACCTGTGTCGATACGGTCCAAGCAGGTAGGGACGTATCGAAGGGGCATCTGTAAGGTTTTCGGGCAATTCGGCCTTTTTGGAACTGCCCAAGAATAAAAACTCAGAGACTGTAAACTGACTTTTCAGCCAAGAGAACGGAACCAGTTTTCCCAGCAGGCCTTTGTCCGCTGAGCTGAGTAGGGAACATAAGTATTTACAAACCCCCCCCTAGGAGCTACAAGGAAGAAGGAGCCAGACAACGAGATAAGATCAAAACACAGACCAAGGGGCACGGGAATACACAGGGGGCCTGCCTGCAAGCAGGACAATGGGATGGTCATAGCCCCATGCAGATGTAAATGACCTGGCCTCCACCAGAGCAGAATCCAATCAACACCCCATCAACATAGCAGCTATCTCCGGAGCAGATGGAAGTCTTTGAAAATCTTCAAGGGAGCTCAACCTCGTTATCTCAAAAAAACAGACTGGAGGCGGACCTAGGGGAGGTACTCCCATCTCGACAGGTCTGACCGGCTCAAAGGGGGCGGGACCAGCGGGAACTTTAAATCTTACCTTTTTCAATGCAAAAGGGGCTGGCCGATCACAGGACAAAGCCAGGTAAAACAATATAAAAGGGGCTGTGTTTTCGATTGGGGGTCTCTTCGTTCTTGGCTCGACCTCTGCACCCCTGACTTGACCTCTGCAGCCTGTGACCGTAAGTACCCTGCAGCAGCTTACGAAACTCCCTTGACTTTAATAGTGGTTGAGGCTTTGGGGAAGGGAACTTGTTTTGTGCCTTGTGATATTGCTAAAAACTGTGTAATCATAAGAATTTTCGTTGTGTCCGCTGTATTACTTTTGAATAGACTTAGTTGTATTAGAGCATAAGATTTTATTGTGTTTCTTCTGTTGATGATTTTGACCTGGGTTTTGCAATAAACCTTGATTTGATGATAATTGGAGTCGTTTAAATTCTTCAATCTTTCACCAGCGATCTCTGACCAAGTCATTGTTAAAATACTCCTCACCTTAATTCCGGGTTCAAGAATCGAGGGTCATCTTGAGCGATTCACTCAGGACAGACTGCTGGTTAGGGAATAAACAGCAGTGTCCTATTCTCTCTCTTGGGAAAGCTACTCTAGTGGAGTAGGAACCGGGTGAGTGTTGCACCACCGGCAAGAGAGAGAATCACCTGGGTATTGGTAGGGGTCTGGAGATCTGTGTGATATAAGTCTCAGGCTGTCGGTTAGGAATAAACGGCAGGCTTGAATCAGTGCTCTCTTCAGTGGAAGTGTCCCAGTGCGACATCCCCTGGCCTCTGAAGTTTCAGTGCCAGCTGGAGAGAGACACACACAGATATTCAAACCCCAGATATCGGCCCAGTAGTGGAGTAGCGGAGATGGCACCCTCTACATGAGACACTAGGAGAGGAGGAAAGTTTGGAAATTGAGACCATGGGGTAGGTGGTAGGAGGGCTGAGGAATTGGCCATTGGGGTGGGGAGGGAGTTCAGGGAGAGAAAAGTCATGGAGAGGGAGGCAGATCATTATTCCAAGGGATAGGAGGGAGAAAAGCAAAACCAGCAATCAGGGCTGGGGGATTGTGAAGGCTTCCTTGAAGGACAGCAGATCTTGCTGGCCCTCAAGGAGAGTTAAGAAAGGCACTTACCATGTTGAGCTGAGAGCAACCACCTCCCTTTCCCTGATGAGTTTCTAGGTGTCTGGGAATCTTGCACAGCAGCGGTGAGTTTTACATTGGGGTTGAGCCAATGCCCCACCTGCCTGATTTAACTATGACGATGAAGTCTCTCGACATCACGCCACCCAGATGACCTGATTCCGTAAATATGGTAAGTATTTGTGGTGGGATAGGCACACATTTGCTTTATTTAATTCACCCCTGACCCTTTACCTCAAACTGAAATGAATCTAAATAATATTTAGGGGTGCTACGTATAACAGTGGGGTAAAATTGCATATTCCCTGAAAACAGGCACACGGTTCGCAATACTTGACTGTGGGTTTCCTCCCACAAGTCCCGAAAGATGTGCTGTTAGATGAATTGGACATTCTGAATTCTCCCTCTGTGTACCCGAACAGGCGCCGTAGTGTGGCAATTAGAGGATTTTCACAGTAACTTCGCAGTGTCAGCCTACTTATGACTAATAAAGATTATTATTATTATAACCCGTGTTCCTGTATGGCTGGTAGGACATTCACTCCATCCTGCCAGCTCATTTCCATGGTTGCTGTATACAAACACATGAATTAGAAGCTGGAGTGCGTCATTCACCAGACAGTCAGCACGAGCAACCCTGTAGATTGGCTGGACACATCGGTGTGAGACCCAAAATCATAACTTGCTCGAGCCAATGAAAGAAAACCGCTCCGTCTTAAAGAGAGCTCGCACCTCTTAAAGATAGGCTGCACCACTTAAAGACAGGCTGCCCCTCTTAAAGAAAGCCTGTTCCTCTTAAAGACAGGCTGCACCTGTTTAAACGAAAGCCTGCTCCTCTTAATGAAAGCATTCTCCTCTTAATGATAGGCTGCACCTGTCTAAAGATAGTCTGCATCTTTGAAAGACAGAGTGCACCTGTCTAAATTTTGTTTGCACCTCTTAAATACAGGCTGCAACTGTCTGAAGATAGTTTGCTCCGCTGACAAACAGGCTGCACCATCCCCTAAATATAGCCTACACCACTTAAAGACAGGCTGCATCACTTAAAGACAGGCTGTGCCTGTCTAAAGATAGCCTGCTGTTCTTAAAGACAGGCTGCACCTGTCTGAAGAGAGCCTGCCTGCCTTAAAGCCAGACTGCACCTGTTTAAAGAAAGCCTGCTGGCCTTAAAGCCAGGCTGAACCTGTCTAAAGATAGTTTGCTCCTCTTATAGACAGGCTGCACCACCTAAATATAGCCTACAATACTTAAAGACAGGCTGTACCATTTAAAGACAGGCTTCACCTATCTCAAGAGGCTTTGCACCTCTTAAAGACAGGATGCACATAATAAATTTAGCCTGCACCTCTTAATGCAAGTCTGCACGTTGCAAAAGTTCACTTGGACTGTTGAAAATAGTCTCTTCTAATTAAAAGGGGTCACACTGTGACTAGAGCAGATAAGACAATTCTGAAAGAATTCAATCTGACCCAGCAAATAATGAAAAATTGTACAACACGGAGAGGGCAGAATTCATGGTTTTCCGACACTGTAGTTGTGTCCTTGGTGGTGGAGGTAGAAAGTAGAAGAGACGTCCTGTATCACTGGGTCCAGGCACAAGCTAAGAAGGCAATGGGAGCATATAACCATGAACAACGATCTGAGAAATTAAGCCCTGAGAAACTGGATAACATGCTACAAGAAGTTCAATGGCCTCACACAAATGATCAAGATCAGTTTCAAGTATCTTCAAATGCCTTATTCTGGCAGACCACTAAACGTAGACACTGTTGAAATAACTCATCATTCACATCCCCATAATCTGAAGACTCATGTCTACCATTCATTTGCTCTGTCTCACCCTCAGAAACTTTGCACTGTTGGAAATCCTGTGAACAAATCTCAGGTTTCACACCATCTGGAAAATGACTGGAACATTACCCAAACGCGGGGCACATTTCCCTTACACCTGCAGAACAAGTAAGAGCATAACCAAAGGCAGCTGGAACTGGATACATGGGTGCAGAAGCTTCTGCACATCCTAATCCCCGTGGAAGAAACAATGCTGACCATTAGGACGTCCACTGCTGAGTTTCTTTACACTTAATCCTCCTTCTCGCATTCCACATCTCTCATCTAATACTTCGCTGAATTAGATGTTGCAGATGGTGCAGATGTTCCGCCTCTGAATTCGCTCTTCCCTTTCCACTGAGGTGCTCGAGAATGTTCAGGTTTGCTACTTTCCCATTCAAAAACACCGTTTCCCACCTTCCTGACCTGTGAATAGGTTAATCAAGGAGCAAAATAGACCATTAACTGGGGTGAGCGTGTTTCCCAATCCATTCCACCCTCTCAATCCACCTTCCCATTGAAAATCAGACTCTGTTCTGGAGACATTGGGATCTAGGGATGGCGTCCTGGAGCAGGATTTTTAAATTGGGGCCATACTGTTCCTGATCCCGCTGACAATGAAAAATCTGGTCTCATATTTTGCATAAAAGATAAGGGGGATGTGAGAAGAACATTTTTACACAGTGAACAACAATAACCTGGAACTCGCTGAACACAAGGATGCCTCAAGTACCAGCATTTGAGGAAAGTTATAATGGGAGAACTGGGGAATGATGATGACTGGATTGCTCTACAGAGAGCTAGCATGTACTTAATAGGCTGAATGGCCTCCATTTGTGCCATTATGATTCTGCAACTTTATTGGACCAGATGTTGAACAGAAAGAACAGTTTTGACCCACAACAGAAGCATTATGTTGTTCTCCATTTAACAGCAATCAGCTGGTAGTTTGGAAACACCCTGACCCCCACAGAGAGACTCTGCGATCCACCAAAATCCCCAAATTATCAGCACCTCACAGAGTTTTACATCAGTTTATTGTCAAGTTTTGATAAAATTACTCACCGTGTCGTCTGGAGGATTTATTTGATGGTCACTCTGTGAGAACTCAGATAAAGTCAATTCTCCCTGGTCAATGTTTGGAAAATAATTAATAATTCTTCCACATGCTTACAGAGTGGATATAAATGCTGAAGAGAACACTTCTGTCCAAAAGTGTTTGGGCACTTATCTGGGTTTCTGGTTAATTAGGTTCTGATGCATTGGATGTTCTGGATCACATACAGGTCACCAACACTTGAAATAGTGCAACACTATTTTATTGAATGATTAACTACTTAAACATACTCAAACTGTGGGTTAATACGATATTAGCTTTAACCAAAGACCTTTGCCTTGTCCTAACCAGTCGATGCACTCAGCACATGGTGAATGTCTGTGTTGCAGGCTGTGAGCTCTGTGCTCCTAGCTAGCTGCTACTCGAATGAGCGGGAACTCTGATGCCCCCTGTCTTTATAGTGCGTGTGCTGTCACTGGTGATTGGCTGTGGTGTTGTGTATGTTGATTGGTCCCACTGTGTGTCCATCAGTGTGTGTCTGCACCATGATATACTGGTGTATATTATGACAGGTTCTCTTCAGATAATGACTGTCCCGCAGTCAGAAGCCAGTTCCTGTTTAAAAGGGGTAGAGGTCTGTCCCCTCAGGCTTGGGTGATATCCAAGGACACTGAGTATTTCTGTTGTTACTTGGTCAATTTTTGGACTCCATGTTCCCATTTCGGGTTATTTGCATTCGTTTCAGAATACTCAGTGTCAAATGCATCTCCAGGTTTGGACACAGCCGCAGGTTTAAAGGAGGCAGCACCAAGTAAATCCACACAAACCAGGAGCTCAGCAAAACAGAACTTTATAGGTGTTTGATTAAATATAAGACAGTCTGTTCTCAATCCGAAAACTCATGATGACCCATTCAAGGTTCTGGAGTTAATTTTACAAAGATGTAATATTCAGGTGAACCCAAGAGTTCATTTCATTTGCGATGGCAACACCAGCCAGACAAACAGAGCCAGAGGCTTTGCTCACCTTGCAGGACTCTTAAAAGTGCAAGGGGTCAACAATTTATTTTTTTCATTTACGAGACTTGAGGGCGGCAGATTGGCACAGTGGTTAGCACTGCTGCCTCACGGCACCGAGGACCTGGGTTCCATCCCGGTCACTGTCCGTGTGGAGTTTGCACATTCTCGCCGTGTCGGCGTGGGTCTCACCCCCACAATCCAAAACAATGCGCAGAGTAGGCGAATTGGCCACGCTAAATTGGCCCTTAATTGGAAAGAAAAATATTTGGGTACTCTAAATTTATTTTAAAAAAAATTTTTGTTGAAATTACGAGGTATGGGTGGGTTTATTACCCATCCCTAATCGCCCTTCAGAAGCTGGTGGTGAACTGCCTTCTTAAACATAGAAAATAGAAGCCTGCTCTGTCATTCATTATGATCATGGCTGATCAAGTTCAATACCCTGATCGCACCTTCCCCCCCTCGGGCTATAGTAAATTCCTTCTTGAAATTACACAACGTTTTGGCTTCAATTGCTTTCTGTGGTAGCGAATTCCACAGATTCACACTCTCCCCTCACATTTCTCCCCTGCTCAGTCCAAAAAGGTTTACCCCTTATCCTCAAGCTATGACCCCTGGTTCTGGACTCCCCCACCATGGGGAACATTCTTTCTGAACCGCTGCAGACCCTGTGGTGTGGATACGGACATTGTGTCGTTCCAGGATTTTGGCCCAGCGGCAGTAAAGAAACAGCAATATATTTCCAAGTCAGGATTCTGAGCGGCTTACAGAGAGCTTCCAGGTCCTGGAGTTCCCATTTGTCTGCTGACCTTGCCTTGTCAATGAAAGAGTTTGGAAGGTGCTGTCTCAGGAGCCTTGGTGAGTTCCTGCAGTGAATCTGTTAATGGTACACACTGCTTCCACTACTCGTCGATGGCGAAGTGAGTGATTGTTTGTGGAAAAGGGTGTTAATCAACCAGGCTGCTGTTTCCTGGATGGTAGATCCACTCTTGTTGAAAATTGTCATTACCTGGCACTTGTGTGGCACAATTGCTACTTGCCACTTGTCAGCCCAAGCCTTGATATTGTACAGGTCTTGTGTATTTGGACATAAGACCATAAGACATAGGAGCAGAATCAGGCCACTCGGCCCATCAAGTCTGCTCCACCATTCAGTCATGGCTGATACTTTTATCCTCCCCATTCTCCTGCCTTCTCCCCATAACCCCTGATCCCCTTATTAATCAAGAACTTATCTATCTCTGTCTTAAAGACACTCAGTGATTTGGCCTCCACAGCCTTCTGCGGCAAAAAGTTCCACAGATTCACCACCCTCCAGCTGAAGAAATTCCTCCTCATCTCTGTTTTAAAGGATCGTCCGTTAAGTCTGAGATTGTGTCCTCTGCTCTAGATTTTCCTGCAAGTGGAAATATTCTCTCCACATCCACTCTATTCAGGCCTCGCAGTATCCTGTAAGTTTCAACAAGATCCTTCTAAACTCCAAGTACAGACCCAGAGTCCTCAACCGTTCCTCATATGACAAGCTCTTCATTCCAGGGATTATTCTTGTGAACCTCCTCTGGACCCTATCCAAGGCCAGCACATCCTTCCTCTGATACGGGACCCAAAACTGCTCACAATACTTCAAATGGGGTCTGATCAGAGCCTTATATAGCCTTAGAAGTACATCTTTGGTCTTGTATTCTAGCCCTCTCGACATGAATGCTAACATTGCATTTGCCTCCCTAACTGCCGACTGAACCTGCACGTTAACCTTAAGAGAATTATGAACAAGAACTCCCAAGTCCCTTTGTGCTTCTGATTTCCTCAGCCTCTCCCCATTTAGAAAATAGTCTATGCCTCCATTTCTCCTTCCAAAGTGCATAACTTCACACTTTTCCACATTGTATTCCATCTGCCACTTCTTTGCCCACTCTCCTCACCTGTCCAAGTCTTTCTGCAGCCGCCTGCTTCCTCAATACTACCTGTCCCTCTACAGATCTTTATATTGTCTGTAGACTTAGCAACAGTGCCTTCAGTTCCTTCTCCGAGATCATTAATGTATATTGTGAAAAGTTGTGGTCCCAACACCGACCCCTGAGTCACATCACTAGTCACCAGCTGCCATCCTGTACAAGACCCCTGTATCCCCAATCAATGCCTTCTGCCAGTCAGCCAATCCTCTTTCCATGCTAGGATCTTACCCTTAACACCATGGGCTCTTAACTTATTTAACAGTCTCCTATGCGACACCTTGTCAAAGGCCTTCGGGAAATCTAAATAAATCACATCCACTGATTCTCCTTTGTCTAACTTCCTTGTTACTTCCTCAAAGAACTCTAACAGGTTTGGCAGACATGACCTCCCCTTGATGAAGCCGTGCTGACTCAGTCCTATTTTATCATGCATTTACAAGTACTCCGTGATTTCATCTTTAATAACAGACTCTAAAATCTTACCAATGACTGAAGTCAGGCTAACCAGCCTATAATTTCCTGTCTTCTGCCTCCCTCCCTCCTTAAACAGCGGTGTATTATTAGTCACTTTCCAGTCCTATGGGACCTTTGCTGCCTTAAGTGGTTCCTGAAAGATCTCCACCAATGCCTCCACAATCTCCTCAGCTATCTCTTTTAGAAACTGGGGTGTAGTCCATCCGGTCCAAGTGATTTATCCACCTTCAGACCTTTCAATTTCCCCAAAACCTTCTCCTTAGTAATGGTCACTGCACTCACCTCTGCCCCCTGATTCTCCTGGCGCTCTGGCTTCCCACTGGTGTTTTCCACTGTGAAGACTGATGCAAAGTAATTATTCAGTTCCTCTGCCATTTCTTTGTTTCCTATTATTACTTCTACAGCCACATTTACCAGTGGCCCAGTATCTATTTTTGCCTCTCTCTTACCGTTTATTTATTGAAAAAAGCTCTTCCTTTTTTCCTTTTTATTACTAGCTAGCTTGCACTCATATTTCATCTTCTCCCCCTTATTGCTTTTTTACTTGTCCTCTGCTCATTTTTAAAGGCTTCCCAATCCTCTGGCTTCCCACTAATCCTCACCACTTTGTATGCTTTTTCTTTTTCTTTTTTGCTGTCCTTGACTTCCTTCATCAGCCATGGATGCCTTGTCCTTCCCTTAGCAAGTTTCCTCCTCCTTGTGATGAATTTCTGGTGTGCCTCCCGAATAACCCCCCAAAACTCCTGCCATTGCTGTTCCACTGACTTCCCTGCTAGGTTTGTTTTCCAATCAATTCTGGCCAGTTCCTCCCTCATGTCTTTGGAGTTACCCTTTTTAATTGTAACACCGTTGCATCTGATTGCAGCTTCTCCCTCTCAAACTGCAGGGTAAATTCTATCATATTGTGGTCACTGCTCCCTAAGGGTTCCTTCATCTCAAGGTCCCTAATTAAGTCTGCCTCATTACACATCACCAAATCCAGAATTGCCTGTTGCCTCGTAGGCTCTGTCACAAGCTGCTCCAGAACAACATCTCTTAGACATTCCACAAATTCCTTTCCTTGGGATCCACTACCAACTTCACTTTCCCAGTCCACCTGCATATTAAAGGCCCCTATGATTATTGTAATTTTACTTTGTTTACATGCTTTTTCTATCTCCTGATTTATTTTCTGCCCCATATCCCTGATAACTGCTGGGGGGCCTGTACATAACCCCCATCCGGGTCTTTTTATCTTTGCGATTCCTCAACTCTACCCACAGAGATTCTATGCTTTCTGATCCTATATCACTCCTTTCTATCGATTTAACTTCATTCCTCACTAACAATGCAACCCTTTGCCCATCTGCCTGTACTTTCGATCGGGCATATATCCTTGGATATTTAGATCCCAGCCCTGATCCCCTTGCAGCCTCATCTCTGAGATGCCCACAACATCGTACCGGCCAATTTCAATGTGCACAACAAGCTCATTTACCTTGTTCCGTGTACTGCACACATTTAGGTACAACACCCTCAATCCTGCATTGACCACTTCCGTTCTCATACTTGTCATCTTTTTTGCTCTGCCTGAGAGCGATGTTGTTCTCTTATTTTGCTTCTCTATTTCCCCTTCAGTTATTACACCTTCTAAGCTAACATTCTGATTCCCACCCCCTGCCATACTAGTTTAAGTCCTCCCGATATGGATTACTTCAGTATCTGAGGAGGTGTGAATGGTGCTGAACCTTGTGGAGTAATCAGCAAATATCCTCACTTCTGACCTTACATTGGAAGGAAGGTCTTGAAGCAGTTGAGGATGATTAGGCCAAGGACACTACCTGAGGAACTCACGCACTGATGGCCTGGAACTGAGATGATTGGCTCCCATCACCCGTGGCCATCTTCCTTTGTGCCAGATGTGACATCAACCTGTGGAGGGTTTTCCCCCTGATTCACATTGACTCGCAATTTGCTCAGGCTTCTCAATGCTGCACTCGGTCAAATGCTGCCTTGATGTCAAAGGCAGTCAAACTCACCTCACCTCTGTAATCAGCTCTTTTGCTCATGTTTGAATCACGCTAAAATGAGGTCAGGAGCTGAGTGTCCCTGGCAGAACCCAATTGAGCATCAGTGAGCAGGTTATTGCGAAGCAAGTACCGCTTAATAGCACCATTGATGAGACCATCATTACTTTACTGATGACCGAGAGTAGACTTATGGGGCAGTAATTGGCCGGGTTGAATTTGTCCAGGGTTTTGTGTACAGGACATACCTGGACAATTTTCTACATTGCCGGCTAAATGCGAGCAATGAAACTTTACTGGAACAACTTGGATAGAGGCGCGACAAGTTCTGAAGCACAAATCTTCAGCATTATTGGCAGAATATTGTCAGGGCCCATAGCCTTTGCAGCATCCAATGCCTTCAGCTGTTTCTTAATATCATGTGGAGTGAATCAAATTGGGTGAAGGCTGAGATCTGTGAAAATGGGGATCTCCAGAGGAGGCACATCATGCTGAAGATTGTTACGAATACTTCAGCGTTGTCTTTTGCACTGATTTGCTCGGCTCCCCCATAATTGAGGATGGGGTAATTTTGTAGCCTTCTCCTCCAGTAAGTCATTTAATTGTCCACCACCATTCATGCCTAGATGTGGCTGGACTGCAGAGCTTAGATATTGGTGTGGACTTGCTTACCTCTGTCTGTTACTTGCTCCTTATGCTGTTTGTCATGCAAGTAGTCCTGTATTGTTGCTTCTGTCATGTGAGAGCACCTTTAAGAAATAGGGGTTTATAAAATAGCTGTAGTAAATGTACCTTTAAGAAATGGGTGTTTATCAGTGATGTCAGAGTGTGGGTGGAGCTGGGCTGTCTGTCTGCTTTTACTTTCACTTTGGGCTCGCAGCTACAGGGTGTGTTTAGTTTTGTTTTAGATTTGGAGAAGCTGCAGTCACAGCAAGATGTGTATGAATCTCTGCAAGCTTATGAATGTTCATTTGGTGATTTCAAAGTGGTAACTGTTCTCAGTAATGAAGTTAAACCTGATGTCTTTCTGTAAAAAGGGTTCTTTTTGTCTTGTGGATGTTGCAAGAAAAGATTAGGAGTTACTTAGAGAGTACTGTATTTTGGGTGGGATTTATTGGTGTTGATATTTGTTAAGATGTTTACTGTACGGTTATAAAGTGTTAACTGGTTTCATAAATAAACTTTGTTTTAATTTAAAAACACTGTAGATTTCTGTTGCATCACACCTATAAAGTAGGCCCGTGTGTTCCCCATAACCACAATCTATTCAAAGTTGTGGGTCAGGTGAACTCTATGATACACTTTGGGGCTCTCTAAACCCTGGCAAATAACAAATTGGGAGCTCGAGGGGGATAAAAGTCTGTCTATTGGATTGGCTTAGTGAACTTAAAGACATTGAGGGGTGAGCATGTTGTGTTTGCTTTTCAGGTGTGGTATTCCAGTTTAAGTAGGGAGTGTGTTGTGGGCAATGGCTCTTAGAGGCTCTGAAGTTTTTTTGGGTCGAAACGGTCACACGCAGTACCTTACGGACAGAGACTAAAAACAGGCTTTTGGATTTGGCAAAAACGTTGCAGTTAACATTATGTGATAAAATGCGAAAAGATGAGGTAATTATGGCGGTGGCTAAGCACTTAAAATTGCCTGAGATACAGTCTGACTCATTGCAAATGGCAAAAATTCCGTTACAAATTAAACAAATGCAACATGAGAAAGAATTAAAGCAGCTTGAATACGAAAAAGATAGAGAGGAAAAAGAAAAAGAGAGCGAAGAAAGGAAAACAGAAAGAATAGCCCTAGCAAAACAAAAAGAAAGAGAAAGGGAGATACAGATCAAGGAAAAAGAAAGAGAGAGGAGAGAGTGGAAAAAGAAAGAGAGTGAGAGTTTGAACTTCGGAAAATGGCCATGAAACATGCCAGTCAATTAAAATTGGCAGATGTAAAGGGAAATGTACAGTTTGAGGATAGTGATGAGGATAAAGAGAAAGAGCATCAAAGTGGAAGGCTTGGTGGGATCTATTTAAATATGTCCATGCAGTGCCAAGGTTTGATGAGAAGGAGGTAGAAGACTTTTTCATTTCATTTGAGAAGGTGGCTAAACAAATGAACTGGCCACAGGACATGTTGGTATTCCTGATTCAAACAAAGCTGGTGCGTAGGGCTAGTGAAGTGTTTGCATCACTACCGGAGGAGGTAGCTGAATCATATGAGGAGGTGAAAAAATTCATCTTAGGTGCATATAAACTAGTGCCTGAAGCCTACAGACAAAGGTTTAGAAATTTGAGGAAAGAATTTGGTCAAACATACATGGTGTTTGAAAGGATCAAACAGAGTAATTTTGATAGGTGGGTAAGGGCTTTGAAAATAGACCAAATGTATGAAGCTCTCAGAGAAATTATACTTTTGGAGGATTTTAAAAATTCAATTCCTGATGTAGTGAGAACTCATGTGGAAGAGCAGAGGGTTAAAAGTGTGAGGTGAGCAGCAGAAATGGCAGATGATTATGAATTAGTTCATAAACCAAAGTTTGGTTTCCGACATCGGTTTCAGCCTGTGAGTAGAAATTGGGAAATAGTGAAATATTCAAGTGGTAAAGGCAGCGCGGTAGCATTGTGGATAGCACAATTGCTTCACAGCTCCAGGGTCCCAGGTTCGATTCCGGCTTGGGTCACTGTCTTTGCGGAGTCTGCACATCCTCCCCGTGTGTGCGTGGGTTTCCTCCGGGTGCTCCGGTTTCCTCCCACAGTCCAAAGATGTGCAGGTTAGGTGGATTGGCCATGATAAATTGCCCTTAGTGTCCATAATTGCCCTTAGTGTTGGGTGGGGTTACTGGTTTATGGGGATAGGGTGGAGGTGTTGACCTTGGGTAGGGTGCTCTTTCAAAGAGCCGGTGCAGACTCGATGGGCTGAATGGCCTCCTTCTGCACTGTAAATTTATGAAAGGTGATCTGATGGGAGATAATAAGGAGAGTGTACCTCAGATTTAAAAATAAATCCAGGAGGGTGGAAAAGAAATGAAAAGTTTCAAATGTTTTCACTGTAATAAACTAGGCCATGTAAAGTCACAGTTTTGGTGGAAGAAAAGCACTGGGAAGGCTGATGTGGGAAAACAGGATAAGACAGTGGGTTTGTTTAAGTGGGAAAAGAAAGCCCAAGGGAAGCGAAGGAGGTGCAAACGATTGTACAGCCCGTTCAAGAGGTGATTGATAAGAAGGTGCCAGATGTCTTTAAAGAATTTACTTGTGTGGGTAAAGTTTACTCATGTGTACCAGAAGAAGCACGTAAGGAAGTCACAATTTTAAGAGCTACGGGAGCTAATCAATCTTTAATGGTAAGAGACGAGGAGTTATGTAGTTTGGGAAGAATGTTGCCAGAAAAGGTGGTAATATGTGGACTTCAGGGTGAGAAGAGTAGTGTTCCATTATATAAGGTAAGTTTGGAAAGTCCAGTAAAGAGTTGTGAAGTGGTAGTAGGAGTAATAGAGAAACTATCTTGTCCAGGAATACAGTTTATCTTGGGTAATGATATAACTGGATCGCAGGTGGGAGTGATGCCTACTTGGTGATAAGCCAGTGGAAAATCAGACAACTGAAGTATTGAAGGACAGGTGTCCTGGGATTTTTCCGGATTGTGTAGTAACAAGGTCACAAAGTCACAGGTTAAGACAAGAGGAGAAATCAAAGAGGTAAGGTGAAGCTGAAGTGCAATTATCAGAAAAATGTTTGATCAGATGGTTTAAAAAGAACAGTTGGAGGATGAGGCGGATATTTTTAGTTCAGGAAAATTGGTGGAGTTACAACAGAAAGATATAGAAATAAAACGGATGTATCAGAAAGCATACACGGAAGAGGAATCTGAGTGTATACCAGAATGTTATTACCGTAAAAATGATGTCTTGATGAGAAAATGGAGACCTTTACATATGCAGGCGGATGAAAAGTGGGCAAAAGCTCATCAAGTAGTATTGCCGGTAGGGCACAGAAAGGAGGTGTTGCGAATTGCACATGAGATACCAGTGGGAGGTCATTTGAGAATAAGGAAAACTCAAGCTAAAATCCCGAAACATTTAAAATGGCCTGGATTACATAAAGATGTAGTTATTAAATTTTGTCGATCATGCCACACATGTCAAGTGACAGGGGAACCTCAATCAGTGATAAAATCAGCGCCCTTAATACCCATTCCAGAATTCGAGGAACCTTTTACAATGATATTAATTGATTGCGTAGGATTGCTTCCTAAAATGAAAAGTGGGAATCAATATCTTTTGACAATAATGGATATATCTACCAGGTTTCCAGAGGCCATTCCAGTACATAATCTATTTTTTTTTAACAAACAATTTTTAATGAGGTATTTATGGCATAACAAACAACCACAGTGCAAAAACAATAGAGCACAAAGAACAGTAATCGAAAAGCAACCGCCGACATTCGTCCCTCCAAGGTCCGCCTATTTAACCCCCTACTCTATACAACCTTAACCCGCCCGCCCTCCCTCCCCCACCCACTGACGATTAATTATCCGCAAAGAAGTCAATGAATGGTTGCCACCTCCAGGCGAACCCTGACACTGACCCTCTCAAGGCGAACTTGATCTTTTCCAGGCTGAGAAAGCTCGCCATGTCGGTTAACCAGGCCTCTGACTTCGGGGGCCTAGACTCCCTCCAAGCCAGTAATATCCGTCGCTGGGCTACCAAGGAGGAAAAGGCCAGAACATCGGCCTCGCTCTCCTCCTGAACACCCGGGTCTTCCAACACCCCAAAGATCGCTACCCTGGACTCATTTCCACCCTCGTCTTCAATACCCTGAACATGACATCCGCGAACCCCTGCCAATATCCCCTAATTTTTGGGCATGCCCAGAACATGTGGATATGGTTCGCTGGTCCACCCGCACACCTGAATCACTTGTCTTCCACCGCAAAAAATCTATTCATCCGGGCCGCTGTCATGTGCGCCGGGTGCACCACCTTAAATTGGATCAAGCTGAGCCTTGCGCATGTAGTGGTCGCATTGACCCTGCTCAGCGCCTCCGCCCATAGGCCGTCTTCCATCTCACCTCCCAGTTCCTCCTTCGACTTACGCTTCAGCTCTTCTATATGCATCTCCTCTGCCCCCAGTAATTCTTTGTAGATGTCTGAGACGCTCCCCTCCCCCACCCATCTCCTAGACACTACCCTATCTTGAATCCCTCTTAGTGGCAGTAGTGGGAAGGATGATACCTGCCTACACAGAAAGTCCCTCACCTGAAGATATCTAAAATCATTCCCTGCTGTCAACCCGAACTTCCAGCTGGGGAAGCTCCCTTCCAGAAACAGGTCCCCATCTTCTCAATTCCCGCCCTTTGCCATGCCCGAAATCCACCATCTAGGCTCCCAGGAGCGAACCGATGGTTGTCACATATTGGGGACCAAACCGATGCATCCACTGCACCAATGTACTTCCTCCACTGACTCCAGATCCTCAGGGCCGCCACTACCACGGGACTGGTAGAATATCTCGCCGGCGGGAGCGGCAAAGGTGCCGTTATCAGCGCCCCCAAGCTGGTGCCCCTGCATGAGGCTGCCTCCATCCGCTCCCAAGCCGCCCCCGTCCCCACTATCCACTTCCTTATCATCGCAATATTGTCCGCCCAGTAATAATTATTAAAATTTGGCAGGGCAAGCCCCCCCCTCCCCCCGATTCCTCTCGAGCATCACCTTCTTCACCTGTGGGGACTTACTCGCCCAAACAAAGCCCAAAATAATTTTGTTGATCCTCTGAACAAGGACCGCGGGATGAAAATTGGGAGGCATTGGAACACAAATAAAAATCTCGGCAATATCGTCATCTTAACTGACTGCACCCTCTCCGCCAGTGACAGCGGGAGCGCATCCCATCTCCGAAACACACCCCTCATCTGCTCAACCAGCCGGGACAAGTTCAACTTGTGTAACTGGCCCCAGTCGCGCGCCAATAGTATCCCCAGATATCTAAAATTGTCTCCCACTAACCTGAACGGTAACTCCCCCAGCTGACCATCCTGACCTCTTGCCTGGATTACAAACATTTCACCCTTCGTCATATTCAATTTGTATCCCAAAAACCGGCCGAATTCCCCCAGAATCGCCATAATCTCCCTCATCCCTGCCCCTGGATCTGCTACATATAGGAGTAAGTCATCTGCATACAGTGATACCCTATGCTCCACCCGCCCCCCTAACCAGCCCTTTCCAGCCCCTAGAAGCTCTCAGAGCAATTGTCAGCGGCTCTATGGCTAACGCAAACAGCAGTGGGGAGAGGGGACATCCCTGTCTTGTCCCCCGGTGCAGCCTAAAATAGTCCGAGGTCGTCTTATTCGTCCTTACACTGGCTTCCGGGGCCTGGTACAACAGCCTGACCCAGTCGATAAAGCCCCTACCAAACCCAAACCGTCCCAGCACCTCCCATAGATAGTCCCACTCTACCCGGTCAAACGCCTTCTCAGCATCCATGGCCACAACTACCTCAACTTCCCTTCTCTCCGGGGGCATCATAATCACATTAAGCAGCCTTCTTGTATTGGCTACCAGCTGCCTAGCCTTGCCAAATCCGGTTTGGTCCTCCATAATCACCTCCAGCACACAATCTTCAATCCTGGAGGCCAACACCTTGGCCAGCAACTTAGCGTCCACATTAAGCAACGAGGTTGGCCTATAGGACCCACATAGCTCTGGGTTCTTGTCTTGCTTCATTATTAATGAGATGGTGGCCTGTGACATCATCGGGGGCAGCACCCCTCTATCCCTCGCCTCGTTAAAAACCTTAACCAGCAACGGCCCTAATATCCCCGAAAATTTCTTATAATATTCCACCGGGAACCCGTCTGGCCCCGAAGCTTACCTGACTGCATCGCTTTCAAGCCCTCAGATATTTCTTCGACCCCAACTCGCCCACCAGCTCCCTACCCACCCTTGGGAAAGTCAAACCGTCCAGAAAGCGTTTCATCTCCTCGGGGCCTGTAGGGGGGTTCCGAGCGATAGAGTCCGCTATAAATCCCTAAATGCCCTATTTTGACTAGCCGAGTCCCCTACCAGGTTCCCATCTCCGCCGAGCACCTGATCAATTCCCCTGGCAGCCTCCCTCTTCCTCAACTGCTGTGCCAACATTCTGCTGGCCTTCTCTCCATATTCATGCAACGTCCCCCTCGCCTTTCAAAGCTGCTCCACTGCCTTGCCCGTGGACAGTACGCCAAACTCAGCCTGCAGCCTCCGGCGCTCCCTTAACAGTTCCGCCCCTGGGGTCATCGCATACCTCCTGTCTACCCGTAGGATCTCCTTGATCAGTCGGTTCGTCTCTGCCCTGTCTGTCCTGTCCCTATGAACTCGGATTGAAATCAACTCCCCTCTCACCAATGCCTTCAGCGCCTCCCAGACCACCGCTGCTGAGACTTCCCCTGTGTCGTTGACCTGCAGGTAGTCCTGCATGCACTTCCCTACTCTCTCGCACACCGCCTCGTCCACTAACAAGCCCACGTCCAATCGCCACTGCGGGCGTTGCAAGCTCTCCTCACTGGCCTGCAGTTCCACCCAGTGTGGGGCATGGTCCGAAATAGTGATGGCCGAGTACCCCGTGTCCACCGCCCCCGCCAGCGGATCCCGACTCAAAATGAAAAAATCGATCTGGGAATACACTTTATGTAGATGCGAGTAGAAAGAAAACTCCCTAGCCGTCGGCTGCCTAAACCTCCATGGGTCAATCCCCCCCATCTGCTCCATGAACCCTATCGGCTCCTTTGCCATTGCTGGCACCCTCCCCGTTTTCAAGCACGACCGGTCCAGGCCGGGGTCGATGACTGTATTAAAATCCCGTCCCATCACCAGCTTGTGCGAGTCCAGATCCGGTATCTTCCCCAGCACCCTCTTGATGAATTCAACATCGTCCCAGTTCGGCCCATAGACATTAACCAACACCACCTTCCTCCATTCCAGCTTACCACTCACCATAACATAATGCCCACCCCCCCATCCGAAACTATACTGCTCGCCTGGAATTGCTCCTGCTTATTAATTAAAATCGCCACCCCTCTCGTCTTGGTATCCAGCCCCGAATGGAAGACCTGACTGACCCAGCTCTTCCTCAGTCTAACTTGATCTGCCACTCTCAGGTGTGTCTCCTGCAACATCACCACGTCTGCCTTCTCAGCCCTTAGGTGCGCGAATACATGGCCCGTTCAGCCCTATAGCGTTCCAGGTGATCAGCCTGGTTGGGGGGCACCGCACCTCCCCACCTGCCCCCCCCCACACCGATCAGCCATCCTCCTTTCTGGGCCCGCCCCCCGCCCATGCGCCGCGCCGCCATCTGTCCCCCTCCAGGTAGCCCTCACCCCCGACCTCAGTACGTAATCTTACAGCTAAAACGATTGTGGAGGAGTTACTTAAATTCTTTACTAGATATGGACTACCCACAAGCGGATGAAGGATCAAATTTTACCTCAAGGTTATTCAAAGAAGTTATAGATAGCTTAGGAATAAAATAATTTAAATCAACAGCGTACCATCCAGAATTGCAGGGAGCATTAGAAAGGTGGCATCAGACATTAAAGACAATGTTGAGGGCTTATTGTCACGATTATCCAGAGGATTGGGATAAAGTAATTCCATTCGTACTGTTTGTAATTAGGGATGCACCTAATGAGTCAACCAAATTCAGTCCTTTTGAACTAATGTTTGGTCATGAGGTAAGAGGACCACTTAAATTGATTCAGGAAAAATTGGTGAGTGAGAAATCGGAACTTACATTATTGGATTACTTGTCAAATTTTAGGGAACGATTAAATAGAGCAGGGGAATTGGCTAGACAACATTTAAAAGTTGCACAAAATGTGATGAAACGGGTAGCAGACAAGAAATCCAAAGTTCGTAGTTTTGCCAGTGGCGATAAAGTTTTAGTATTGTTACCAGTGGTAGGTGAACCTTTAAAAGCAAAGTTTTGTGGACCTTATCACGTTGAAAGGAAATTAAGTGAGGTGAATTATGTGGTAAAAACGCCAGATAGAAGGAAGACTCACCGAGTGTGTCATGTGAATATGTTTAAAAGGTCATTTGAAAGGGAAGGAAAGGAAAAGGAGGAGAATTTAATGATTCTCACTCAAAGTGACGAACCAAATCCAGATGACTTTGAATTTGACATACCTCAAATTAAATTGGAAAACGAGGATGTTCTTAAAAATTGGGATAAATTTTGTGTTACCTTCCAGAGGAAAAACAGACTGACCTGAAAGTGTTATTGTTATCACATGGGCAAGTTTGTGGAGATAAATGGGGAAGTACCAAAATGGCTATACATGATGTTGATGTGGGAAATGCTGTTCCAATTAAACAACATCCATACAGACTTAACCCTTTAAAATTGTCACAGGTTAACAAGGAGATTGAAAGGTTGCTTAGAAATGGCATAATTGAAGTGGGTTGCAGCCAATGGAGCTCACCCATAGTGATGGTACCAAAACCGGATGGCAGCCAATGATTGTGTGTGGACTATAAAAAGGTTAATGCAGTTACAAGAATGGACTCTTTTCCTATCCCACATTTGGAGGATTGTAGGCAGAAAGTGGGACAATCAGCTTTTATTTCCAAATTAGATTTACTTAAAGGTTACTGGCAGGTACCCAATTAAAAAAAAAACACAGCTAAACTCGTAAACTTAAATCAAACTAATGAATTAATTAGTGATGGCTGGTCAGGTGATGTACTTGAGCTGCTTGATGTGGGAGCTGGCAGATCCCATTGAGAGCTGCAGCGACCACATCTGCAGTAAGTGTTGGCTGCTCGAAGAGCTCCTCAGAGTTGATGAACTGGAGTCTGAGCGTCAAACACTGAGGCACATCCGGTGTGGGAGACTTACCTGGACACTGTGTTTCAGGCGGCAGTCACACCTATCAGAGTAAGTAGTTTAAATCCCGCCAGTGGCCAGGGACAGCAGGGTGTGACTGCAAGTCAGGCAGGTAAAGGGAACCAGCAGTCAGGAACTCAGGAGCCTCAGCCCTTGACCCGGTCCAACAGGTATGAGGCACTTGCTCCCTGTGTGGATGGCGAACAGGGCTGCAGGAAGGATGAGTCAGCTGACCAAGGCACCATGGTTCAGCAGGCCATTCAAGGGGAGGGAGTAAATAGGCAAGTTGTAGTTGTAGGGGATTCTATTATCAGGGGGATAGATAGTATCCTTTGTGAGCAGGATAAAGAGTCCCACATGGTATGTTGCCTGCCCGGTGCTAGGGTGCGGGACATCTCTGACCGGCTTGAAAGGATACTGGAGAGGGAGGGGGAGGATCCAGTTGTTGTGGTCCATGTCGGTACCAACAACATGGGCAAGTCTAGAAAAGAGGACCTGTTTCGAGATTATAAAGAGCTAGGATTCAAATTTAAAAACAGGTCCTCAAGGGTCATAATCTCCGGATTACTGCCCGGGCCACGTGCAAATTGGCATAGGGAGGCAAGAATAAGGGAAGTTAACACGTGGCTGAAAGAGTGGTGTGGGAAAGAAGGGTTCCTTTTCATGGGACACTGGCATCAGTTTTGGGACAGGGGGGACCTATACCGTTGGGATGGTCTCCACCTGAACCGAGCTGGGACCAGTGTTCTGGCGAAAAGAGTAAATAGGGTGGTCAATAGGACTTTAAACTAGAGCTGGGGGGGAAGGGAAAGTCAGGGAACCAAGAGGTGAAGTAATCAATGAGAAGCTGCTTAGGAATACAAAAAAGCACGAAAAGACAGAACTCAGGAGAGGTTACGATAGTCCCCATCCCACAAAATATGACACAGTGTATGGAAAGGCTCAGTAAACCAAGGTCCATCACACTAAGAAAACAAAAAGGGATGGTCAATAGAGAATTAAAGGTGCTATATTTAAATGCGCGCAGTGTACGGAACAAGGTAGATGAGCTTGTGGCCTAGATTGTGACTGGCAGGTATGATGTGGTAGGCATCACAGAGACGTGGTTGCAGGGGGTTCAGGACTGGCATTTAAACGTCCAGGGATTCACAACCTATCAAAAGACAGAGAGGTGGGCAGAGGGGACAGGGTTGCCTTGTTAATTAGGAATGAAATTAAATCAATAGCACTAAACGACATAGGGTCAGATGATGTGGAGTCTGTGTGGGTAGAGTGAGGAACCACAAATGCAAAAAAAACATAATGGGAGTTATGTACAGGCCTCCTAACAGTGGTCAGGACTAGGGGCACAAAATGCACCACGAAATAGAAAGTGCATGTCAGAAAGGCAAGGTCACAGTGATCATGGGGGACTTCAATATACAGGTGGACTGGGAAAATAATGCTGCCAGTGGACCCAAGGAAAGGGAATTCATTGATTGTTTACAGGAGGGCTTTTTGGAACAGCTTGTGATGGAGCCCACGAGGGGACAGGCCATTCTGGACTTAGTGTTATGTAATGAGCCAGGCTTGATTAAAGATCTTAAAGTAAGGGAATACTTAGGAGGCAGTGATCATAATGTGGTAGAATTCAATCTCCAATTTGAAAGAAAGAAGGTAGAATCAGATGTAAAGGTGTTACAGTTAAATAAAGGTAACTACAGGGGCATGAGGGAGGAACTGATGAAAATCGACTGGGAGCAGAGCCTAGTGGGAAAGACAGTAGAACAGTAATGGCAGGAGTTCCTGGGAGTAATTGAGGACACAGTACAAAGGTTCATCCCAAAGAAAAGAAAGGTTGTCAGAGGGGGGATTAGGCAGCCATGGCTGACAAAGGAAGTTAGGGAATACATCAAAGCAAAAGAGAAAGTATATAATGTGGCAAAGAGTAGTGGGAAGTCAGAAGATTGGGAAGGCTACAAAAACAAACAGAGGATAACAAAGAGAGAAGTAAGGAAAGAGAGGATCAATTATGAAGGTAGGCAAGCCAGTAACATTAGGAATGATAGTAAAAGTTTCTTTAAATACATTTAAAAAATAGTGGAGGCGTTAGTTATGATCTTTCAAAAGTCACTGGAGTCAGGGAAAGTCCCAGAGGATTGGAAAATCGCTGTTGTAACCCTCCTGTTCAAGAAGGGAACAAGGAAAAAGATGGAAAATTATAGGCTAATTAGCCTAACCTCGGTTGCTGGCAAGATTCTAGAATCCATTGTTAAGGATGAGATTTCTAAATTCTTGGAAGTGCAGGGTCGGATTAGGACAAGTCAACATGGATTTAGTAAGGGGAGGTCGTGCCTGACAAACCTGTTAGAGTTCTTTGAAGAGATAACAAATAGGTTAGACCAAGGAGAGCCAATGGATGTTATCTATCTTGACTTCCAAAAGGCCTTTGATAAGGTGCCTCACGGGAGACTGCTGAGTAAAATAAGGGCCCATGGTATTCGAGGCAAGGTACTAACATGGATTGACGATTGGCTGTCAGGCAGAAGGCAGAGAGTTGGGATAAAAGCTTCTTTTTCGGAAAGGCAACCAGTGACGAGTGGTGTCCCGCAGGATTCAGTGTTGGGGCCACAGCTGTTCTCTTTATATATTAACGATCTAGATGACGGGACTGGGGGCATTCTGGCTAAGTTTGCCGATGATACAAAGATAGGTGGAGGGGCAGGTAGTATGGAGGAGGTGGGGAGGCTGCAGAAAGATTTAGACAGTTTAGGAGAGTGGTCCAAGAAATGGCTGATGAAATTCAACGTGGGCATGTGAGAGGTCTTGCACTTTGGAAAAAAGAATAGAGGCATGGACTATTTTCTAAACGGTGACAAAATTCATAATGCTGAAGTGCAAAGGGACTTGGGAGTCCTAGTCCAGGATTCTCTAAAGGTAAACTTGCAGGTTGAGTCCGTAATTAAGAAAGCAAATGCAATGTTGTCATTTATCTCAAGAGGCTTGGAATATAAAAGCAGGGATGTACTTCTGAAGCTTTATAAAGCATTAGTTAGGCCCCATTTAGAATACTGTGAGCAATTTTGGGCCCCACACCTCAGGAAGGACATACTGGCACTGGAGCGGGTCCAGCGGAGATTCACACGGATGATCCCAGGAATGGTAGGCCTAACATACGATGAACGTCTGAGGATCCTGGGATTATATTCATTGGAGTTTCGGAGGTTAAGGGGAGATCTAATAGAAACTTACAAGATAATGAATGGCTTAGATAGGGTGGACGTAGGGAAGTTGTTTCCATTAGCTGGGGCGACTAGGACCCGGGGGCACAGCCTTAGAATAAAAGGGAGTCACTTTAGAACAGAGATGAGGCGAAATTTCTTCAGCCAGAGAGTGGTGGGTCTGTGGAATTCATTGCCACAGAGGGCGGTGGAGGCCGGGACGTTGAGTGTCTTTACGACAGAAGTTGATAAATTCTTGATTTCTCGAGGAATTAAGGGCTATGGAGAGAGAGCGGGTAAATGGAGTTGAAATCAGCCATGATTAAATGCTGGAGTGGACTGGATGGGCCGAATGGCCTTACGTCCGCTCCTATGTCTTATGGCCTTCTGGTCTTATGGTCTTTATCCGAAAGGGCGTAGGAGATTACAGCTTTTGTGACTCCAGATTGTATCTCCCAATTCAAAGTTATGCCATTTATCATGAAAAACACCCCAGCCACATTTCAACAGTTAACTAACAAAGTTGTTTCAGGACTACCCAATCGTGCGGTATACATCGACAATCTGGTAATTTTCAGCCAGACATGGAAAGAACATTTAAAACATCCGATGGAGTTATTCGATCGACTTCAGGAGGCGGGTTTGGTGGTAAACCTAGCCAAAAGTGAATTTGGAAAAGCCCAAGTCACTTTCCTTGGCAATACAATCGGACAGAGTCGAATGGTCCCACGGGATGTGCAAACAAAAGTTATTTGGGAGTTTCCAATACCCTCGACACGAAGGGAAATAATGCGATCTCTTGGCATGAGTGGAATTTACAGGAAATTTGTGCCAAATTTTGGTAGTGTGGTTGCTGCACTGACCGACGTGCTAAAGAAACATAGCAAGTTTAATTGGTCAGTGGAGTGTCAACAGGCATTTGACTGCCTGAAGACTGTGTTGGCCACTGCTCCTGTGTTAGCCATCCCAAATTATACCAAACCATTCAAAGTGGCTGTTGATACGAGTGATGTGGGCGTAGGTGCGGTGCTTCTACAAGACGATGTGAAGGATTAGAGAGACCTATTGGTTATTTTTCAAAGAAATTGAATTCTCACCAGAAAACGTATACAACGATTGAGAAGGAGACTTGTGTTTGGTGCTGGCTTTGCAACATTTTCACATTTATGTGACCAGCAATCCGTCTGACTCCATTGTATATATACTGATCATTATCCATTGACGTTTTTGGAGCAACTCCGGAATAACAATGCAAGACTGTTTTGATGGAGTTTATTGTTGCAGCCATTTCATTTAAAAATTAGTACATGTGGCAGGACAAGAAAACGTGTTAGCCGATGCTTTGTCACGAATGTGATGAACAGAAACAGGTTTGGTGGAGGAAGAAGAACTAAAATGGACTATGTTATTATAAATGTTTGCGTGTTTTGTTTTGTTAAAAAAGAAATGTATATTCACTGTCCATATTTCTTAAACGAAAGTGAAAAGGTGAAAAATGAAACCATCTTGAAGTTGATGGGGGTTTTTTTTCTTGGGGAGAGGTATCATGTGAGAGTACCTTTAAGAAATGGGGGGTTATAAAATAGCTGTAGTGGCTGTACCTTTAAGAAACGGGAGTTTATCAGTGATGTCAGAGTGTGGGTGGAGCTGGGCTGTCTGTCTGCTTTTACTTTCACTTTGGGCTCGCAGCTACAGGGTGTGTTTAGTTTTGTTTTAGATTTGGAGCAGCTGCAGCCACAACAAGATGTGTATGAATCTCTACAAGCTTATGAATGTTCATTTGGTGATTTCAAAGTGATAACTGTTCTCAGTAGTGAAGTTAAACCTGATGGCTTTCTGTAAAAAGGGTTATTTTTGTCTTATGGATGTTGCAAGGAAAGATTAAGAGTTACTTAGAGAGTACTGTATTTTGGGGGGGATTTATTGGTGTTGATAGTTGTTAAGATGTTTATTGTGGGTTTATAAAGTGTTAACTGGTTTCTTAAATAAACATTATTTTAATTTACAAGTACTGTAGATTTCTGTTGCATCACACCCAAGTATGTTCTTATGGTGTGTTCCCCATAACCTGTCGTCTTTTAAAATCTTTCCTACTCCAAGACTGTGAAGAAAACAACTTTACAACTCTGTTTCGAAATAAATAACTTAGTCTTTATTGACCAAAGTCTGCATGCAGATGGCTACAGGTTAGAGAGAGAGAGAGCTGTTAAGGTAAACCTGCTCATTATTTCTCAAGCTCGCAAAGACATGGAGAAAACGTTCAATATTTATACAAAAGCTGTATCATTTTACAAAAACAGACCTTGTTCAAAAATGTCAATACAGTCATAACTTCTGATCAAACATGTTGTCATGGAAAGACCCTGACTCGGCTTATTTGCAGTATTTTGTCTTTAGAGGATTTAAGACGTGGTCCTATTTTGTTTTTCACCTCTGCCCTCATGATGCCTTGACGCAGATGGACCTAGGTCATGAGGAGGTTGTGTTATTGGGACTTTGTTATCAGGTTTTACTAAGGTCAGGCACTATTTTCCCTCTTCTGGCCTTGTATGATACAATTATGTGGATTCTTAGCTTTGTCTAGTTTGTCAGCGTCTGATCTTGGCTCTTAGCTGACACAGCTGTCTTACACTTGGTTACATAAGTTGGCTATTTTTCCCATCATGCTATTGCTGAGTTTGTACACTTTCACAACCACAATCTATTAAAAGTTGTGAGTCAGGTGAACTCCATGATACACTTTGTGATTCTCTAAACCCTGACCCATAACACTTCACCAGGTTGACACATCATTTTTAGGTATGCTAGACATTGCTCCTGGCATGCTCTCTTGCACTCTTCATTTAACAGCAGTTGATCGCCTAGCTTGATGGTAATGATAGAATGGGGGATATGCCGGGCCATGAAGTTACATATTGTGGTTAAGTACAATTCTGCTGCTGCTGCTGATGGTCCACAGTGCCTCGTGGATGCCAGTCTTGAGTTGTCAAATCTGTTTTGAATCTATCCCATTTAGCATGGTGGTCGTGCCACACAGCACAGTGAAGGGATATTGACTGTGAAGATGGGACGTTGTCGCCACAAGGACTGTATAGTGGTCACTCACACCAATACTGTCATGGACAGATGTATTTGTGGCAGGCTGGTGAGGATGAGGTCAAGTCTGTTTTTCCCTCTTGTTGGTTCCATCACCACGTGTTTTAGACCCAGTCTAGCAGTTATGTCCTTTAGGACCTGGCCAGCTGGATCTATGCTTGTGGCCCTGTGCCACACCTGGTGATGGACATTGAAATCCCTGACTCAGAGTACATTCTGTGCCCTTGCCACCCTCAGTGCCTCTTCCAAGTTGTGTTCAACATGAAGGAGGACTGATTCATCACCATGGACAATACGGGGCAATCAACAGGAGGTTTCCTTTCCCATGTTTGACCTGGTGCCATGAGAGTTCCAAGGCTCCAGGGTCGATGTTGAGAACTCCCAGGGCAATTCCTTCTCAGCTGTAAACCACCGTGCCCACCACCTCTGCAGCATAGAATAAATGACCTGGTATGTCAGATATGATTCCATGAGTGTGACCAGTACGTGAGACAGCTTTACCAATTTTGACAGTGGTCCCCAGATGTTAATAAGGAGGACTTTGCAGGGGCAGGCTTTGCCATTGTCGTTTCGGGTGCCTCAATCAATGTCAGGTGGTCCATCCGCTTTCATTCCTTTTTATTGTCTTTCTTTGGAAACAACTGAGTGACTTGCTGGATCATTCTGTGATGTCTGCCGAAAGGAAGGGGTCCACACTGTGTTGCAAGATTAACAAAGAGGTTTATTTCCAAGTACAGGAGAGAGTCCAAGCAATTGCTTCCCGACTGAGTGAGTGTCGGCCGGTTCTAGGCCAGCCAGTTTTATACCTGAAGTTTGAGGTAGCTCTGCCCCATTAGCGGGGGACCGCGTATGCCCTAAGGATTCGGGGAAGACTAGATCACTGACTCCAGAGGCTTCGGCAGGGCCTATGTTATGATCTACCTCCGCAGCAAAGTCCGAAGGACCGTCCATTAACCGTCGACAAGGAGAGGCTGAGGGAGAGGAACCCACTTTGGTGCAGGTGGAACATCAGAATACAGGGGTGTCAGCCTTGGTAGAGTATACCTTGCTGGAGAACGTTGTTTTCGACTGGAACGTTGTGGCAGGACCGTGGCAGGTGCTTCTTCTGCGTCCAGCGCCCCAGCGGATACTTTAGGAGTTCCACTTCCATTTCGGAATCGGAAATGATCATTGCTTGCAGGCAGTCCGTGGAGCGGGCACGCGGTGGTCCTGCAGGACTGCTGGTCCTTGGGCCTGGATCCTCCAGAATGAGGCACACATGATGGGTTGTGGACATGAAGGTGATCGTGATGCCTGTAGGTGATCCAAATGCTGCCGTAAGCGCTCGTTTCCAACCAAAACCCATTGGACAACAGACCAGTCTCCCGAAGTACAGTCCTGGAGCGTCAACGGGCACCGAGGGCAGAAGTTTGAACAAATTTCATCACCGGGTTAAAACAAAGGGGCGGATAATGAGGAGCAGGTCTACACACCTGCTGATCCAGGGCACAGTGCATCTTTTCCTCACTATCCGGAAATAACAAATCCAAGGAAGTGCGGAGTCACCGGCCCATTAGCAACTCAGTAGGAGCAGCACCTGTTATGGTATGTGGTGAGGTCTTGTACATAGACAGTAATCTAGCCAAGGACATGTCCCATGCGTCTATCTCCTGCTTGCGGAGAGCTTCTTTTCAGGATTGGACGGCCTTCTCCGGCAACACATTGAACACCGGGTGATAGGGGTCTGTCCGCATGTGCCGGGTGTCATTGGTCTTAAGAAATATCGAAAAGGGCAACATTTCGGCGCAGTGGATTAGCCCTGCTGTCTCACAGCGCCGAGTTCCCAGGTTCAATCCTGGCTCTGGGTCACTGTCCATATGGCGTTTGCACATTCTTCCCGTGTTTACGTAGGTTTCGCCCCCAGAACCCAAAGATGTGCAGGCTAGGTGGATTGGCCACGCTAAGTTGCCCCTTAATTGGAAAAAATTAATTGGGTACTCTAAATATAAAGAAAAAGAAAAGTCAAAAAGTCTGTCCTCATGAAGGAAGCCCCATTGTTCTGACACAAGGACCTCAGTGGTGCCATGCGTGGAGAAAGAAAGATGCATCTTCTCCAACCTCGGTTATGGTCGCCCTCCGATGGACCTCTAACCATTTGGAATGGGTGTCCACTAACAGCAGAAACATTGTCCCCATGAATGGGCAGCGACATCCACGTGGACCCAAGCCCAGGGGTGGCCTGGTTATTCCCAAGGGTGGTGACGTGCAGCGGCAGGGAGCTGCTGTTGTTCCTGGCAGATGGGGCATTGATGAAGCAGATCCTCGATGTCTGCATCGACCCCTGGCCACCATACAGAGCTCCATGCTAACATCTTCACCTTCGTCACCCTGGGTGCAAGTCTAATAGCAAGAGTGATCATAGAATCCCTACAGTAGAGAAGAACGCCATTTGGCCCATCATGTCTGCACCGATACTTGGAAAGAGCACCCTACCTAAGCCCACACCTCCACCCTATCCTTGTAACCCAGTAATACCAGAAGCCAGATGGGGATAGCTGCCATTTGATACGGCAAAAAGCCGCCTCTTGGGCCGTACCTCAGAGCCAGTCCTGGTGTTTGTTCAAAAAGAGATGAAGAGGGGCAGTACCACCCCCAGGTTCGGGACGAGGGAGTTGGACCGATTGATGACTATAAACAACAGGGCTCCGCACCGTCCCCATGATCTACAACTGTTCCCCCGTATATGTAGCCAGATGAGCCAAAGTCATCAAAGTCGACATCCGAACACCCCGTTGAATTGTAAAGGAGTTAGGTTATTCCGGACCTGATAATACATTATTAATAACCTATGCTCTAGGTTATCCCACAAAAGAGGGAAATCTGTTTCTCTGCTGAGACTCAGAATAGATCTCACGAAGGGAGAATGCTTATCCGGGTCTCAGACAGTTAAACAGGATCTCAGTTACTTTTTATGGGGAAGTTCAGATACGTCACTCATAACTAAATCATTACCTCTATTGTCATGGGTCCTTAGTCATTTAAGACTTCCTAAATGAGTGTCGAGGAGTTTAGACTTTGAGAGTGAGTCTACACAGTATAATTTTAGTCAAAGTATTTTTATTATAAAAAATACTCCCAATAGATCCATACAGAATTGCAGAGTTAAAAATATAAATCGTTAACAGTCCTATGTTATCTGCTAACACACTAACTTCCCTCAATAGAATGAAACATGGAAAATCCTAAAGTATCTCCAATCAATTTCTCAATATATTTCGAAGAAGTTAAACAAAACCAGACTTACAAACCTGAGGTTTTGTCTGACGAGACAAGCTTTTCAGAATAGAACTGACTCTCACTCCCGAAGGGGGTCAGAAGTAATGTGCTTTTCTTCTAAAATGCCTCCTCTTTATATACATGGAAATTCCCTTATCGGTCAAGGAAGGCATCTGTTATCCTATCACTTATTGTTGGTTAATTACCTGTAGCCAAATGGCTAATTGGATATATTATCATTAATACATCTTTTAATTGCCGTAGGGTCTGTGTAAATGTCAGGTGTCCTAAGATATATTGGCAAGGGGGACTCGCTAGAGGCCTGTCTTTTTTCAGTGTTGTCATGTTCTTCAGATACCAAAACAGACACTTTTTTTGAGGGTATTATTCTAAGTGCCAAGAGGTATAGTTAGGGAAAGATGTGAGTATTTATTTATCTGGAGAATTCCCTGTCCTTCTTTGAATACTTATAGGTGCAGGGAGCAATCCCAAAGAATTTTATGGTCTGTCAAAAGAGCAGCCTTTATTTGTTGTATTAATGAGTCTTTGAAACCAGCTCGTGTTTCTCCCATCAGGTGGTAACCTCTACCTGACCTTTAGCTGAAGTGGTTTTATTCCACATTGAATTAAAATGCTGTTTGTATGAATGCCTTATTTTAAACCGAATTCTGTGGTGAACGTGATATCCATCACATCCCCCTCTTGATAGACCTAAATTCTTATTAATCACTGAGTTGCTCTTACTCAGGTCTGTCCTTTCATTTGCACAATTATTGACTTCTTCCTTCCCTACCAAAGGAAAACCTTTAGTCGGAAGGAACAGTATAATGTGCATTTGTTTGGCAGACTATCTTGTAATTCATTCTCAGTTCCATTCTATAATGGAAGATAATCACTTCTAAGGACATCCCCACATTCATTGAGGATTCCATGGATTCGATCCTTCAAACGTTGTTGGTCTATAAGGGGTAATGTTTCTGTTTTCTGTAGGAATGATTGTAACATTTGCTTCCCTGCCCATTTCAGAAATTTAACTTCTATAGTCCTAATCAATGTATTTTTTGTTCTGTCTCTCGCTGTAATAGCGGCAGTGATGGCATTTTGCATGAGGCCTAAGCCTTGTTTGAAGAGCTGTTTTTAAAGTTGCTAATTGTTTTATTTTTTCAGGATTTAGTTCAGTCTCTATTTCTTTTTCTGTTTGGTCAATTTCTTTTTGCATCAAGTTCATCAGATAATTACAAATTATTTCAAACTTCTCTGGATTATTGGAGTTTACTCTACTTTAACCAAGCTCCAGTGTTTTCTGGGTGTACTTGGTGATTACCCACTACCAATTCCCATAGGGTGGCCAGATTGTCCGAGTTCCATGTGGTACTCAGGGGAACCCAAGGACTTACTTGATCCCTTTCGATGGGAATGGCAGGAAAGTAGAAACCTCTACACAAGAATTCTATATTGCACTTATCATTTCTAAATTTCAACATGCAACGCAGGCATGGCTTTATTTCTCCCTGTCCATTCTCTTGGTGACAATTTAAACATTTGGTCTTCCCAAGAGGATGTACAGTATTATTACAAATAACAGCAAGAAAGTGAAGAGTGTCTTGATCATCACTTAACATATTATTTTCATGCTTGTGCCCTGAGGCTTGAATGGTAAGTGCCTCAAAGTAACCTGTTCTTAGTTCAGTTTTTAAGGCTTCGTATCGTTGTAATGCAATGCTTCCTCCATACGCAAGGACAAATCTTTCTTTATTATTTTCCCAAAATATAATTCGAAGTTTTCATACAAAAAACCCATATTCAAGATACTGGTAATAAATTGTCTCAATCCCTGGCGAAAGGGTTGAGATTTCTGGGTTTCCTTTAATTAAACGAACAGAAGGGATAATAACTGTTCCTGGTTCCTCATTGTTAATGGGAACAGATCTTCGATTAAGTACTGTTGGTTCCAATAATGTTGGGCTTCGGGATAGCTGGATGATGTTAGAATAAAAAGAGTTCTGATTGCTTCTAAACACTCCATTTGTCGATGAACTTGGTCGATACAGGAACAAAGCGTTCTCCATCTTTCCAATGAGGTTGGGATGAATGGTTTTATCACATGAAGATAATGTTATACAGGTTCTAGCATTGATTCAGGTATCAGTACTTAATCCAAGATATGTCTATGTATAAGTAATAGGATCATTATAATTACTTGTCAATTTCCAGGAGATGTTTGATGATGGAATCGATTGTGAAATTCTCGGGGTTTATATCAGTTTCAGATTCAGCGAGATATTCGATAAGTGAAGTGAGGGTCGCAGTTTCAGAATCTGTAAGATGCGTGGCAAATGAAGTGAGGGCTGTTACAGCATTGGTGACATCGGTGCCAGATCCCCCTCTATAAAGGCCGGGAATTTCAATATCATTGATGATCACTCTGGCATCTTTGTACGTAAGAGGTGCAAAATCTGAAGGTCTCGCCAATCCTCGATATGACGTTCAACTGTTGTGAGATCATCTGCGTGGCTGTGAAGCAATACAGATACGGATAGAGAAGATGAACCGGTGGCAGCGGGCTCACTTTCCGCATCCGACCTCATCTCCAGGTAAGGGAGTGAGGAATTTAACGATGATGTCAGAGATGGTCCTAGTATGGGGCCATTTTTATCATTAAGGCAGAAAGGAGTGATAACAATAGGTGGTCGTGGCGGGAAAGGACCGAAAAGATGATGATTTATGAATTGATCAGAAAAGGTGGGAGCCATAGCAGCTGCAAACTGATGTAGTCGCCAGGAAGCGTAGCTGCACGGACTGAGATCTGGTAGAAGATAACCGTGACACTAGTTGAGTCCCTTTGGGGATTGTATCATGGCAGCATACTGCCAATGACAGTATGTTCCTGGTCCATGAATGTTAAAAGGAGTACCATATCTCCTGGGTGTAGTAACAGTAGGACGTAAGAGACCTCGTCGATTACAACGAGGACACAGTACAATTGCCATAGAGGCGCAAAGGGATCCTTCTTCATGAAGGTTAACAATCCTAGAGGGATTTCGATCAATATGTTGATGAGGCATCATTTGAAAAAGGCCATAAGCTATAGGGGCTATACGAAAACGAAAGTACGGAAGGATTTCCGGGTTGGGAGAGTCGGTTGATTGACATTTCGTATACATATCCTCATGTCCAGAAAGAGATTATTAATAATGATAATAATAATAAGAAGAAGCAGAAGAAGAAGAATCTTCCATTGTCACAAGTATGAAGTTACTGTGAAAAGTCCCTAGTCGCCACATTCTGGCGCCTGTTCGGGTAAGCTGGTACAGGAATTGAACCTGCACTGCTGGCCTTGTTCTGTATTACAAGCCAGCTGTCGATCCAATTACTCAAAAAAAAAAAATGATTCTCATTGATGATCAGTGCCCCTTCCTGTACTAATAAGGAATTGCATGTGCTCGGCCCAATCCTGAAGGTGGACTGGAAATACTGAGGACATGGTGAGGGTCTATCTGCGGAGACAGGAAATGAGTAAAATCAAACAAATTGTGCCACCGATAGGCAGTGCGTAATGTAGAACATTACTAAAGGATCCAAAGAATCCTGAAAAATAGGAAATAACATCACCAGCAGTGTGAGTAATTCCTTGAAGGATGGAACCCATTTTGAGAAAAACATTTTCAGCGGCCAAATAATGGCACATATCCAGTCCGGGGCATGGACAGAATCGAAAATCTGAACTTGTGCTAATATGTGTTTGGCATGCCTAATATGCTCAGTTACGTCATAATTAGTGAAAGTGACTGTAAGGTGAGCATGATACATATGTGCTAGGAGAGCGGTCAATTTAGAAACCCTAATGGTGGATGGGAAGTGATTTCCTGGGGAAATGGAGACTGCTGCTGCGTGTCTGTGGTCTTTTTTAAGGCCATAGCCACAGCAAGTTACATTTTCATGCGGCGTCAACATCCATGTTCCTGGAGCAAGTTGACAGTCGTCACAATACTCAGGGGCATGTATCGCTACTGATCCATTGCCCAGAATGTGAATTCTAGATAGTTTTTCAAAGATAGGGGTTGCAACCACTGAACAGGGTGCATTCGTACAATCCATAAGACCATAAGACATAGGAGCGGAAGTAAGGCCATTCGGCCCATCGGGTTCACTCCACCATTCAATCATGGCTGATTTCAACTCCATTTACCCGCTCTCTCTCCATAGCCCTTAATTCCTCGAGAAATCAAGAATTTATCAACTTCTGTCTTAAAGACACTCAACGTCCCGTCCTCCACCAATGAATTCCACAGACCCACCACTTTCTGGCTGAAGAAATTTCTCCTCATCTCTGTTCTAAAGTGACTCCCTTTTATTCTAAGGCTGTGCCCCAGGGTCCTAGTCTCCCCTGCTAATGGAAACAACTTCCCTACGTCCACCCTATCTAAGCCATTCATTATCTTGTAAGTTTCTATTAGATCTCCCCTCAACCTCCTAAACTCCAATGAATATAATCCCAGGATCCTCAGACGTTCATCGTATGTTAGGCCTACCATTCCTGGGATCATCCGTGTGACTCTCCGCTGGACCCGCTCCAGTGCCAGTATGTCCTTCCTGAGGAGTGGGGCCCAAAATTGCTCACAGTATTCTAAATGGGGCCTAACTAATGCTTTATAAAGCTTCAGAAGTACATCCCTGCTTTTATATTCCAAGCCTCTTGAGATAAATGACAACATTGCATTTGCTTTCTTAATTACGGACTCAACCTGCAAGTTTACCTTTAGAGAATCCTGGACTAGGACTCCCAAGTCTCTTTGCACTTCAGCATTATGAATTTTGTCACCGTTTAGAAAATAGTCCATGCCTCTATTCTTTTTTCCAAAGTGCAAGACCTCGCACTTGCCCACGTTGAATTTCATCAGCCATTTCTTGGACCACTCTCCTAAACTGTCTAAATCTTTCTGCAGCCTCCCCACATCCTCCATACTACCTGCCCCTCCACCTATCTTTGTATCATCGGCAAACTTAGCCAGAATTCCCCCAGTCCCGTCATCTAGATCGTTAATATATAAAGATAACAGCTGTGGCCCCAACACTGAACCCTGTGGGACACCACTTGTCACCGGTTGCCATTCCGAAAAAGAACCTTTTATCCCAGCTCTCTGCCTTCTGCCTGACAGCCAATCTTCAATCCATGTTAGTACCTTGCTTCGAATACCATGGGCCCTTATTTTAGCAGCAGTCTCTCGTGAGGCACCTTATCAAAGGCCTTTTGGAAGTCAAGATAGATAACATCCATTGGCTCTCCTTGGTCTAACCTATTTTTTATCTCTTCAAAGAACTCTAACAGGTTTGTCAGGCACGACCTCCCCTTACTAAATCCATGCTGACTTGTCCTAATCCGACCCTGCACTTCCAAGAATTTAGAAATCTCATCCTTAACAATGGATTCTAGAATCTTGCCAACAACCGAGGTTAGGCTAATTGGCCTATAATTTTCCATCTTTTTCCTTGTTCCCTTCTTGAACAGGGGGGTTACAACAGCGATTTTCCAATCCTCTGGGACTTTCCCTGACTCCAATGACTTTTGAAAGATCATAACTAACGCCTCCACTATTTCTTCAGCTAGCTCCTTTAGAACTCTAGGATGTAGCCCATCTGGGCCCGGAGATTTATCAACTTTTAGACCTCTTATTTTCTCTGGCACTTTCTCCTTTGTGATGGCTACCATATTCAACTCTGCCCCCTGACTCTCCGGAATTGTTGGGATATTACTCATGTCTTCTACTGTGACGACTGACGCAAAGTACTTATTTAGTTTCTCAGCTATTTCCTTGTCTCCCATCACTAGATTACCAGCGTCATTTTGGAGCGGCCCAATGCCTCCCGTTTGTTTTTAATGTATTTAAAGAAACTTTTACTATCATTCCTAATGTTACTGGCTAGCCTACCTTCATAATTGATCCTCTCTTTCCTTCTTTCTCTCTTTGTTATCCTCTGTTTGTTTTTGTAGCCTTCCCAATCTTCTGACTTCCCACTACTCTTTGCCACATTATAGGCTTTCTCTTTTGCTTTGATACATTCCCTAACTTCCTTTGTCAGCCATGGCTGCCTAATCCCCCCTCTGATAACCTTTCTTTCCTTTGGGATGAACCTCTGTACTGTGTCCTCAACTACTCCCAGAAACTCCTGCCATTGCTGTTCTACTGTCTTTCCCACGAGGCTCTGCTCCCAGTCGGTTTTCGTCAGTTCCTCCCTCATGCCCCTGAAGTTACCTTTATTTAACTGTAACACCTTTACATCTGATTCTACCTTCTTTCTTTCAAATTGGAGATTGAATTCTACCATATTATGATCACTGCCTCCTAAGTGTTCCCTTACTTTAAGATCTTTAATCAAGTCTGGCTCATTACATAACACTCAGTCCAGAATGGTCTGTTCCCTCGTGGGCTCCATCACAAGCTGTTCCAAAAAGCCCTCCTGTAAACATTCAATGAATTCCCTTTCCTTGGGTCCACTGGCAGCATTATTTACCCAGTCCACCTGCATATTGAAGTCCCCCATGATCACTGTGACCTTGCCTTTCTGGCATGCACTTTCTATTTTGTGGTGCATTTTGTGTCCCCGGTCCTGAGCACTGTTAGGAGGCCTGTACATAACTCCCATTATGTTTTTTTTGCCTTTGTGGTTCCTCAACTCTACCCACACAGACTCCACATCATCTGACCCTATGTCGTTTAGTGCTATTGGTTTAATTTCATTCCTAATTAACAAGGCAATCCCGCCCCCTCTGCCCACCTCTCTGTCTTTTTGATAGGTTGTGAATCCCTGGATGTTTAAATGCCAGTCCTGAACCCCCTGCAACCACATCTCTGTGATGCCTACCTCATACCTGCCAGTCACAATCTGGGCCACAAGCTCATCTATCTTGTTCCGTACACTGCACGCATTTAAATATAGCACCTTTAATTCTCTCTTGACCGTCCCTTTTTGTTTTCTTAGTGTAATGGACCTTGGTTTACAGAGCCTTTCCATACACTGTGTCATATTTTGTGGGATGGGGACTTTCGTAACCTCTCCTGAGTTCTGTCCTTTCATGCTTTTTTGTATTCCTAAGCAGCTACGCTTCCCACTGATTACTTCACCTCTTGGTTCCCTGACTTTCCCTTCCCCCCAATCTCTAGTTTAAAGTTCTATTGACCACACTATTTACTCTTTTCGCCAGAACACTGGTCCCAGCTCGGTTCAGGTGGAGACCATCCCAACGGTATAGGTCCCCCCTGTCCCAAAACTGATGCCAGTGACCCATGAAAAGGAACCCCTCTTTCCCACACCACTCTTTCAGCCACGTGTTAACTTCCCTTATTCTTGCCTCCCTATGCCAATTTGCACGTGGCTCGGGCAGTGATCCGGAGATTATGACCCTTGAGGACCTGTTTTTTAATTTGAATCCTCGCTTTTTATAATCTCGAAACAGGTCCTCTTTTCTAGACTTGCCTATGTTGTTGGTACCGACATGGACCACAACAACTGGATCCTCCCCCTCCCTCTCCAGTATCCTTTCAAGCCGGTCAGAGATGTCCCGCACCCTAGCATCGGGCAGGCAACATACCATGCGGGACTCTTTATCCTGCTCACAAAGTATACCATCTATCCCCCTGATAATAGAATCCCCTACAACTACAACTTGCCTATTTACTCCCTCCCCTTGAATGGCCTGCTGAACCATGGTGCCTTGGTCAGTTGACTCATCCTTCCTGCAGCCCTGTTCGCCATCCACACAGGGAGCAAGTGCCTCATACCTGTTGGACAGGTCAAGGGCTGAGGCTCCTGAGTTCCTGACTGTTGGTTCCCTTTACCTGCCTGACTTGCAGTCACACCCTGCTGTCCCTGGCCACTGGCAGAATTTAAACTACTTACTCTGACAGGTGTGACTGCCTCCTGAAACACAGTGTCCAGGTAAGTCTCCCCCTCCCGGATGTGCCTCAGTGTTTGAAGCTCAGAGTCCAGCTCATCAACTCTGAGCTGGAGCTCTTCGAGCAGCCAACACTTATTGCAGATGTGGTTGCTGCAGCTCGCAATGGGATCTGCCAGCTCCCACATCAAGCAGCTCAAGCACATCACCTGACCAGCCATCACTAATTAATTAATTAGTTTAATTTAAGTTGACGAGTTTAGCTGTGTTTTTTTTTAAATTTGGGGCAGATTTGCTATCAACCAATCAGATCACAGCTTTCCTCTGACGTCACTTTTGAAAAAAAAAACTGGAAAACCAAGTTTCCGTTAGGTTTTTATACTCACAGAGACTGCTCCTCCTCCTCCGAACGGCTCCCAAAATTAGGCCCGAAGAAAGAGAGAGAAGAAAACAGTCGGGCAAAAGCACTTTCTCCCACTCTTCACCGAATTACCTCACTGCACCAAATTACCAAATTCTCACTCTGTCTGTGTCTCACTCACTCAGGCTGTGTTTCCTTGACCTATGCAATGCTTACTAAGTGCGCTTTCTGTCTGTCTTTTATACAGAATTTAGGATGACTCACGCTAAAACTTCAAAGAGAAGAATACAATGTGTACCTTTGTGCCCCTTAACAGGCCTCAGGTGACTGCCAGATAACTGCCTCTCAGCAATTAGGGTGGGGGCAGCTTCAGCCAATCAGTCACTAATCTACACTGCACTTTTAACTGAAAAACAGCAAAATTAGATTAACCACTTACCTTTCCTGGTTACCTCACTGCACCAAATTACCAAATTCTCACTCTGTCTATGTCTCACTCACTCAGGCTGTGTCTCCTTGACCTGCGCAATCATGGTGTTTTTGCCAATAAAAGCATAACCGTAGGGTGTCCCTATCCACATGTCAGCGGAAAAATATTCTAATGGCGGTAAGGAAGTTCTATTAAATCCAGCCTGGCCAATTAAAGTGTACGGAGTGGGATCTCGGACATGTGCTTTTAAATTTCCTGTGTGTGGTAGTCACCACTGTTGTATTATATTATACTGCACTGCATACGAGGGTATTACAGTAAGGCCCCTGTACTACAGGTACGGGGTTAGACCTCTGCCTGCTGGCACCACCCAGTAGGCGGAGTATAAATGTGTGTGCTCTCCGAACTGCAGCCATTTCGGTAGCAGCTTGTGGAGGCCACACATCTCTGTGTAATAAAGCCTCGATTACTCTCTACTCTCGTTTCATCTTAATTGATAGTGCATCAATTTATTACACAGAGATTTTACAAAGGGGGATCTCCGCATCAAGCCGAATCGCCTGCAGTTGCATCCTCAAGCAGACAACGCCAAAAAAGACTTTGCACATTAGCTAGCTTGCTTTGAAGCATACATCGGATCTGTGACAGACCCAATCCCAGAAGCACAGAAGCCCCAGATTCTGTACACGCGGCTGAGCTCCGATGTCTTTCCCCTCATCCAGGACGCGCCTACCTATGCAGAGACCATGGCGCTACTGAAGGACAACTACGCTCAGCAGACCAACAAGATCTACGCCAGGCACCTCCTGTCCATGCGGAACCAACTTCCTGGTGAGTCTGTGGAAGATTTCTGGCGTGCTCTGCTCGCCCTGGTAAGAGACTGTGACTGCCAGGCCGTTTCGGCCGCTGAACATTCTAATCTGCTAATGAGAGACGCGTTCATTACGGGCATAGGGTCGGCCTACATCCGCCATCGCTTCTTAGAAGGGGCTATGCTTGACCTCGCGGCGACCAAGAAACTAGTGCTCTCGCTCACAGTTGCATCTCGCAACGTACAGGCGTATGCCCCCGACCGCACGGCCCACTCCTCCTGGGCATCGTGGACCCCACCAGCGGCCACCTCATCGTGGACCCCATCAGCAACCGCCCGCAGCCACCCCCACACCTGCACCGCGTGGCAGCCAACCAACCCCGAGGGCAGCACGGTAGCATTGTGGATAGCATAATTGCTTCACAGCTCCAGGGTCCCAGGTTCGATTCCGGCTTGGGTCACTGTCTGTGCGGAGTCTGCACATCCTCCCTGTGTGTGCGTGGGTTTCCTCCGGGTGCTCCGGTTTCCTCCCACAGTCCAAAGATGTGCAGGTTAGGTGGATTGGCCATGATAAATTTCCCTTAGTGTCCAAAATTGCCTTTGGTGTTGGGTGGGGTTACTGGGTTATGGGGATAGGGTGGAGGTGTGGACCTTGGGTAGGGTGCTCTTTCCAAGAGCCGGTGCAGACTCGATGGGCCAAATGGCCTCCTTCTGCACTGTAAAATCTATGAAATCTATGGATCCAAGTGCTACTTCTGCGGACAGACAAAACACCCCCGGCAGCGCTGCCCAGCGCGGAACGCGATCTACAAGGCCTGCGGCAAGAAAGGACATTTCGCTGCAGTGTGCCAGGCCCGCTCAATCGCCGCTATAGTCCCTGCACCCCCCACGTGCGGCCAGTGGACGCCGCCATTTTCCTTGCCTCAGACCACGTGCGGCCCGTGGGTGCCGCCATCTTGCTCCCCTCACAACACGTGTGGCCCGTGGGCGCTGCCATCTTGCTTGCCTCATATCCAATGGGTGGAGCCATCTTGCCTGCCCCAGGACACGTGCGGCCCGAGGGCGCCACCATCCTGCCTGCCTCAGGATACATGTGGCCCGTGGGTGGGCGCCGCCATCTTCCCCGCCTCAGGACCCCTGCCTCTCGGGCACCTCATCGGGTCGCTCATCGCCTGCAACCGCCGATGACCAGCCACGTCTCGCCTCCACACGATAGACCGGTCCCGACCGCACAACCTCGCGACCGCATCGACAAAGATGAAGGTCGACGGGCCTGAAATATCCTGCCTTCTGGACTCCGGGAGCACTGAGAGCTTCATCCACCCCGAAACGGTAAGGTGCTGCTCCCTCGCGGTACACCCCATTAACCAAAGAATCTCCCTGCCTCCGGATCCCATTCCGTACTGCATCGCCACCCTCACCAACCAGGGCGTAGAGTTCAGCAGCTTACGGCTCTACATCCTCCCCAACCTCTGCGCTGCCTTGCTACTCGGCCTGGACTTCCAGTGCAACCTCCAGAGCCTAACCCTGAAATTTGGCGGGCCCCTACCACCCCTTACTGTATGCGGCCTCCCGACCCTTAAGGTCGACCCGCTTTCTCTGTTTGCAAACCTCACCCCGGATTGCAAACCCGTCGCCATAAGCAGCAGATGGTACAGCGCCCAGGACAGGACCTTCATCAGGTCTGAGGTCCAGCGGCTGCTTCGCGAAGGCATCATCGAGGCCAGCAACAGCCCCTGGAGAGCCCAAATGGTAGTGGTGAAAACGACGGAGGGAAACAGGATGGTCGTTGACCATCAATCGGTACACGCATCTCGACGCGTACCCCCTCCCATGCATATCTGATATGGTCAATCAGATTGCACCGGCGCGATTCTCCACCCCCACGCCAAAGTGGCCGCGCCGTCGTGAACGCCGTCGAGGTTCACGACGGCGCGGAACGGCCCCGGTCCCGACCGATTCAGGCCCTGACAATGGGCCAGTATCAGGGCCGCGTCATCTACCCGCGCCAGGCCTTGTCGCCCGCGTAAAAGCGGCGCCGAATAGATGACACGGCCGGCGCCGCATAACGGACGTCATCCGCACATGCGCGGGTTGGCCGACGCCAACCCGCGCATGCGTGGTTGCCGTCCTGTCCAAATCCGCCCCGCAAGAAGATGGGGGACGGATCTTGCGGGGCCGCGGAAGGAAGGAGGTCCTCCTTCAGAGAGGACGGCCCGACGATCGGTGGGCACCAGTCGCGTCCACCCCACATTCAAGGTGAAGCCTGGTGCAGGATCCCCCCTCGCCCCCCACAGGCCGCCCCCCCAGCGTTCACGCACCGCCCACGACTGTAGCGACCAGGTGTGGACGGCGCCGGGGGGAACACGCCGTTTTGGCCTGGCCGCTCGGCCCATCCGGGCCTCAGAATCGCGGGGGTGCCGGAGAATCGCCATTTTGGGTACCTCCGGCGATTCACCGGCCTGCGGCCCGCGAAACCCGACCGGGCCGTTCCCGCCGCTTGGGAGAATCACGGGAGGGCATCGGACCGGAGTCCCCGGAAATTTCGGCGGCCCAGGCGATTCTCCCAACCGGCGTGGGAGTGGAGGATCGTGCCCACAGGGTCTTCTCGACAGTGGACCTGAAATCTGCCTACCACCAGCTCCCAATTCGCAAGGCCCGTACACTGTATTTGAAGCGGACGGCCGCCTTTACCATTTCCTTAGGGTTCCCTTCGGCGTCACTAATGGGGTATCGGTCATCCAATGGGTGATGGACCGAATGGTTGACCGGTACGGACTGCGGGCCACTTTCCCGTACCTGGATAACGTCACCATCTGCGGCCACGACCAGCAGGACCACGACGCTAACCTTTCCAAATTTCTCCACACCGCCAAAATCTTCAACCTAACCTACAACAAGGAGAAGTGTGTGTTCAGCACGAACCGATTAGCCATCCTCGGCTATGTGGTTCAGAACGGAGTTCTAGGACCCGGCCCCGACTGCATGCGCCCCCTCATGGATCTCCCCCCTCCCCACTGCCCCAAGGCCCTCAAACGATGCCTGGGGTTCTTTTCGTACTACGCCCAGTGGGTCCCTAACTGTGCAGACAAAGCCCGCCCACTCATCCACTCCACCGGTTTTCCACTGGCGGCCGAGGCTCACCAGGCCTTCAACCGTATCTAGGCCACCATCGCCAAGGCCGCGATACTCGCGGCCGAAAAGACACTCCCCTTCCAAGTCGAGAGCGATGCATCAGACGTCGCTGTGGCCACTACCCTCAACTAGGCAGGCAGGCCCATGGCATTCTTTTCCCACACCCTCCATGCCTCTGAAATTCGGCACTCCTCCGTCTAAAAGGAGGCCCAAGCTATTGTTGAAGCTGTGCGGCACTGGAGGCATTACCTGGCCAGCAGGAGATTCACTCTCCTCACAGACCAGCAGTCAGTTGCCTTTATTTTTACCATCACACAGTGCAGTAAGATCAAAAATGATAAGATCTTGGGGTGGAGGATCGAGCTCTTCACCTTTAATTACAAGATTTTGTATCGCCCCGGGAAGCTCAACGAGCCCCCCTATGTCCTGTCCTGAGGTACATGTGCTCGTGCACAAATGGACGACTCCGGACCCTGCACGACGATCTCTGTCACCCAGAGGTCACCCGCTTTTATCACTTCATTAAGGTCCGCAATGTGCGCTACTCCATCAAGGAAGTCAGGGCAATCACCAGAGACTGCCAGGTCTGCATGGAGTGTAAACTGCACTTCTACCGGCCAGACCGTGCGCGCCTGGTGAAGGCCTCCCGCCCCTTTGAAAGCCTCAGCATGGACTTCAAATGGCCCCTCCCCTCCCCCGACCGCAACACGTATTTTCTCAATGTGGTCGACGAATATTCCCGATTCCCCTTCGCCATCCCTTGCCCCGATATGATGTCTGCCACCGTCATCAAAGCCCTCAGCACCATCTTCGTTCTGTTCAGTTTCCCCGCCTATGTCCACAGCGACTGGGGATCCTCATTTATGATCGATGAGCTGCTCCAATACCTGCTCAACAGGGGCATTGCCTCGAGTAGGACGACCAGCTACAACCCCCAGGGAAACGGGCAGGTGGAGCGGGAGAATGGGATGGTCTGGAAGGCCGTTCAGCTGACCCTACGGTCCAGAAATCTCCCGGCCTCCCGCTGGCAGGAGGTCCTCCCCGACGCACTTCATTCCATTCGGTCGCTCATGTGCACGGCGACTAACAAAACCCCCCATGAACGTCTCTTGGCCTTCCCCAGGAAGTCCACCTTTGGGGTTTCGCTCCCAACGTGGCTGGCAGCGCCAGGACCCGTTCTACTCCGCAAGCACGTGTGGCTCCACAAGGCGGACCCGTTGGTTGAGAGTGTACAGCTACTCCATGCAAAGCCATAGTACACCGACGTAGCGTACCCCGGCGGCCGCCAAGACACAGTCTCCCTCAGGGACCTGGCACACACCCCCACCTCTGCCCTGGCGCCACCCTCCCTTCCCCCAGTGCAACCCACCACAGACCACGCTCCAGCACAATCCGTCCTCCCCTTGGTTCCACCCGGAGATGAAGAGGATGTTGACACGCTCCCGGAGTCACCGACGACCGAGCCGACGTCTGACTCGCCACCAGCACTGCGGCGCTCTCAACGATGGATCAAGGCGCCCGACCGTCTAAAATTGTAACCTTCTCTGAAATTTTAATGACAGCCTGTATTTAAATAGTTTTCCACCACCCCCGCTGGACTCATTTTTATCAGGGGGTGAATGTGGTATTCACCACTGTTGTATTATATTGTATATACTGCACTGCAAACGAGGGTATTACGGTAAGGCCCCTGTACTACAGGTACGGGGATATATCCCTGCCTGCTGGCTCTGCCCAGTAGGCGGAGTATAAATGTGTGTGCTCTCCGAACTACAGCCATTTCGGCAGCAGCTGTAGGAGGCCATACATCTCTATGTAATAAAACCTTGATTACTCTCTACTCTCATCTCATCGTAATTGATAGTGCATCACTGTGGAAGCAATTTGTCCGAGTTGGACACGGTTATGAATCTGAAAATATCATTTGTCCGGTTGTATACTTGGCACGGACTCTATTTAAGAAATTCTCCATACTCTATATTTAAACCACCACAGAGTATCAACTCTGTTAGGTTTATGCTGTTCAATTTCGCTCACTCTGAGTAACATGACTCTAGAAGTGGATTTCTGCAATGCCTTCAACTGATGAATAGTTGAGAGATATTTAAGTACGGCGGAAACAAAAGGATCTGGAAGCTCTCCTCTAACTATTTGATGTAGGGTATTTTTGATTGCTTCGGCCATATAGTTAGCCTTAACGAGATCATTATTTGCCAATGTTTGATTCCGAAGTACTACCAGTGAGTCTGTAGTCAGACTCGCCATTATAGTGACATATGAAGATATGATTTTTAGATTCGAAGTGGTCTCACTTAACCACTGCGAGAAAATTCCTAAGGCTTGTACGACTGAAGAGGTAGCTGAGGTTAGAAGTTTCGTGTTTTTTAACTGTACACTCATCAGCCTCCGTCTTTGATGGACGGAGCGTGGTACCAAATACGGTGTTTTTGGTTTCTTCGATTTAGGGGTGGCAAAATTCTGCCAAGTGTCATTTCTCATTATGACCCTAAAAGGTGGTGGAGCCTCAAATAGAGAAATCAGAGAAGATTCCTGCTTATTATTGATTGGTGAGGTACTATTTCCACAGTTAGGATAGTTAGTAAGCATCCTCGCAGTCTATCAGTATAATTCACTTTACAATTTTGATGGATTAGCTCAGGGGGTAATACAAGAAGATTTTTAAATAAATCAGTACTTCTGACTGAGGGATTCTGTCTAAAATACCATCATATGGAGTAGACGGCCTGAATGGTGTGACTAGAATGATCAGCTGGTTTCCAATCATAAATGGAGAAGTTATTAGATACCCATGCCATACGTCGAGCATCTTCGCTGGTCAGCCATCCAGGTTTGTCACAGTGACATTTCTGGAGTGTGCCTCGATAGTGTGGTTTACAAAATACTGAATATCGATTAGAGGGTCCAGTCAGGTCAGAATCATTACTGTAGCAATGACTCTCATCAATGGTTTTGTTTACTCCAAATACTATATCATATGAGGCACATGTCTGTTTTGGTCCCAAGATGCGGAACAGAGACATGAGGTCGGTTTCATCCTGCTGATTGCTGTGATTACTATTCTTTTGACGCATCTCAACTGCATCTGTGAGCCAGGAGGAATAACATTCTCTTTTAAGTTTTCCCATAAAATTAGTGTCATTTGTTTTATGACCACTTTGATCTAGGCATTGTGAAATTTTTTCTTCCCATTTTTTATCTGGGTCTCCCGATTGATAGTACCAGCTTTCATATAGTAAAGATGAACAAACTATAGTGACGTGGCCAGGATTTTCGAGTACATTTGGTTTTTTAAATTTAAATTCTGAAGGTGTTACTCCAAACATTACCTGATTCCAGGCTGGGATTGACCAATCATATACTATGTTGTGATAATAGAGATTGATGGGGTAATCATGTCCTATGACATAGCCTTTATAATCACCTAGTACAATGAGGTGTACAATGAGAGAATTTAAAATGGGAGCCGAGAGATGGCTCTATCTTTTTGATTCCTGCCCATTCTATGAAATAGCAATGTCTATACTGATTCAAAAGGTGCTCCTGGAGATCTGTGAGAGATGGATCTATCATATCATAGGATATTTCTGGAGAAGATTCTTTTAGAAACTTCATGGTTTCCTCTAATTCTTTCATCAGGAAAATCTGGCCATCATGGGAAATTATTTGGTGATTATCTATCAATTTTCCCAAATTGACAATTATGTTTAGCGGAATGAGAATCTTTCCTGGTGAAAGACAGGTTGGTTCCAAGACAGGTGTCCATATACTTCCATCGGGAATGGAAAATTTTGTGTAGTCCAATTTATGAGGTGCGGATCGCGCAACTCGTTGAATAGTTTGGTCCGAAGTTAACTGTGTCGGGGCCTGGGGTTCCTTACCTAGAAAAGCTGTTTGTTGGAGGGTTTCATTCACTATCACGATTACTACTGTCCATACAATTAAAGCTATGGTAAACAGTTTAAAAAGTAATATTAGTGTGTACAATGTCGACAAAAATTTTGACCACCTTCCGAGGGTGCGGCATGTTTTGTGCCTCTCATCAGGTGCTGCTGATGGATTTAAATTGTCAAGAATCATATCCACAGAAGTATGTTCTGTGATCGCTGAGCTATCAGCCTGCCGTGGGGGCGGGCTGGCTACAGCTGTACTGGCTGCCTGTAAGGGTTGATCTTTAACCTGGTGAATGGTTACAGGCTTGTGAGTCATCTTTTTGAGAATGACTTTAGATTGTTTAATTTATTTTAATTCAGCATTAATTTGGGGAGGAGTTCATCCGATAGGAGGTCCATACAGACCTAAATATGGATTGTCATGATCCATATCTTTTAAGGTTCAAAGTACCTGGGTGCTGGCTTTAAATTCTCCACAGGTACTGTTCTCTGAATGGTTCGGTCCCCTCTTCCTGCTTCAATCACCACAGTTCTCTCGTTGAGCACCTGCGTGATGACACAAGGGGGTTTCCATTTAACTCTTAAGCCTGATTTGTTGGACTGTTTTTTCTCCTGGACTCACTCACCTACTTGGGGCATCCAAGTGTCTGGTGAGGGAATTGTCACTTCAGGAGTTACAGAAATTAGCGATCTCAGTTCCTTAGTGAGCTCTGGCTCAGGCTCCGGAAGGGGTATCGGAGCATATTGGGATAAAGGGGTATTCATGTGTATCCCATACATTAAACGGTAGAGTGTAATACTTCGATGCACACCAAACTTAGCTAAAGGCATGTTATTAAGACACATTTGCACCTCAGGTATCAGGTTAGCCCACTTTGATCCCCTGATCATCATCAGTTTTGCCAGGCCTCTCTTTACTTCTTGATTCCTACGCGCCACTCTCCCACTAGCTCTGGGATGGTAAGGAGTACTGAATTCCAATTGTATACCTGACCATTCACACATGTCTCTGAAACCCTTACCAATGAAGGCTGAGCCTCAGTCGGCATGTATGCATGTTGGTAATCCAGTAACAGGGAACAGCAAAGGCGTGAGCACGGTGGTCGTTGCGAGTTCTGAACAGCGGGCGGTTGGGACTAACCAGGTAAATGCGGTACAACAATCTACCACTTCCAAGATGGATTGGTTCTTTTGCCCACAAGGGTTTTTACCCACAGAAGGCGTAAATGGTCCAATAAAATCAATTTGCCATTTTACCATTGGCTTGTCTGGTTTGGCAGGCCGAATCAAAGGTGGCCTCGTGACTGCTCCTTTATTATGGAGGAGACACGGTTTGCAATTTGCAACAAATCGTTTACAATCAGTTATCATGTATGGCCACCAATAGTGCATTCCTAATTGTGCACATGTGGCTTGGGCATCTCCATGGAGATGACCTTAACCTTGGTGCGCTTCCCTTATTAATTCCAATCGTTTTGTTTTAGGAGGGATCACTCGGTCTGATTTTTTGGGCCGTGATACCAACACCTTCCCTTCTTGATTTATTTGATAGAGATGCTTTGAAGGATATCCAGGCGGGCTTTCTTTACATGGGTCTAGCAGTATTTGTAATTCATCATCTTGACTTTCTGCTATTTGCTGTCTTGTTATGACATTGACCCTGGCCTCCCTAACCTCAGTTAGGTCCATCCCTACAGCTTGTTTTGCTTGCTCGTCTGCTAAGTTATTTCCGTAGCTGTGCTGCTGGTCCTTGGTGTGTCCGGGGATGTGTAATACCTGTATGTTTGGCTTGTCTGTTCTCAACATAGCTACTATTTGCCATATGGATTTATGATTAATAATCTTGGGCGAAATTCTCCGTTATCGGCGGAAAGTCCGCCGATCGGCGCAAAAAACGGCGCAAATCCGACTTGCGTCACGTCGGAAAAATGGGTCGATAGTCTCCAGCCCGAAATGGGCTAGCAGCGACGTAATGGGATCCGCGCTTGCGCAGCGTTCACGCCGTGCAGCGTCATACGCGCCGCACGGCGTGATGGCTCATAAGGCCGCGCTGCTCCCCCCACCCGACCGGAACACCCGACCGCAACACCCGACTGGATGGCTGGCCGCCGCTCAGCCCCGAGGTTCGAGTCACGCGATGTGGAGGCGGTCCTGGACGCGGTGGAGCAGAGGAGGGACGTCCTGTATCCCGGGCACGGCCGCAGAGTTGCCCCACACCACAGCCGGCGTCTGTGGAGGGAATTGGCAGAGGCTGCCACCGCTGTGGCCCTGACACCACGGACAGGCACCCAGTGCCACAAGAAGGTGAACGACCTCGTCAGAGCAAACAGGGTGAGCCTCCCCCATATCCCCCCTCCCCCATATCCCCCCTCCCCCATATCCCCCCTCCCCCATATCCCCCGTATCCCCCCTCCCCCATATCCCCCTCCCCCATAACCCCCACCCCCATATCCCCCCTCCCCCATATCCCCCCTCCCCCATATCCCCCCTCCCCCATATCCCCCCTCCCCATATCCCACCTCCCCCATATCCCCCCTCCCCATATCCCCCTTCCCCCATATCCCCCCCCCCCATATCCCCCATATCCCCCCTCCCCCATATCCCCCATATCCCCCCTCCCCCATATCCCCCCTCCCCCATATCTCCCCTCCCCCATATCCCCCCTCCCCCATATTCCCCCCTCCCCATATCTCCCATATCCCCAAGTGAATCCAGCCCTAACCTTAACCTCTGCAATGCATGCGCAACCGATGGCGTGCATTCATATACCTGCCTAACAGTGTTGCCTTTTACCCCTGCCACCCACCCCCCCACAGGAGAAGCGCGAACACAACAATAGGGAGCATGTGAGGACTGGAGGAGGCCCCGCTGATGAGAGGCCACTGACCGAACACCAGGAAAGGGCCCTGGAACTGGCTGGCGGACCTGAGGACCGGGAGGTTGCTGATGCAGAGGTCGGGGGTGTACTAGCAAGTGAGCCACCGATAGCCCGTCCCCATATCCCCCCTCCCCTATAACCCCCTCCCCCGTATCACCTGATCACTGCCTGATGTCTAACCATGCATGCTTCATTGTGTATCGCAGGACCAAACGTCCAGGCACCCATCCTCGCAGATGCAGACCGCCCGCAGGATGCCCCTCGGAGACCACGGGAGACGGAGAGACCCGCACCCTCCAGCATGCGACGCCCGCAGGATGCCCCTCGGAGACCACGGGAGATGGAGAGACCCGCATCCTCCAGCATGCGACGCCCGCAGGATGCCCCTCGCACACCACGGGAGACGGAGAGACCTGGAGCAACAGGGAGACGACACCCCGTCATGTGCGGGAGCGACCACCCAGCGACGAGGGGGGCAGCCACAGGCCCCCGTCACATCCGAGCCAGGACACCACTACCCGGGACACCACTACCCAGGACACCACTACCCAGGACACCACTACCCAGGACACCACTACCCAGGACACCACTACCCAGGACACCACTACCCGGGACACCACTACCCAGGACACCACTACCCAGGACACCACTACCCGGGACAGCAGTACCCGGGACAGCACTACCCAGGAAGACGAAATACCGGACAGTGACTCAGAGTGGATGGGTGGAGACGAACCCCCACCCCAAAGTGCCATGGACTCAGAGTGGGATGAAGAGCACGACACAACGCCACTGCTGTCACCAACACCCTCCACCATCGCAAAAACACTCACCACGGTTGGGCACTTTAGTGATGAGGCGTCTGGTACACTCACTGGTGCGCACAACACAGACGTCCCGGTACAGCAGGTGGAGGTAGGAGCAGCAGAGGGGCCGGGCGGTCGGAGGGCAGCCCAGCCCAAGCGAACATCTGCTGCCCAGATGGATCCCGGGTTCCTGGAGTTACCACACCCACACATAGATCCGATGCAACCACCGACCCGGAGACGTGCGAAGAGGGTGACGGGCGGCTTGCAGCGGCTGCGGTCGCAGGTGGAGGAGTCCACCCGCGTCTAGGAGCTGGGAGTGGTGCTGGTCATGCGTGCCACCCAGGCCGACACCGCACGGGTGGCGCCCGCGGTGGAGGCAATGGGTTCGACGGTGTCAGACATGGGGAACGGTTTGCGAGGCCTGGGGCTTTCCGTGCCGGCGGCGTCTGTGGCCCAGGAAATGGCTGCCCTCTCACAGGAGGCCAGTGCCAGCGCCAGATGGTAGAGGCGCTCAACGCCATAGCCCAGTCTCAGCAGGCCATGGCCCAGTCTCAGCAGGCCATGGCCCAGTCTCTGCAGGCCATGGCCCAGTCTCAGCAGGCCATGGCCCAGTCTCTGCAGGCCATCGCTGAGGGCATCGGCGCCAGTGGCCATGTGCGAGCCGGCGTCGCACTGTCACAGACAGGGTTTGCCAACCCCCTGGGCTCCATGGCTGCAAACCTGCAGACCCCTGTCGATACCAGCACGGGCCTCCAGGACTGGCAGCGCCAGATGTCGGGGGGGCATCGGATGGCCAGTCCGTTCGCATCCCCCACCCATGTAGAGGCCTGGGGGCCATCGGGCACCCCGAGGGAGGAGGAGGTGGTGTGGTCCGTCCCGACTCCCTCTGTAGGGGAGGTCCCGGTACACCGCGACACCTCGAACTCCCCCCCTTCCGTCCCAGGTGCATCGGGTGGGCAACGTGCAGGACAGGCTGGCAGCTCGCCATCCCAGTCGCCCGGGCCGCAGCCTGGCCCATCTAGGCCAGGACGCCCCAGGAAACGGCCGCCAAAGGGATCCAGTGTCAGAGGGCAGGAATCACAGGAGTCCACCTCCAGTTCTGCTGTACCGTCTGCGGAACCACGTAGACGTAGTCAAAGGGCCCGTAAGGCCAAACAATTAGACACTGAGTAAGTTGGCACGGTTGCAGGGCACAGATGAGTTTTAGGGGCTAGGGCACGTGCATGAACTCCTTTGGTTATTAAAGTCAATGTTACACCTTCAGAAGCTGCCTTTGTGCTCTGTCCAAAGCGTGCGGGGGTGTCATGTACGTTGAGCGCAAGTGTGTGTGTGAGGGGTGGTCTTACCTCAGCCCCAGGTGAGTCTGCCCCCTTCCCCCTGGGCCGCCATCAACATCCCCCGGGCAGAGGACGGGACCGTGCGCTGCAGTGTCACAGCCGCATGCAGGGATGGTCCGGGTGGATGGTGGTACTGTGGCCATGGGTCAGACATAGTCAAACGATGTAGAGCCAGGAGCTCACCGCAGGGCGGGTTGTCATCATCCTCCATGGCCTGCGATAGACACGTGTCCACCCGCAACTGTGTGAGCCCGGCCCGTTGTGTCGCAGGTGGATCGGCAATGGGGGGGGGGGTGGTGTGCATGCGGGTGGGGTGGGTGGGGTTGGAAAGGGGGGTGAGGGTGCTGGGTGGGTGGATGGGTGGGGGGTGTGAGTGGTCGGCTGTTGCCATGGTGTGCGGTCTGTGGCCATACTACCCGATTCCCACGCCCATCTAGTCAGTGAAGCGGGCGTCTATCAGTCTGTCCCGTGCCCGCTGGGCCAGCCGGTAACGGTGGACAGCCACCCGCCTGTGTCTACCCCATCTGCCCTGACCATTACCCCCATCCCCCTCATCTGGGGAGGACTGCGCCTCTTCCTGCTGCTCCACCACTCCGCCCTCCTCTGCCTGCGGCACATCGCCCCTCTGTTGGGCTATGTTGTGCAGGGCGCAGCACACCACAATGATGCGGCCGACACTATCTGACCGATACTGGAGGGCGCCCCCAGAGAGGTCCAGGCACCTGAAACTCATCTTCAGCACGCCAAAGCACCTCTCTATCACTCCCCTTGTCGCTACATGGGCATCATTGTAGCGGTTCTCCGCCTCATTGCGTGGCCTCCGTATAGGCGTCATCAGCCACGATCGCAATGGGTAGGCCCTGTCGCCCAGCAACCAGCCCCTCAGCCGGGGATGGCGTCCCTCGTACATGCCGGGGATGGATGACCGGGACAACACAAATGAGTCGTGTACACTGCCTGGGTGACGGGCGCAGACGTGCAGGATCATCATGCGGTGGTCGCAGACCACCTGTACGTTCATCGAATAGGTCCCCTTCCTATTGGTGAACACGGCCCTGTTATCTGCAGGTGGCCGCACGGCGACGTGCATCCCATTGATCGCGCCCTGGACCATGGGGAACCCGGCCACGGCAGAGAGGCCCACGGCCCGGGCATCTTGGCTGGCCCGGTCCACGGGGAAGCGGATGTAGCGGTGCGCCATGGCATACAGGGCATCTGTCACTGCCCGGATGCACCGGTGCACCGATGTCTGCGATATGCCGGACAGGTCCCCACTCAGTGCCTGGAATGACCCCGTTGCATAAATGTTCAGGGCCACCGTAACCTTGACGGACACGGGGAGAGGGTGTCCCCTGCCTGTGCCACGCGGTGACAGGTGTGCCAGCAGGTGGCAGATGTGTGCCACAGTTTCCCGGCTCATCCGGAGTCTCCTCCTGAATTCCCGGTCCGTGAGGTCCTGGTATGACTGCCTGGGCCGGTACACACGGGGCGCCCTCGGGTGCCTCCATTGCCGTGGGGCCGCGACGTCCTCCTCCCCCTCCTCGTCCTGTCGGTCAGGTGTCCCTCCAGCCAGGGCGGCTGCTGTCTGCCCCTCTGCAGCAGCCTGCGCCGCCTCTCTGGCACGCTCCTCATCCTCCTACTCATCCAGGGCAACATAGACATGAGCGGCTGCCGCCACGGCGGCCAACATCGCTGGATGATCTGAAAACATGACGGCCTGGTGGGGGGAGGGGAACGACGACATGTCATCATTGCCCATATCCCCTCCTCCCTCCAGCCAGGTGGCATGGACCGCATGGGTCCAACTGTTGGAGGCTGGCACCTGGCCAGGTGGACCAACTCACTTGCCCTCCCATCCCCCTCCCCGGCACGGACCCCAGCCCCCCCATACCCATCCCCGGCACGGACCCCCCCCCAACCTCCACCCTGGCACGGACCCCCCCATCCCCCTCCCCAGCACGGACCCCCCATCCCCTCCCCGGCACGGACACCCCCCCATCCCCCTCCCCGGCACGGACCCCCCCCATCCCCCTCCCCGGCACGGACCCCCCCCAACCTCCACCCCAGCACGGACCCCCCCATCCCCCTCCCCAGCACGGACCCCCCCCCAACCTCCACCCCGGCACGGACCCCCTCATCCCCCTCCCCAGCACGGACCCCCCGTCCACCTCCCCGGCACGGACCCCCCCCCAATCCCCCTCCCCGGCACGGACCCCCGCCCAACCTCCACCCCGGCACGGACCCCCCCCCAACCTCCACCCCGGCACGGCCCCCCCCCAACCTCCACCCCGCCACGGACACCCCCCATCCCCCTCCCCGGCATGGACCCCCCCATCCCCCTCCCCGGCACGGACCGCCCCCCAACCTCCACCCTGGCACGGAACCCCCCACCCCCCTCCCCAGCACGGACCCCCCCCAACCTCCATCCTGGCACGGACCCCCCATCCCCCTCCCCAGCACGGACACCCCCATCCCCCTCCCCGGCACGGACCCCCCCCATCCCCCTCCCTGGCACGGACCCCCCCCCCAACCTCCACCCCGGCACGGACCCCCCCCAACCTCCATCCCGGCACGGACCCCCCATCCCCCTCCCCAGCACGGACCCCCCCCCATCCCCCTCCCCGGCACGGACCCCAACACCATCCCCCTCCCCGGCACGGACCCCCCCCCCAACCTCCACCCCGGCACGGACCCCCCCCCAACCTCCACCCCGGCACGGACCCCCCCCCCAACATCCACCCCGGCACGGACCCCCCCCCCAAACCTCCACCCCGGCACGGACCCCCCATCTCCCTCCCCGGCACGGACCCCCTCCCGGCACTCCTCGGAGCCCAGCCTACTCTAACCACCACCACCCCCCGCCGCACACACACACTCACAACCCGAGACACACCTCTCCTCACGCATTCAGACTGCGGCCACACCATTGCTTGCCCAGAGCCAACCCCCCAGGCCGTCACTCACCTCCACGCTGGTCGGCGTGAACCTGGAGCACAGGCTCACGCCGATGAAAAGGAGGTTTAATTTACGTCGACGTGAACGGTCATCACGTCGACAGGACTTAGGCCCATCCGGAAGGGAGAATATCGGCAGGCCGAAAATCGGCTGCCTTGCGCAGAGCCGTGACATTCTCCACGGCAGCGTCGACATTAACGCCCCGCCAACTTTTCTCCCTTCGGAGACTTCGGCAACCGGCGGGGGCGGGATTCACGGCGGCCAACGGCCATTCTCCGACCCGCTGGGGGATCGGAGAATGACGCCCCTTATTTCCATTTGTCTCCTATTTAGTTCTTTCCTATATGGAAAGGTGTCTCTCATATGCATTTCTTGCATATGCTGAATCGATACATATTAGTACTGCATTTTTAGAATCTGCCCGTTGCATTGCTTCTTTTAATGCAATTGCTACTGCAGTGTGGGGTCCCAAAGGGATTTCAATGGTTTGTTCTGGGATATATCTGGACTCCATGGGCGAAATTCTCCCCCAACGGCGCGATGTCCGCCGACTGGCGCCAAACACGCCGCCAATCAGACGGGCATCGCGCCGGCCCAAAGGTGCGGAATGCTGGGGCTAGGCCGACGCCGGAGGGATTTCCGCCCCGCCATCTGGCGGAAATGGCGTTTGTTTCCCCGCCAGCTGGCGCGGAAATGCGGCGCATGCGCGGTTGCGTCAGCGGCCGCTGACAGTTTCCCGGCGCATGCGCGGGAGCGTCAGCGGCCGCTGTCAGTTTCCCGCGCATGCGCAGTGGGGAGAGTCTCTTCCGCCTCTGCCATGGTGGAGGCCGTAGGGAAAGAGTGCCCCCACGGCACAGGCCCGCCCGCGGATCGGTGGGCCCCGATCGCGGGCTAGGCCACCGTGGCTGCACCCCCCGGGGTCAGATCGCCCCGCGCCCCCCCCCAGGACCCCGGAGCCCGCCTGCGCCACCTTGTCCCGCCGGTAAATACCAGGTTTGATTTACGCCGGCGGGACAGGCAATTTCTGGGCGGGACTTCGGCCCATCCGGGTCGGAGAATCCAGCGGGGGGTCCCGCCAACCGGCGCGGCCCGATTCCCGCCCCCGCCCAATCTCCGGTACCGGAGACTTCGGCGGGGGCGGGATTCACGGCGGCCTACGGCCATTCTCCGACCCGGCGGGGGGTCGGAGAATGACGCCCCTGAAATTGCCCTTTGATTAGTCCTATCCCTGCAAAGGATTTCATTAATCCACCTGGTTGAAGTATTTTCATTGAAGAGCCACTACAATACCAGATTTCTTTGTATTCTGTGAGATTGTGTTGGGGTTTATTTTCTCTCTCTCCCTCTGGGTCCCCATCCTCCATTTGAGGAAGGGATTGTAAATCAAATTTTTCAGGAATGACTTCCCACTCAAGTGTGGGGTCTTGAAGTAATGTTAACAATTTGCCATATCAAATTGTTGTTGCTTTTCTTTCATTCTCTGGCAGCCTGTTTAAATCTTCCAAGACATGACAAGCAGTCTGTATCAGAATTAGCTTCTCTCCTTGCCAAGGCCTGACTTTAATTAAAACTTGTAAAATAAAGGTTAGAGTCCATTCAGTAGCATTATATCACTGTTCAGTAGCAGTAAAATTGTAGGAATAAAAGGCTACTGGGATAATTTCACCCTTGTTGTAGGCGATCGCTATCCCTGTCTTTGATCCGATTTAAATTCGAAGGATCAATTGAAAAAGGCTGTTTCTGGTATTTAAACCAATTGCTTTTTGCACGTCATCCGTTAGTTTCCCGAGGGATTGACAATCCTCATGGGTGAAAATGAATGGATTGTTTTTTGGTGAACATCTGTCATAAAGAGGTTCAGCTAATGCAGAATAATTTGGGATGAATGCCTTCGCATAATTTAGTAATCCTAAAATTGACTGAAGTTATTTGAGTTTAGTGGGCATTTGTATGCATGAGACTTCCTCCCTAAAGTCATTTGTCAGCCCCCTGCCAGTATCTATGACACTCAGGCCAAGGAAGTTGACTGTCTGTCTGCAAAGTTGAGATTTTTAAAGATTGATTAAATAGCCATTGTCAGTGAGTCGTTTAAAAACTTCATTCAAAAGTTCAAAGTGTTTGTCTAAATCGTCTGTTTTTAGGTAGATGTTATCTACATAACTAGTTACTTGTGGTAAGTCTGACAATATTTTCATTACTCTAGCTGAAAAGATTTGTGGGGTATTTCTAAAACCCTGGGTAAGGCGAGTCCACACGTATTGATAACCATTAGGTGCTGTGAAGGCAGTATATTATTGATCGGTTTCTTTAATGGGATGAGACCAGACCCCGTTTGTCAAGTCTACGCAAGACTTGTACTTCTTTCTAACTAACTGGCTTACCAGCTGTTGGGCATTTGCCTACTGAGTTGAGTCTGGCTCAGCGTATTTGCTTAATTTTGTAAAATCAAACACAAGACGCCATTTGTTGTTGGCTTTAGCAACACCGAACATTGGGGAGTTGAACCGTGAGGGCTTTTTAATTAAAACTCCTTGTTGTTCAAGTGAGTCAATCGTTTTAATGAGACTGGCCCTTCCACTGGGCTCTGGAATGTGCCACTGCTTTTGGGCAGGGAATAGGCGAACCCCTAGTGGGGTAGACTCAATTTGCAACTTGCCGCAGTGGTTTGCATGCTGCTGCAGGGATTCCAGTGGCGATTTAAAAGGTGTTTTAGTTTCGCCCGCACTTTGCTGTCTGTGTGACATTCTAGCTGTTTTGCAACATGCTCAGCTCTTTCATCCACGTCAGAATTAACGGGAAATGTATTAAACCACAGTCCTGAATCTTTAGCTCCAATTAGTAACAAAACCTTTTGACCAGAAGGTGTTGTTTGCTTGATGTCTATCATTGCAGTTTTCAAATTGTGCTGAATGCCATTTGATTCTACTGGGCAGTCAAAAACCTGAGTTGACTGTGATTGTCCTGTTATCCCTACAATTTCTATTTCATTTAGGGGGCCTTTTAGCTGACACTTGGAATTTACTTGAGGATCTACAATTGAAATGTCTGACCCTGTATCAATTAATGCTGTTCCAAATAAATCCCAGATTTTAATGTCTACGTAAGGATAATGATTTCTGTGCCTAGGGCTGGGTGAGTCCGTTTTTTGTTGTTGAATCTGATGCTGGGAGTTCCCTGGTTGTTTAATTTTTACCATATTAGTCCGGGCATGTGTTGGGGTCTGCTGGACTTTGGGTGTTTGATTTTGGTGATTTCCATTTCCTCCCTGTCTTTTGGGTGTGCCTGTCCTTGATTTTCCCATTGGCTACCATAATATCTTGAATTTGGAATTCTATTTCTAGGGGGCAGCTGTCTCTGTGGTTGTTGTCGAGGAGAATCTCCTGAGAATAATTGTCGTCTATGGGATTGAGGTCTCTGTGACTTATTGTTATCACTTTTAGGAGATTGTCTTTTAAATCGTTTGCTGCTATGAGTCCACCATCTTTATCTCTCTTATTATTTATTTATTTATCTATTTATAACCAATGACAATTTTTTGTTACTCAGCAAAGTTTGAAAAAAGTTTTAACAGTTTTCTTTTAAAACTTAAAGGGCGGGATTCTCCGACCCCCCTGCCAGGTCGGAGAATCGGCGGGGCGCGGCGTGAATCCCGCCCCCGCCAAATTCTCCGGCACCGGAGACTCGGTGGGGGCGGGAATCACGCCGCACCGGTCAGTGCTCCCCCCCGGCGATTCTCTGGCCCGCGATGGGCCGAAGTCCTGCTGTTTCTGTGCCAGTCCCGCCAGCGTAAATTGAACCAGGTGCCTTACCCGCGGGACCTGGAGGCGCGGGCGGGCTCCGTGGTCCTGGGGGGTGGGCATGGGGCGATCTGGCCCCAGGTGGTGCCCCCATGGTTGCCTGGCCCGCGATCGGGGCCCACCGATCCGTGGGCGGGGCTGTGCCATGGGGCACTCTTTTCCTATGCGCCGACCATCAGCCTCCGCCATGGCCAACGCTTAGGTGACCCCCCCCTGCGCATGCGCGGGGATGATATCAGCAGCCGCTGATGCTCCCGCGCATGCACAAACTGAAGCCGGCCGGCCGAGTCCCTCCGGCCCAGGCTGGCGTGGCGCCAAAGGCCTTACATGCCAGCCGGCGGGGCGCCAACCACTCCGGGGCAGGCCTCGTCCCTAAAGGTGCGGGCCTAGCCTCTAAAGGTGCAGAGGATTCCGCACCTTTGGGGCGGCCCGACACCGGAGTGGTTCACGCCACTCCGTCCCGCCGGGTAGGGGAGAATCCCACCCAAAATGTTTGAAAATTCAATTGAATTACTGGCAAACTGCAAGCTTAGTTCTGATCTTAATTCAGAACTGAATTTAAGATTTGCTGAACAAGAGCTTGTATAACGTTTACAACTTAATTCATTCTTTGTCTTAACAATTTTTCTTACATTCAGAAAAATGTTGGCTGCTTTTGGGAGGAAGCAGTTAGCTGCGGTGCCGTAGTAACGTCAACTGTCATCTCCAGATTTACACTTTTTTTTTTAACTGGTGTCATTAAGTTTCTACCAATCCACAAACAAATTGAAATGAACATTATTTCAAGTAGTTCAAACTTAAGAGTCTAGCAATTCTAATCAATTGCTTGCTAAAATAATTAACTTTAATCAAAGAAGTGGAGAACTCATCAACCCACTGGTTTCCTTTATGGAATTTGAAATTTAACTTCGCTGGAATTTCTCTGACTTGAAAGAAAGGTATCGGATTACAGCACAGGCTGCTGGAGTTGTTATCTCAAAGCCTGTCTGATAAGCACTGATCTGGGGCGAAATTCTCCGGTGTCGGCGCGATGTCCGCAGGCCGGCGCCAAAAACGGCGCATATCAGTCGGGCATCGCGCCGCCCCAAAGATGCGGAATCCTCCGCATCTTGGGGGGCCCAGCCCTAACCTTGAGGGGCTAGGTCCGCGCCGGACTGATTTCCGCCCCGCCAGCTGGCGGAAAAGGCCTTTGGTGCCCCGCCAGTTGGCGCGGAAATGACATTGCCGGCGGCGCATGCGCGGGAGCGTTAGCGGCCACTCACGGCATCCCCGCGCGTGCGCTGTGGAGAGAGTCTCTTCCACCTCCGCCATGGTGGAGACCGTGGCGAAGGCGGAAGGAAAAGTGTGCCCCCACGGCACAGGCCCGCCCGCGGATCGGTGGGCCCCGATCGCGGGCCAGGCCACCGTGGGGGCACCCCCCGGGGCCAGATCGCCCGCGCCCCCCCCCCCCAGGACCCTGGAGCCCGCCCGCGCCGGCTTGTCCTGCCGGTAAGAGACGTGGTTTAATCCACGCCGGTGGGACAGGCATCCTAGCAGCGGGACTTCGGCCCATCCGGTGGGGGCCCGCCAACCAGTGCGGCGCGATTCCCGCCCCGCCGAATCTCCGGTGCCGGAGAATTCGGCAACCGGCGGGGGCGGATTTCACGCCAGCCCCCGGCGATTCTCCGACCCGGCGGGGGGTCGGAGAATCTCGCCCCTGTAGTCTAAAACTTTTGGCTGCTGTTAACCCTCTGAGAGACTTCTGCTTTAACTACCATTAATTGTCTGCAACTTGAACTAGTGCAGTTCCATTTATTAGTTCATTTATTCCTTGGGCACCTCGATATATTCTCCCTGCATTTGGAGCATTTGCCATGTTTACAGGTTCGAAAGTACTTTCTATTTTAGGGATCACACCGTTTTTTCTCTGCTTTTATTTATTTTTAAAAAATTATTTTTTAATATTTAATATTTTTATGAGGATATTAATATTGCCTCACGTATGGCCACCAACTGTGAATGATTTAGGTTATTCCGGACCTGATAATACATTGTTAATAACCTATGCTGTAGGTTAACCCACCAAAAGAGGGAAACCTGTTTCTCTGCTGAGACTCAAAATAGATCTCACGAAGGGAGAATGCTTTTCCGCGACTCAGACAGTTAAACAGGATCTCAGTTACTTTTTATGGGGAAGTTCAGATATGTCACTCATAACTAAATCGTTACCTCTATCGTCGTGGGTCCTTAGTCATTTAAGACTTCCTAAATGAGTGTCTAGGAGTTTAGACTTTGAGAGTGAGTCGATTATTATAAAAAATACTCCCAAAAGATACATACAGAATTGCAGAGTGAAAAATATAAATCGTTAAAAGTCCTATGTTATCTGCTAACACTCTAACTTCTCTCAATAGCATGAGATATCTGAAACATGCAAAATCCTAAAGTATCTCCTATCAATTTCTTTTTTTTAAAAATATTTTTTAAATTAAAGTTTTGCAAAGTATTTAATAATAAATAGCAATAATCCTAACACAGCAAAATAGAGTGAACATTAACATAGTGCAAAAAGAGAATATACAATAGCAATTGACTAGACGTGACCCCACGCGCCTCAGTCTTCCCACACCCTGCCAACGGAGCACTCACCCCCACTCCCCTATGGGCTGCTGCTGCTGCTGATGTTATAATTTTCCCTGAGAAGCTATCGGACGGTATTATGCCCCCGCTCGACAGCAGCAGCTCTGTACACTTGGCAAAATTATTTACCCACATAAGTAGGCATCTGTTTGTGGTGTTGTCGTCCCTTGCTTCTCCAAGATGGAGTTCGCTGCCATTGTCGTCTCATTCCGCTTTTGCGCACTTCCGCCTCTGCGGCCCTCCCGTCTTCCCCGTTTTCTCTGTTCCTGTGGACGTTAAGTTTGTTAACGTTTCCCTGCCTCCCCCCTCCCCCTCCCTGGCTCTCCTCTATTGTTCCGTCTCTTCCCTCTACCCCTCCTCTCCCCGCTCCTGCCCCCCCCCCCCACTCCCCCCCTGTGGCTCTCCTTTCCTTCCTCTTAGATTTAGCTGTCCCCCTCCCTCCACCTCTCCCGGTCCATCTCTCCCTCTCGTGCTTTGGCTACTCTCCCCTGTTTCTTGGCTACCTGGCTATTCTTCTGCTTGTTTGGTCTCGGAACAATTGGGTGAATGGTTCCCACGTTCTGTCGAAGCTGTCATCTGACCCTCGGATGGTGAATTTGATTTTCTCCATTTGGAGAGATTCCGAGAGGTCGGACAGCCAGTCTGCAGCTTTGGGTGGTGCTGCTGGCCGCCAGCCAAACAGGATTCTACGGCGGGCGATCAGGGAGACAAAGGCAAGGGCGTCAGCCCTCCTCGCCAGGAATAGATCTGGCTGGTCTGAAACCCCGAAGGCTGCCACTTTCGGGCATGGCTCCACCCTCATCCCCACCACTTTGGACATTGCCTCGAAGAAGGCTGTCCAGTGCCCCACAAGTCTGGGGCAGGACCAGAACATGTGGGCGTGGTTGGCTGGGCCTCCATGGCACCGCTCACATCTATCCTCCACCTCCGGGAAGAACCAACTGTGGTAGTATGCATTAGGGGTCATGTGGGACTGTGAAGCCGTGATGTCATTGGCTGCCAGATCCCGGGTCCTGGTTGGCTGTTGATCTCTAGCTCCGCCCTGTAGAGGGTGCCATCTCCGCTACTCCACTACTGGGCCGATATCTGGGGTTTGAATATCTGTGTGTGTCTCTCTCCAGCTGGCACTGAAACTTCAGAGGCCAGGGGATGTCGCGCTGGGACACTTCCACTGAAGAGAGCACTGATTCAAGCCTGCCGTTTATTCCTAACCGACAGCCTGAGACTTATATCACACAGATCTCCAGACCCCTACCAATACCCAGGTGATTCTCTCTCTTGCCGGTGGTGCAACAGCCACCCGGTTCCTACTCCACTAGAGTAGCTTTCCCAAGAGAGAGAATAGGACACTGCTGTTTATTTCCTAACCAGCAGTCTGTCCTGAGTGAACCGCTCAAGATGACCCTCGATTCCTGAACCCGGAATTAAGGTGAGGAGTATTTTTAACAATGACTTGGTCAGAGATCGCTGGTGAAGGATTGAAGAATTTAAACGACTCCAATTAGCATCAAATCAAGATTTATTGTAAAACCCAGGTCAAAATCATCAACAGAAGAAACACAATAAAATCTTATGCTCTAATACAACTAAGTCTATTCAAAAGGTAATATAGCGGACACAACGAAAATTCTTACGGTTACACAGGTTTTAGCAAAATCACAAGGCACAAAACAAGTTCCCTTCCCCAAAGCCTCAACCACTATTAAAATCAAGGGAGTTTCGTAAGCTGCTGCGGAGTACTTACGGTCACAGGCTGCAGAGCTCAAGTCAGGGGTGCAGAGGTCGAGCCACGAACGAACAGACCCTACTCGAAAACACAGCCCCTTTTATATAGTTATACCTGGCTTTGTTCTGTGATCGGCCAGCCCCTTTTGCATTGAAAAGGTAAGTTTTTAAAGTTCCCGCTGGTCCCGCCCCCTTTGCCGGTCAGACCTGTCGAGATGGGAGTACCTCCCCTAGGTCCGCCTCCAGTCTGTTTTTTGAGATAACGAGGTTGAGCTCCCTTGAAGATTTTCAAAGACTTCCATCTGCTCCGGAGATGCTGCTATGTTGATGGGGTGTTGATTGGATTCTGCTCTGGTGGAGGCCAGGTCATTTACATTTGCATGGGGCTATGACCATCCCATTGTCCTGCTTGCATGCAAGCCTCCTGTGTATTCCCGTGCCCCTTTGTCTGTGTCTTGATGTTATCTTGTTGTCTGGCTCCTTCTTCCTTGTAGCTCCTAGGGGGGTGTTTGTAAATATTTATGTGCTTATGTCCCCACTCAGCTCAGCGGGCCAAGCCTGCTGGGAAAACTGGTTCTGTTCCCTTGGCTGGAAAGTCAGTTTACAGTCTCTGAGTTTCTCCAAAAGGGCCGAATTGCCCGAAAACCTTACAGATGCCCCTTCGATACGTCCCTACCTGCTTGGACCGTATCGACACAGGTGAAGGGCAATTGTGTGCCTTTGTGTGGACCGTAGGTCCCCCCCTCAGCAACATGCGAAATTACAATTCCCAAGACAGTTCCCTTAATCTAGGCTACCCCTGGTTTCAATGAAAGGGAAAGACAAGACCATACTTAATTCAAGCAGACAGTAACATATACACATTTCACCGGAACCCCAAACGTAAGGGTCCCTGTACATATATCACACTCAAGTACACATTTCACCGGAACCCCAAACGTAAGGGTCCCTGTACATATATCCCAGTCAAGTAACTGGGACCCGCGAATCCATACAACTATTTACAATTGCATCTGTTTATTTCATCAAGGATCCTCCTTTCTTGGCTGCACTTCGCTTCTTCCCGTTGAGGGCTCTTCATTTATCCTCCATCGTCGATACCTGCAGCTGAAAGGTTTAGTCCAACTGAGGCGGCAGCATAATGTACCCCCTGTACAACATTTCCTTTGTGGGGGCAAACACTAAACCATTCTCAGGCTCCCCCCTGGTGGTGATCAGACAGTTGTGAGGGTCGATCGGTTGGGCTGTGGGCAGGGGTCGCTTTACCTGAACCAGCAGTTCGGTAGCTTCTACAGTCATCCCTTCCCTGGGCGTTACACATCCCTCCCCACTGCGGTCAATTTATCCCGTTCCCTGGGTTCTGCCACCACCTTACAAAAGTGATTAATGCCCCTTGTGGACATGCCTTGGTAGATCCCCATGAACACAAATAAATGCCCTGGTCAGAAGCCCGCCCCTTATCCCCGCAAACGGTGATCCTACCCGGTGACCCCGTGATGGTCCGTTAGGTGTTGTCCAGTCCGTTCCCAGTCCGAGGACCGATCCCTCATGTCCAGCCTCAGCTTCCTGGGCCACCACCGTCTCCCCAAAGGAACGTCCCCCTCACAGGTTGAACACACCCGCCTGCCCTCAGTCACCCTAACCCGGTCAGTCGAAGGACTCTTCTGTCTCGCCTCTGCGGAGTTCTCCCGGTCCCACCATCGCCGAGATCAGCAAACTCCACATCGTCGGGTGCCCCATCTGTAAAAACAAAACACATTCTTGCCTCTACAGCCCTACCTACCTTGAAGTGCATGGGTGCTATCCGGTGGCGGCAGCAGCTCCTGCTTTGAAGTTGCCGCAGCCTGTCTGGGGTTCTGTGTTTACAGCCCGGCTCCCCAGGGTCCTAGTGCCTGCCGCTATCCGGTGGCAGCAGCAGCTCCTGCTTTGAAGTTGCCGCAGCCTGTCTGGGGTTCTGTGTTTTACAGCCCGGCTGCACCAGGGTCCTAGTGCCTGGTGCTTCGTCATTTTACCCTTGCACCAGGCGCTTCTGTGTTCCCACGATCCTAAATACTTCACACACAACTACACACTAATTAGAACTAACAGGGGGGGAATGCTATATACAATGCCACCCGTCTCCGGGTGGCCAAATTAAAACTGTGCCCCGCTAAACTGGGGCAGTTCACCTGTTTGGTCCAATGGCTCGGGCCAGACCGTCCCCTCCCGGGGGTTCGGGCTGCCCCTTGCCTCTCCTTTCCCAACAGGGTTCGGTGATCCCTCATCGCTCCCTTCCACTCGGGCCCCCTTACTGCGGGACCGGGTGACAGGGAGGTGTGATGGGGACCATCTTACCGGGGGCTTGGAGACCCGATTGCTCCCTCGTCCCCCGACTGGTTCCCAAGCCCAAGGTGATACCTTCACTTCCTCCGCCTCCTTAGCCTCTATACTAAGGCAGGCTACCTGACCCACAGGTAAGGGCTTGGGAATCCTTACTGTCCCTGGGCTGGGTGCTTGCAGCACGGTCGGTTTCTTTGGGACTGCCCCTTCGGGACAGCACCTTGTCACCGGTTGTGTGACCGTGGAGTCAGGGACCTCCCCCACCGTCGTTAATTCTACGGGGGGTTTCTCCACTACCACCCCCCGTCTTCCCCCCACCCTGCTCTTTTTTGTCCTTATGGGGTGGAACAATTTAAATTGACTGATGTGGCGTTCGCATGGGTCCCACCTTAAGGGATTTAAACTGCAAATAGCCCCTGAGGCAGCCTCCAGAATGGGACCCTGCACCTGGACCGGACCAGGGTCTGGGGCTAGAACTACCCCTGCGCTCCCTTTTTCCTGAGGCTGCTCCCTGGGTAGTCATACGGGTTCTTGTGGTGTGGGTGCGGGCAGGCCCTGGCCCGTTGCCATTGCCACCTGTCCCGACCCAGCTGCTAGGCTCTGCAAAAAGGCTAAAAGTTTCTTTACCTCGAAGGTTTCCGGGGCAGCTGCTCCTGCCGCCGGGGTCTGACTCTCTACTGCGGGAGCCCTCTCCTGCTTGCTAGGGTTTTTACATTCCCTCTTGAAATGCCCGGCCTTCCCACACCCGTAGCATACCGGTTTCTCGTCGGAGGTCCGGGTGCCCTCATGCTTCCACTCTCTCTTAGGGGCTGCTGGCGCGATTTCATGCACCCTACCCTTAAGGGGCTTGTCCTCACCCCTCTCCCCATTACGATATGCGAGGGTAAGTTTCCTGAGGACCTCTTCCTCGTTAAGGGCCGGGGTCTGCGGGTCGAACCAGTGTTCGGCTTTTGCCCTAACGTTAGGGAGACAATTGGCAACTAGGGTCTTCAGCCAGTGGGCGGTTCTTTCCCTTAATTCCGTCTATCCGCTTGAATCCCGCATGCCTCCATATAGACAGTCCACAGTCTGTCTGCGAACATGGTGGGAGATTCCCCTGGTTGCTGCTTGGTTTCCCCCACCCTCATGAAAGGGCTCCCCAGATTCAAGCCCATTGCCTCCAGAACAGCAGTCTGTGCTGCCGCCCAGGTGTCAGGTCTTCCCCCATTCCCAGAGGTCACTGTCCTGCATAGCTGGGCATCTAGGGTTATCAGGAGCATCTTTATTTGCTCCCCTTCGTCGCAGTCATTGATGTTGGCAGCCTGTTCCACCTCCATAAAATGCAGCGACGGATCCCCCTTTGGAGTTAGTCTGGGAACGTGGGCCACCATCCCCCTGAGCGCGGATGCCCCATGAGGAACGATAATGTCGCCCTCAACCGGTCCCCTATTTGCCATCCCCGCCGGGGGACCATACCTCCTTTGCCTGACAGGGCACATCTGCCCTACCTGGGGTTCCTGCTCCTCCTCCCCACTGTCCAGCTCTCCTGCCTCGTTGGGTAGCCCCCCTGTCCCCGGGCTAGCTACCCATATAGGAGACGCCGCTATCTGGGGATACACCACTGACCCCCCTTGGACCTGCCCCTGACCGGGCGGTCCAAACCCTACCTGCTGACCCGGCCCCATCACCGGCATCCCAGGCAGCGGTCTGTCCCCATCCCATGGGGACCCACATACGAAACCAGGCGGACACGCCGCCAGCTGGGGGTACCCTGCCGACCCCCCTTGGACTTGCCCCTGAACGTGCAGTCCGTTCCCCGCCTGCCGACCCGAGCACGATCCCGGTGCCTCAGGAGGCGGTCTCTTCCCCTTGGCCTGTGGGGAATCATCCGCTGCGAGGAGCACCTTGCCCCTTGGGGACCCCCCTGGACCTACCAGGTGTATCTGTCCCCTGACCTTGGACAAGGCCTCCTCCAACTCCGTTATTCGTGCCTGGCACGGCCCATGGGCACAGTCCCCTACTTCCTCGCGAGCCACTCGGTACGCTGCCTGGATGTCCCGGAACTTCCCCTCCAGCTTCCTACACTGCTCTGTACTCCGAGCATAGAGTTCCTGGAGCCTCCGTTCCTTTTCTTTACCCTCCACTATCTGGCAGTGGAGATAGTCCTTCTCACACCGGTTAGACTCGCTTTCCTGTTTCATTTCTGCCATTTCTTCCCGCAGTCGTTCCGCTGCGCTAGCGCTGTCCCCTGCGCTGGCCCTCACTTCTCTCAACTCCTGCTCTAACTCTTCGACCCTATCCTCTGTCTTGACTACCTGCTCGGACAGGCAAACCAGCCAAACTGCCTTCTCCAAGTGCCTTTTGTGCGCCTTACTGTCTGTCCATGCAGCCGCTGCCATTACCGGTTGCTCCGCATTGATTAATTCTGAAACCCAAGGTTTGGTGAAGTTGACCTTTTGCCACAAATACGAGGATATTCTCTCCTCCATTTTGCTTTGTTCCCTCACCCCCTCTGCCAAGTCACATACTCCAAACCACCGGGCTCCTGCCCCGGTCGCCATTGTAGAGGGTGCCATCTCCGCTACTCCACTACTGGGCCGATATCTGGGGTTTGAATATCTGTGTGTGTCTCTCTCCAGCTGGCACTGAAACTTCAGAGGCCAGGGGATGTCGCGCTGGGACACTTCCACTGAAGAGAGCACTGATTCAAGCCTGCCGTTTATTCCTAACCGACAGCCTGAGACTTATATCACACAGATCTCCAGACCCCTACCAATACCCAGGTGATTCTCTCTCTTGCCGGTGGTGCAACAGCCACCCGGTTCCTACTCCACTAGAGTAGCTTTCCCAAGAGAGAGAATAGGACACTGCTGTTTATTTCCTAACCAGCAGTCTGTCCTGAGTGAACCGCTCAAGATGACCCTCGATTCCTGAACCCGGAATTAAGGTGAGGAGTATTTTTAACAATGACTTGGTCAGAGATCGCTGGTGAAGGATTGAAGAATTTAAACGACTCCAATTAGCATCAAATCAAGATTTATTGTAAAACCCAGGTCAAAATCATCAACAGAAGAAACACAATAAAATCTTATGCTCTAATACAACTAAGTCTATTCAAAAGGTAATATAGCGGACACAACGAAAATTCTTACGGTTACACAGGTTTTAGCAAAATCACAAGGCACAAAACAAGTTCCCTTCCCCAAAGCCTCAACCACTATTAAAATCAAGGGAGTTTCGTAAGCTGCTGCGGAGTACTTACGGTCACAGGCTGCAGAGCTCAAGTCAGGGGTGCAGAGGTCGAGCCACGAACGAACAGACCCTACTCGAAAACACAGCCCCTTTTATATAGTTATACCTGGCTTTGTTCTGTGATCGGCCAGCCCCTTTTGCATTGAAAAGGTAAGTTTTTAAAGTTCCCGCTGGTCCCGCCCCCTTTGCCGGTCAGACCTGTCGAGATGGGAGTACCTCCCCTAGGTCCGCCTCCAGTCTGTTTTTTGAGATAACGAGGTTGAGCTCCCTTGAAGATTTTCAAAGACTTCCATCTGCTCCGGAGATGCTGCTATGTTGATGGGGTGTTGATTGGATTCTGCTCTGGTGGAGGCCAGGTCATTTACATTTGCATGGGGCTATGACCATCCCATTGTCCTGCTTGCATGCAAGCCTCCTGTGTATTCCCGTGCCCCTTTGTCTGTGTCTTGATGTTATCTTGTTGTCTGGCTCCTTCTTCCTTGTAGCTCCTAGGGGGGTGTTTGTAAATATTTATGTGCTTATGTCCCCACTCAGCTCAGCGGGCCAAGCCTGCTGGGAAAACTGGTTCTGTTCCCTTGGCTGGAAAGTCAGTTTACAGTCTCTGAGTTTCTCCAAAAGGGCCGAATTGCCCGAAAACCTTACAGCCCTGAAGGCGGAGTATAAGAACCCGGAGTTCTCCCCCGCAGGCCAGTCTGTTGCTGAACTGCGGGGAGCAAATCACGCTTAATAAAGCCTCATCGACTTCATCTCTATTCGTCTCTCGTGAGTCTTTGTGCGCTACAATTTATTCAGCGTGCTTAAAGGACTATGGAGCTCAGGATCGTCCCGGAATGCCTGAGGATCAGACCCCATGCAGTGAACTCAGCAGCAGTTTTTAAACACTGGCAGACTTGTTTCGAGGCCTACCTCAGAACGGCCCCCGGCCGGGTCACAGAAGACCAGAAACTACAGGTCCTGCACTCAAGGGTAAGCCCGGAAATTTACCCTCTCATAGAAGACGCAGAGGATTTCCAGACGGCCTTCGCAGCACTAAAGAGCATCTATGTTCGCCCAGTGAACCAGATCTACGCACGCTACCAACTCGCAATGAGACGGCAAAGTCCCGGAGAATCGCTAGACGAATTCTACGCCGCGCTGCTAATTTTGGGACGGGCCTGCAGCTGCCCGCCGGTAAACGCGATTGAACACACGGACATGTTAATTCGCGAAGCTTTTGTGGCAGGTATGAACTCTCCCCAAATCCGCCCCCTAATACAGACCACGACCTTCCCCCTGTCGACAGAGGCTTGCCAGGCCTTCAGCCGCATCAAAGCGGATATCGCAAAGGCCACGATGCGCGCCATCGACGAGTCCCTCCCCTTCCAGGTCGAGAGCGACGCCTCCGACGTAGCTCTAGCGGCCACCCTTAACCAAACGGGCAGACCCGTGGCCTTTTTCTCCTGAACCCTCCACGCCTCAGAAATCCACCACTCCTCAGTGGAAAAGGAAGCCCAAGCCATAGTGGAAGCTGTGCGACATTGGAGGCATTACCTGGCCGGCAGGAGATTCACTCTCCTCACTGACCAGCGGTCAGTAGCCTTCATGTTCGATAATGCACAGCGGGGCAAAATCAAACACGACAAGATCTTAAGGTGGAGGATCGAGCTCTCCACCTTCAACTATGAGATTTTGTATCGTCCCGGAAAGCTGAACGAGCCGTCCGATGCCCTATCTCGCGGCACATGTGCCAACGCACAAATTAACCGTCTCCAAACCCCCCACGAGGACCTCTGCCACCCGGGGATCACTCGGTTCTACCATTTTATAAAGTCCCGCAACCTCCCCTACTCCGTGGAGGAGGTCCGTACAGTCACAAGGAACTGCCACATCTGCGCAGAGTGCAAACCGCATTTTTTCAGGCCGGATAGTGCGCACCTGATCAAGGCCTCCCGTCCCTTTGAACGCCTCAGTCTGGATTTCAAAGGGCCCCTCCCCTCCACCGACCGCAACACACACTTCCTGAATGTGGTGGACGAGTACTCCCGTTTCCCCTTCGCCATCCCCTGCCCTGACATGACAGCGGCCACAGTCATTAAAGCCCTTAACACCATATTCACACTGTTCGGTTGCCCCGCATACGTCCATAGCGACAGGGGGTCCTCCTTCATGAGTGACGAGCTGCGCCAGTTCCTGCTCAGCAAGGGTATAGCCTCGAGCAGGACGACCAGCTACAACCCCCGGGGGACCGGGCAAGTAGAGAGGGAGAACGGCACGGTCTGGAAGACCGTCCTACTGGCCCTACGGTCCAGGGATCTCCCAGTTTCACGGTGGCAGGAGGTCCTCCCGGACGCTCTCCACTCCATCCGGTCGCTGCTGTGTACCACCACTAACCAAACGCCCCATGAGCGCCTCCTTGTCTTCCCCAGGAAGTCCTCCTCTGGAACGTCGCTGCTGACCTGGCTGGCGGCCCCAGGACCCATCTTGCTCCGGAAACATGTGCGGGCGCACAAGTCGGACCCGTTGGTCGAGAGGGTTCACCTCCTCCACGCGAACTCGCAGTACGCCTACGTGGAGTACCCCGACGGCCGACAGGACACGGTCTCCCTGCGAGATCTGACGCCCGCCGGCAACACGCACACCCCCTTGACACCAATCACCCCCTCCCTGCCACCGGCGCACCCCGCGACCGCCCCCTTCCCGGGAGAATCGGCCCTCCTCCCAGGTCCGACCAGAAGTGAAGCTGAAGCAGAAACCGTAAAGCTCCCGGAGACGACAACACTGGAACAAGCACCACCACCACCGGGGCTGAGGCAATCGACAAGGACGACCAGACCGCCCGACCGACTCGTGGCATCGGTGTAACACTAGAATGTTGTGGACTTTAACGAGAATTTTTTTTCCTTTTTCCCTCTTACGAATACTGTAAATAGTTCAAAACAAAAAACCCTGTACATAGCCCAGTGTAGGGCACTGTGATGACATGCAAAAGTTTTTTTCCTCCCAGGACCAGCCTTGTAAACCCCTACCACCATGCGAAGCACCACCCCGCCGGGTTCATTTTTAACAAGGGGTGAATGTGGTAGTATGCATTAGGGGTCATGTGGGACTGTGAAGCCGTGATGTCATTGGCTGCCAGATCCCGGGTCCTGGTTGGCTGTTGATCTCTAGCTCCGCCCTGAAGGCGGAGTATAAGAACCAGGAGTTCTCCCCCGCAGGCCAGTCTGTTGCTGAACTGCGGGGAACAAGTCACGCTTAATAAAGCCTCATCGACTTCATCTCTATTCGTCTCTCGTGAGTCTTTGTGCGCTACACCGGGTTCTTGTTAAGTGGGCTCTATGTACCACTTTTAGTTGCGTCAGGCTGAGCCTTGAGCACGTGGAGGTTGAGTTGACCCGACGCAGTGCTTTGCTCCAGAGTCCCCACCCTATTTGATCCCCAGGTCCTCCTCCCACTTCATTCTTTTTGCGTCCAATACGGTGTCGGCCCCTTCTACCAGTCGGTCATACATGTCACTGCAGTTTCCTTTATCTAGTACGCTTGCGTCCAGTAACTCTTCCAGTAGTGTCTGTCGTGGTGGTTGTGGGTATGTCCCTGTCTCCTTTCGTAGGAAGTCTTTTAGTTGCAGGTACCTTAACTCGTTCCCCCTGGCTAGCTGGAATTTCTCTGTCAGTTTGTCCAGTGTTGCGATCCTGCCGTCCGTGTATAGGTCCCTGACTGTCAGTGTCCTTCTGTCCTGTCCCCACCTTTTGAAGGTGGTGTCAGTCAGCGCTGGTGTGAACCTATGGTTGTTGCAGATGGGAGCTTTACCCGACATTCTGGCCAGGCCAAATTGCTGCCGTAGCTGGTTCCAGGACTGGAGGGTGGCTATTACCACCGGGCTGCTGGAGTGTTTTTTGGGTGGGAATGGGAGCGCAGCCATGGCCAGGGCCCGGGGGGAGGTCCCCATGCAGGAGGCCTCTTCCACGCGCACACACTCGGCTTCTAGCTCCTTGATCCATCCCCTTATTCGCTCGGCCGTCGCCGCCCAGTGGTAAAGTTGTAGGTTTGGGAGGGCAAGCCCCCCCCTGGATTTTGGTTTTTCTAAGACCTTCTTTGGGATCCTAGCATTCTTCCCCCCTCCCCCCCCCCCCCCCCCCCCCATACGAACGCCATGATTAGTTTGTCTAGTGCTTTGAAAAAGGCCTTGGGGATGTAGATCGGGATGGATCTGAATAGGAAGAGGTACCTGGGCAGCACGTTCATTTTGATCGTCTGGACTTTCCCCGCGAGGGAGAGTGGGAGTGTGTTCCATCTTTGCAGGTCCTTTTTTACTTCCTCTGTCAGACTGGTGAGGATCCATTTGTGGATCCCTTTCCAGTCATGGGCTATTTGGATCCCCAGGTAGCGGAATTTGTGTCGGGCTTGTTTAAACGGCAGTCCCGTTAGTGCTGCCCCACCTACTTGTGGGTGTACTGGGACGATCTCGCTTTTGCTCATGTTGAGTTTGTAGCCCGAGAAGGTGCCAAATCCTTTCAGGAGCGCGATGATTCCGTCCATGCTGCTTTGTGGGTCCGAGATGTAGAGGAGCAGGTCATCTGCATAGAGTGAGACTCTGTGCTCTCTGCCTCCCCTTCGGATCCCCCTCCAGCTTTTTGCTGCTCTGAGCGCGATTGCTAGTGGTTCGCTCGCTAGAGCGAGCAGCAGCAGGGACAGCAGGGACAATGCCCCTGTGCAGCTGGAAGTATCGGGAGTTGTTGGTCTGTACGCTCGCCATGGGAGCGTTGTATAGGAGTTTTACCAGGAGGTGAATCCTGTTCCAAGCCCAAACCGCTCCGGTACCTCTATGAGGTATTTCCATTCGACTCTGTCGAAGGCCTTTTCTGCATCGAGGGAGACGATCACCTCTGGTGTTCTCTCCCCGGAAGGGGTCATTATCACGTTCAGCAGGCGCCTGATGTTCGAGATAAGCTGTCTGCTTTGACAAAGTCCGTCTAGTCCTCTGCGACCGCCTCAGGTACACAGTCTTCAAGCCTTTTGGCTAGGATTTTGGCCAGTATTTTGGTGTCTGCATTCAGCAGTGAGATGGGTCTGTATGACCCACATTCCGTTGGGTCTTTGTCTTTCTTAGGTATCAGCAAGATTGAGGCCTGTGCGAGCGTGGGTGGCAGTGTGCCCCTCGCTAGCGAGTCTGTGAATATCTCCAGCAGGTGCGGGGCCAGTGCTGTCGCAAATTGTTTGTAGAAATCTGCTGGGAACCCGCCTGGTCCCAGCGCCTTCCCCGCCTGCATGGAGCTAATGCTGTCCATGATCTCTCCCAGTGCTGATGGTGCTTCCAAGCCCCGTTTTTTGCCCTCCCCCACGACGGGAATGTCCAGTCCATCAAGGAACCGTTTCATCCCAGACTCCCCCATTGGGGCTCTGAGGTGTACAGCCCTTGGTAGAAGGCCTTGAAGGTTTTGTTGATCTTTTCTGGTTCTGTTTCTAGCGTGCCTCTGGTATCCCTGATTTGTGCAATTTCTCTGGTGGCTGCCTGCTTTCTCAGCTGGTGTGCCAACAGGCGGCTGGCTTTGTCTCCGTGTTCGTATAGGGTCCCACGTGCCTGACGGAGTTGGTGCACTGCTTTCCTGGTGGAGAGCAGGTCAAAGTTCCTTTGTAGCTCTTTCCTCTCCGCCAGGAGCTCTACGGTCGGGGCCTCAGAGTATTTACGGTCTACATCCAGTATTGAGTCGACAAGCTGCTGCTTCGCCACCCTTTCCTCCCTATCTCTTTGCGCTTTGAAAGCGATGATTTCCCCTCTTAGTACGGCCTTTAGTGCTTCCCAGAACGTGGAGGGTGAGACCTCCCCGTTCTGATTGTTCTCTGTGTACTCTGCAATGGCCCGTGATAACCTTTCATTTAAGGCCTTGTCCGCTAGTAGGGCAATGTCCAACCTCCATGTGGGGCATTAGGCCCTGCCCGTCTCCAGCTGCACGTCCATGTAGTGTGGAGCGTGGTCTGATATCACAATTGCGAAGTATTCCACCTTGTCTATCCCCGGAAGCACCGTTTTCCCGACCACAAAGAAGTCAATTCTGGTGTATACGTTGTGTCCTGGGGAGAAGAAGGAGAATTCCTTCTCCCCTGGGTGGGCGAACCTCCAGGGGTCCACCGCTCCCATCTGCTCCATAAAGTGATCGAGTTCCCTTGCCATGCTTGAGGTTTTCCCCGTTTTGGGGGTTGATCTGTCTGTCCTTGGGTCCTGTACACCTTGAAGTCCCCCCCCCCCCCCATGATTAGTCGATGCGTCTCTATGTCAGGGATTTCTGCCATGGTCTTCTTGATGAAGCTTGTGTCTTCCCAGTTGGGTGCGTACGCGTTAACTAGTACTACTGGTGCCCCATCCAGGGTCCTGCTAACCATGACATACCATCCCCCTGGGTCCGTAACCGTCTTTGTCGCCCTAAACACCGTCCTCTTGCCGATCAATATCGCCACCCCCCTGGCCCTTGTTCCATAGCAGGAATGGTAGGTTTGTCACACCCAGCCCTTTCTTACCCTTAGTCGGTCCTGCTCTCTCAGGTGTGTCTCTTGGAGGAAGAATATGTCGGCCCTCATATTTCATAGGTGGGTGAGGACTCTGGATCTCTTCACTAGGCCGTTGAGTCCCCTTACGTTCCAGGTGACTATCCTGGTGGGAGGCTTCTGCTCCCTTGCTCCTATGGGATTAACCATATTTACTTGGTGGACGCGCCCCTGCCCTCCGGGGTTTCCCTTTGTTAGGGGGCCGTCCAGGATGACCGCTGTCCCTGCTCCCTCCATGCAGTCGGGTCCTTGCACTCCAGGGTTTCCCTTTGTCCCGGGGGCGCCCAACATGGCCGCCCACATTGCGTCCGCCATGCGGGTAGTCCCCTGCACTCTGGGGTCTCCCTTCGCCCAGAGACCGAACTGGGTGGGTGCTTGCAGCGATTCCTTGTTTCGAGCCCTTGGTTGTGGCACTTTGTAGCCCAATTCCTTTTCTAGCCCTGTTTGTCCCTCCTTCCCTGTGTCGCCCCTTCCCGGTCTCTCCTTCCCAGTGTTCCCCCCCCCCTCCCGGTCTCTCTCCTTTCCCCCCTCTCCCTTGTACCCCTCCTTTATCCCTCTTTCCTCTGTTCCTGTCCCAGTTTGCTCTCCCGTCTCTGTTGAGTGATCCCCCCCACCTCCAGACTGGCGCCTTCCCCCCTGTTGGGGGCGCGCTGCAGCCCTGCTTTGTTGCATGTCCGGCGCTAGCTTTCCCGCTAGTACGGTGGCCCCCCTCTCGGGAGTTACTGTCTCGCTTCTCCCCTGCCCGGCCTCTGCGGTTTTCTGCCCACTCTTCCCCCATCCTACCCTGCCCTCCTCGCGCTTGCTCTCTCTTCTCCGCTACTCTCGTTCCCTCATGCTGGGGCCTGGCCTCCCACCTGAAACGGTCCCTTGGGCAGTGGTCTGTTCTTAGTTCAGGGTGCGCTCGCTGTGGCAGGGGGGGGTCTGGCGTTGCCTCACCTCCCCCACCCCCCGTCGGCGTGTTGTTGCCCCCTGCCAGGGGCCCCTCATTTCTACCTTCGCTGGTGGTTTTCCAGCCCGTGTTCCTCGACAAACTTGTTTGCTTCGGCAGGGGCTGTAAAGAAGTATTCTCTTTCTTGGTATGTGACCGAGAGTTTCGCTGGGTGCAGCATACCAAAACGCACGTTGCTCTTGTGAAGAGCTGCTTTCGCTCTATTAAACTCGGCCCGTCTCCTGGCTAGGTCTGCCCCAATGTCCTCGTAAATTCTAATGGCATGTCCTTCCCATTTTCAGGTTCTGTTTTGCCTGGCCCAGCGCAGGATTGTTTCCCTGTCTTGGTACCGGTGCAATTTAGCTATAACTGCTCTCGGGTGTTCCCCTGCCTTGGGCTTCGGGCGCAGCGACCGGTGTGCTCTGTCCATTTCTGGTGGGCTGGAAAAGGTTTTTTTCCCCACTAAGTTGCCCAGCATCTCGGCCACGTGTGCCTCAATCCCCTCTGGTAAGCCCACTATCCTGACATTTTGCCTCCTCGAGCAGTTTTCCTGGTCGTCCACTCTGCCCTTCAGGCTCCCCTGTGTTGTGCTCAGTCTCGCCAACTCCCTCTCCAGGGCTGTGATCCGGTCGCTCACGTCAGTCGCTGCTTTCTCCAGCTCCCTGATGGTTGCCTCTTGGGCTTCCAGTTTCTTCCCTTGGGCGTTCAATTTCTCCTCTGCTCTGCCCAGGGCCTGCTGCACCTCCGCCAGGGCCTTGGCCATTGCTGCCTGCACTGCGGCCTCTATGTCTGCACTAGCCTCTGCCTTGTTTACCTGCTGATGTTCCCTCACCGCATCGGCAAAGGCTGCCTTCCAGTTCCAGCTCCCCCCTGGCGCTGGGGGAGACTGCACCTGTCTGCCCAGCTCTTTTTGATGCGGCGATACTTCTGCTCTGCCACTTTGCTCGCTGATTGGCTCGTCTGATCTGGCTCGCCCATTGCCCCGTCTGCCTTTGGTGCCCCTTCTCCCTCTGCTTTGGCTCCCTTCTGGCATTTTTTCCCCCCTTTTTTTTCCTCCCTCCCATATTTATTTATTTATTTATTTATTTTCTCCCCCGCCCCTTCCCTTTTTCTTCTCCCCTCCCTTCTCTCCTTTCCTATCAATTTCTTAATACATTTCTAAGAAGTTAAACAAAACCATATTACAAACCTGAGGTTTTGTCTGACGAGTCAAGCTTTTCAGAACAGAACTGACTCTCACTCCTGAAGGGGGGGTCAGAAAGAATGTGTCTTTCTGCTAAAATGCCTCCTCTTTATATACATGAAAATTCCCTTATCGTTATCCTATCACTTATTGTTGGTTAATTACCAATAGCCAAATGGCTAATTGGATGTATTATCATTAATATGTCTTTTAATGGTCGTAGGGTCTGTGTAAATGTCAGGTGTCCTAAGATATATTGGCAAGGGGGACTTGCATAGAGGCCTGTCTTTATTCAGTGTTGTCATGTTCTTTAGATACCAAAACAGACACTTTTTGTGAGGGTATTATTCTAAGTGTCAAGAGGTATAGTTAGGGGAAGATTTGTGTATCTTTTTATCTGGAGAATTCCCTGTCCGTATATTTTGAATACTTATAGGTGCAGGGAGTAATCCCAAAGAATGTTATGGTCTGTCAAAAGAACAGCCTTTATTTGTTTGTATTAATGAGTCTTTGAAACCAGCTCGAGTTTCTCCCATCAGGTGGTAACCTCTACCTGACCTTTAGCGTATTAATGCCTTATTTGAAACCGAATTCTGTGGCGAACGTGATATCCATCACAGAATGCGGTCGAACGTTCTCTCGCACAATACCGACACTGCTGCCCCAGTGTCCAGTTCCATGCAAAGCCAGTGCCCATTTAGCTGCACAGGGATGCAGATGGGGACCACGTGGTATGCTGCCAGTCATTGGAACTGCATCTCTACCTCCTCTTCATCAATAGCGTCTAAGTGATAAATTACAGGCCCTGTCCCTGGGCTGTCGCCATCCTTGACCAGGGCACTAGAGCCGCGAGGGCCCACGCTGTTAGCTTCCACCCCGACACAATCAGCATCACATCGATAAAGGAGACACATCGCCTTCGGCAGTTTCAGGAAAAGGTTCTGGTTGCGGCTGGTGGTTCAGCGACCACTGGCCCGTCATCTGCCCGATCAGGTAAGGGGGCGGCATGCGAAGATCCATGTCCCAGGTCATTGAACTTCATTTCCTGGATCTCTTGAATACCATGCTTTCTCGAGACAGGGTGATCTGGAGCGCCTGCTGGAGCATTAAATTGGGCTCGCCCAGGAGCAGTGGTTGGGTCTCAGTGTCACCGATGCCACAGACAAGGCGATCCCGTAAGAGTTCTGAGAGGGAGGTCCTATATTCGGAAAACCCAGCAAACCGATGTAGTCTGGCTCTGTCATGGGCTCATCCGGGGCAGGTTCTGTTGTTTTAAGATGGGAGTGGGGTGGGGCACAGTGGTTAGGACTGCTGCCTCACAGCACCAGGGAATCGGCTTCAATTCCGACCTCAGGTGACTGTGTCAAGTTTGCACTTTCTCCTTGTGTCTGCGAGGGTTTCCCCTGGGTGCTCCGGTTTCCACCTACAGTCCAAAGATGTGCAAATTAGGTGGATTGGCCATGCTAAATTTTCCCTAAGGGTGGGAGTATAGAACTAGGACAGGAGATTGGACCTAGGTAGTGTGGTCTTTCAAAGGGTTGGTGCAAAGTCGATCGGCTGAATGGCCTCTTTATGCACTGTTGGGTTCGATGAAGACGGTATCTCTGGACAATCACAGAGGGTTGTGGGTTAAAATGTCGCCTGATAAGTTACCCAAGGTCGGCGAAGGTTTGGGTGTCCGGTGCATCCGGATATATGAGGTCCCAAATAACTCCTATGTCTGTGCCACACATGTCATCAGAAAGATCACTGTTTGCCATTCATCTTCCATGATATTATTGGAGTGAAAATAGTAGCGCATGCGCTCTGAATAGCGGGCCCATTCTTCAACCCTGACATCGAATGTGTCCAAGCGGCCAAACAGAGGGACGACAGGGCCTGACCTGCACCTGGAGTTCCAGAAGGTGGCTAAGCAGGAAGGTCTCAGCGTTGACAGGGGACCGGATTTGCTCCTTGCCACCGGTACTATGTCCGCAAAAAGGAGTCCACACTGAGTTGTGAAGTTAAACAGGAGGTTTATTTCAAGGTACAGCAGAGAGTCCACGCAAGAGCTGCCCAACCAAGTGAGTGCTGGCCGGTTCTATATTGGAATTTCAAGGCAGCTCCACCACTTTAATGGGGGGGAGCACATATTCCCCTAGGGATTCTGGGAAGACCAGACCCCCGACGTCGTAATCTTTGGCAGAGCCTCGGTTATGATACATTTGTCAGAGGGAATTTAAGAGTTAAACAGTTTGCTGTGGGTCTGGAGTCACATGTAGGCCAGAACAGTTAAGGACAGCAGCTTTCCCTCTTCAAAGGACATTAGTGAACCAGATGGGTTTATACAACAAATGACAATGGCTTCATGGTCATCATTAGACTTTTAATTCCAGATTTTTATTGGATTCAAATTCCACCGTCTGCTGGGTCCCCAGAGAATTATCCTGGGTCTCTGGATGACCAGTCCAGTGACAATACCACTGTGCTGCCACCACACATGGTAATGTAAGCACCAGCGGGGCAGCAAGGGCAGTCGTGAACAGAAACGACTTACAGTCTATCAATGTGCAGCTTATGTGTGATCACAGACAAAGGATATTGTTCGTACGAACACACTACCCTGACACATGCCTCCTTACTGAGACACTGCCAGATCGCAGAGATAGTCCGTGTAACGGAACCCTTGGATGGTTGGCTCCGGGCGACAAGGAATAGTCCCTGAAATCCAATAAAGTCCTTGTCACTCATATGATAATTAGTATCCTATGCCAGAGTTAGACGGAATTAAGAATAGATTATTTGATAATAAAGTTCATATCTAAACACCACATGAAGTAGACCAATTAGATCACAAAGGCCAGCTATTTTAGGATATTGAAGTTTTCCATCCCGCCATCTGAAGAGTCGATGGGGACACATCCCCATCAACACCATCTGACATGCAGCCATTTTAAGAATAAATGCAGCCTTTGAGAGTTACCGGCCAGTCATATTGACCGGCTAGTCCTGCAGCGCGTGAGGCCGCAGTGGTCAGGACTGGGACTGCATGTAGCATCCGGAGCAGAAGTCCTCGGATTTCAGGAAGAGGTACGATTTGGTGGCATCAAGGCGGAGAGGAAAGGGGAGGACTAAGTGGGCAGGACAATGGGTTTGGGGTATTCGGGGAGAGGCTGCTATGGGGGGGCCGGAAATGCACATTGGTGGTTGGGTTGTTGGAGGAGAGGCTGTTGCTGTGGCGGGGTGGGGGACGGACAGTGGAAATTTGGGATAATGGGGGAGAGGTTGTTGTGGGGGAGGGCCTATTTTGGAAAGGAATCGACCGGTTGCCAGACCTTATCCCAGGACACCTAAGGTCAGAAGGTAGCTGCTGATGCAGGCCACACCCCCCCATTCTCCTCTCCACCTCCACTCCCCCCCCCACCCCCCGCACCACCACCACCCCCCCTCCTCACCCAACCACCCCAACCTTCCCACTCAAAGCCTAAACCCGAGTATTTTTGAGCTTACCCCAGATGCGGGATATCCCTCAGGCCTAAAATCTGGGGCTGGCTGGGAAACGGTCTTACTTGGGGCAAAGATGGCCAGTTGGCTTAAAATTCTGCAGCTTAAAATTGCAGCGAGGTCGGGGGGGAGCGGGAACTCAGTGGGAAGCCCATCCGAAGAATTTTACCCCTCCCCCCACTGACAAACCCACTGGCAGAGGTGAGTAAAAAGTCAGACATAATGTGACCAATATGTTTGGAAACATTCACACCATAAAATTTTAACTTCCAGTATTTTTTCAAAGTGCACTGAGTGTATTGGTGAAGTGAAACGCAAATTTTAAAGAGTTATTTGAATGAGATGTTTATATTCAACCAGCTGCGAGAAAAACATTCCAAATGTAAATGTTCAACAGCGGCTCTTGACTTCAGGTTCTACAGGTAAATATTTCATGAATTCCAGACCATTCGTATTAAAAGCTCTTTGATCTGGGGTTTAAACATATTTTATACTCCAACTCCTGGGTTCATGACCCAAGTCCAAAATCCGTGTTCTGACTCAGAGAGGAGGTACAATGAGAGCTTCCACCAGGCCCATCATTACGCTTCAATGTTTGGATTGGTCAAGTGGTTCTCTTCAATACCCTCCTGCTCGAATGTCACTTATGGACGTGGTCTGCTGTATCTTAAACAACCTGCAGCTTCAGAGAGGGAAACCCTGGAAGAGGAGGATCAAATGGAGCGATTCCCATTCTCTGATGAGAATTCTGACGATGTGGCTGATTAGCGGGAGGATGAGTGATGTCAGCCAGCTGTGAAAGCTGGTGTTTTGGATGCAATAGATAGTGCGATATTGCTTCATAAAATATGGATTTAGTTAGAAATGTATAATTTGATATGAGATCAATTTGTGACCTAATAAAACTGAGCAATGTAGCCATCTGGAATGGCCGCTTACAAAGAAACATGGACATTTGCAAAGACTCAAGGGAAATATGGCCAATACAAGATTCAGGCAAGCTCAGAGCCTAAATGTATATTTGTAAGCAGAGAACTAGACAGCATCGAAACCCCCAGCCGATTTGCATTCTAATGACCCATTTCTCGAAGACAAAGGACTGGTACTCAGGTATCCGATACAATTCCAGTCACATCAGTGCCATTCCCTTTACTCATGAAGCATAAACAGCAAGGTCAATGACCCCTTAGGACACGCCCAGCCATCAAGGCACCCGCCCCTTTATTGGCTCAGATCGAAGGCAGTGATCGAAGTCTGCCAAATTATTGGGTCCAAACCTAAGGTCCGCCCAAAAGAGCGTGAAACCCCCCAAGGATAAAGAGAGACACTGCCATGTGTTCAATCTCTTTTGGACCTGGCGCTCCGGCTACGTCTACCTCCAACTGTAGCACCACGACCAGAAGCAAGTCCAAGTTCAACGCTCGCTGCCAAACGGATTAGCCTAGCTGAACCACAGTTACTTCTCCAGACCCAGTAGATCCAGATTCGAACAAAGCCCACTGTTCCTCTGACTTAAGCCGGGTGCCTGAAGTTAAGTACAGGTTGTCATAGTGTTAGGTGTAATTTAGCCCGTAGTGTTTATGGTGCATGTATAAGGTAATCTTGTGTGTAAATAAAGTATTATTGAACTTGAACTAACTAATTGGTTGTTGGGTCTTTGATCGATATCATGTTGAACCTTGTGGTGGTATCATTTGCTACCTGGCGACTCTGAAAGCAATATAATATCAATATCTAGACAAAAGAAGGGCAACCTTATTGATTGCCATATTTATAGCGAGTAAATATAGCAAAATTATTGGCAACCTCTGATGGGACTCGACCCAGATGTGATTTTGTCACTCCGAGAGAACCCACAAAACTTTTGAATTAGAAATCAGTTGGAAAAGTGAAAGAAACCACAACTGTATGACCAGTATCGGTCAAACCTCCAAGATTCGGAAGTGTGTCGTAATTTACATGCGTACTAACAGGGATATAAGGTAAACTCGTTAGATTTTGTTGCGTAAAACTTTCCGGAGTTATCTGAACCGGAAAATAGCTGAAGGCATACCTACTGTTTGCATCACCGCTTTATTCCCCCCTGTCCCAAATTCACGGTAGAGATACAGAGATTACGGTAGGAAAATACATAATCGTAGAAATGGCAATGAAGGCAATGGAACGCCTTATGTACCCACAGGAACCCGAGGTCACAGCGTCCAATAGAGCAGAGCAGTGTGCCATATGGGAAGGGGAAATTAGGAAAGGGGAAAGGCTAGCCCCTATGGTCTGAGTTTAGTGCAAATGAAGAGACAGGTCCTGGCAGTATAGGGCAAACTTGGTGGGATAACCTGACCGAGATCCATAAAAAGAGTTTAGGTAAAGTTTGTAAACCGATGGCAATCATGTCCTGTTTGGCACAATTGCGAGGCACAAGGGAGGTCGTGAGGATGCTCCGCAGACAGCTTGTAGAGAAAGAGAAGAGTAGTGAGGGAAACGTTAGTGAATGCGAAAAAGTAAATGAGCAACTCCAAGAGCAGCTAGCAGGACAAGGAGGTGGCTGATGTCAAACGGGCAAATCTTGTCTAGCTCACTTTCAGACACAATATGATAAGGCCTACCAAGACACGTAACGCTCAGTTTTGGGAAGGGAAGAAACGGAACACCAAGTAGAGCAATTAAAGAAGCAATGCGAGGACTTAAAGGCAGCCCTAGGAGCACTCCACAGTTCCACAACGGAACAAAGACAGAGTTCGGTAGACCACGCCAAATGCAGGCAGCAAATTTCACGGTTACAGTCACTGCTCTCAGTGCTAAATGTTTTCAGAGACACCTTTGGACCAAAATTAGACCAGGAAGATGGCCCTGATTGGCAGGAACTTAATGAAACTGCCCATCGATACGTAAACGGAACAGAGATTCAGAATAGAGCCCCCCAGGCCCCGAAAAAGAAAGCACCCACGCCACCGACTGCACAGGCAGCACCCAACCCTATGAATCCAGTCACCACGCAGCGCAGAGTACCGACAGAAGACCAACCCGATTTTGTGTACACCACCCCACTAACCATCACCCAGTTAAGGGATGCCCATGATAAAATAGAAACCTTTTAACCCACATCAGACCCACACCGTTTCTTTGAGCAAGTTAGACAACAGACAGTCATGTACGGTCTGGGCGAACAGGAGCAAGTGAAACTCATAGTAATGAACTTTGACCCATCTGTTAGTTCAACCCTTCCAGACTCACAAAATATAGGAGGAGGTAGCCTCCAGGATATGAAGACAGCTATCCTAGATGCAATTGGCTATAATAGAGGAGATCCCTTAGAAGGACTCAACCGATGTAGGCAGAAGAAAGGAGAACATCCAACAGCATTTGCAGGATGTCTCTGGATTCACTTCACAGCAGTATTTGGAGATTTAGCCCGCGCCCATCTAACTGCAGACAATATGGCCAAATGGACCCGTATTTTAGTCTCCCACGCCACAAATGCAGGACAAAAAGCATGTGCAAATTATGACCCCTCAGACGCCACACACAATGAAGTGTGGGTTCTGAAGAGACTCTCTAGAGCTTGGGAACAATCCCTACATAAAAAGGCAGAGCAGGAGAAGGTAGAAGCAAACATGAATCCAGTAAGGACACATCAAGACCCTGCATGGGTAAATGAAGGTAGAAATGACACACAGCACCGTGAAGCACAGGGATGCTATAATTGTGGACAGAAGGGACATTACGCCCGAGAATGCAATGCCCCCCAGAACCAGCAACGGAATCAGCACGCAAATGCCCCACATAGGAACAATGCCAGGCCTATCCACAGCGTTAGCGCCCATTCAGATAATTTGGCCATAAATGGCACCGATTGACGGTGTTCGGACTCTCCAACTTGGGTTTGCGACACACTTTGGGACAAGTCCGGAAGACCGGTAGTCACAGGCACAGTCCGGGGACACCCCGTAGAATTCCTTTGGGACACAGAAGGGTCCCGAACCACGTTAAACTCCTCCACGATGTACCAGTGAGATATATGGCCCACTACAGACACTATCACTCTTCGTATATTTACAGGACACCTCCAGCATGGACACATTACGACCCCTGTGGATATTCAGATCGGTAACATTAGAACCAAGCACTCAGTCATTTTAGTAGATTTACCCCAGACAGCAGAGCACATCTTGGGGATAGATTTCATGAGCTCACACAACTTTTCTTTTGACCCCGTGAATAAGTGTGTGTGGAAAATGGCTGGAGCAGCACGAGCCCCCGCCACGCTCACAGTAGGAGACTATGAACACAGGATTAGCTCAGTGGGAGATTACTGGTTTGATCCACAAGCCATTACCATGGACAAAACAATTAGGAAAGTCTTAAAGAAACACAAAGCATCTTTTGCCCAGCACAAGCACAATTGCGGTAAAATTCCAGGAATGGTCACCATTGCAGGTCCCGATCCTAAACCCCAGAAACAACACGGTTTTCCACAGCAAGCCGAGGGAGAAATAGGTAAGGTAATTCAAAGTTTATTGTTTCAAGGTGTAATTCAGCCTGTAGCCTCAACAAACAATTCCCCGATTTGGCTCATAAGAAATCCAGATGGTTCATGGAGACTGACCATTGACTATAGAGAACTCAATAAAGTAACTCTATTAGCAGCCCCACCGTTGCCACAAGTCCCGAGACAATGTTAAAGCAGGGACTTCATATAGTTTACGGTTCTGGACATTAGCAATTGCTTTTGGTCCATTCCATTGGATAAAAATTGCCAGTATAAATTTGCGTTCACCTTCCAGGGACAGCAATACACGTGGACATGCCTTCCACAAGGTTTCCAAAACTCCCCCTCCATTTTTCACAGACAATTGGCAAATGGGTTATTGAAATTTTCCCAACCCAAATGCCTCATTCAGTTTGTGGACGACTTGCTCCTACAGACTGACACAAAGGAAGAGCAGATTTCGCTTCTTTCCGAACTATTAGGTCTCCTAAAAGAAATTAGATGTAAAGTCAACCCCCAAAAAGCCTAAATTCTCCAAGAAAAGGTCATTTATTTAGGGACTGTTATAACGCATGGTAAACGTGAGATCGAGCATAAACGTATTGATTCAATTGTTAAATTGCCCTTGCCCCATAATTTTACAGCACTCCGGTCATTTTTAGGACTGGTTGGTTACTGCAGGAACCATATAGACGGTTTCGCCACAAAAGCAGCCCCACTTTCCGAGCTCCTTAAGAAACAGGCCCCATGGAAATGGCTTCCACAGCACACAGATGCCATCGATGCACTAACACGCGCCCTAGGTACAGCTCCCACTTTGCAGGCACCAGACCCACACTCCCCATACGCAATAGAGGTAGCGACCACCGACCGAACCCTTTCGGCCTTACTTCTCCAGGAAAGGCACGGTCGTTTAGGACCCGTAGCCGATGCCTCATGAGTTTTAGATCCCGTAGAGCAAGGATTTTCAGCCTACAAAAGGCACTTGCTCGCAGGTTTTTGGGCTGTTCAGTACTTCGCGTACACAACAGGACTCAACCCCGTGACCATTTTGACCGAGAACACCCCAACACAGCTACTGTTAGACGGTAGGCTGAAGGACGGTACAGTTAGCCAAATAAGAGCAACGCGCTGGACCCGACTCCTACAAGGACACGACATCACAGTGAAAAGAACAAAGACACACAAGTTTTTGGCAGATAATTGACAGTATGCAGGAACCCCACATGAGTGTGAAATCATTGCAGCCAGGCACAACAGGAACCTTTATTCTTAAATCATTACCGACAAAAGAAAGCATCAGACCACAGAGAACCCAGCCCACAGATAAATCTCTAAAAGTTTATGTAGCTGGCTCCTCCACCATTGATAATGGGAAAAGAATTACAGGATGTGGCATATTTGTAGAAGACGCGCAGGGACGCGCATTAGAGCAGGTATCATTAAAGTTACCAGGACATTTAGGTTCGCAGGCAGCCGAGTTAGCAGCCATCGCATCCATTGTGCAACATCCAAATTTGTTCCCGACCCCTGCAGATATATATTCGGACTGTCTATATGTCTGCAACAGTTTGACGGAATTCCTGCCCCAGTGGGAATCTAGAGGATTTATATCCGCCGACGGTAAACCCCTACCCTCAGCGCCATTACTAAAGCACATTCTCGAAGATTGCTAAAGACCACAAATATGGCATCATAAAGGTTAGAAGCCATCATCGTTCCTCCCCACCCAGTAACGTAAAAGCAGCCTTAGCAAAAGCTGGATCACGACACAGTCACTTTTGGCAACCCCCCGAGAGTGCCCCAGTACACGTAGTCCAGGTCTCACAGACCAATATTCTAGATTTAGCACAGGTGCAAAAAGCAGACGACGCGCTTAAGGAAATTTTAAAAGGTGATTACCCAGCACCCTATGACAAATTCAAAGACACTTTAATGATTCAGGACGGAATTATATTCAAGAATGGTATTTATATGGTCCCTACCCAGGACAGGAACCAGATTATTTGCCAATTTCATGATGGACACGGACATCCTTTTCCCATTAGAAACCACCCTTGCCCACCTAAGACCTCTCTGCTGGTGGCCTGATTTAAAAACAGATGTCACCCATTACATTGAAAACTGTTCAATGTGCGCTCAGAACAACCCAGATAGATACGCAAAGAAAGGTCAGCTGAGACACACCTGCCCTGTTAATGGCCCATGGAATAACTTACAACTAGATTGCATTGGTCCCCTTCCCGGCTGTAGAAATGGTTTTAAGTATGTGTTGGTAGTGATCGATACCTTCACAAAATGGGTGGAAGCATTTCCTTCCAGGACAAACTCGGCTAAAGCGACAACAAAAATTCTATCTCAACACATATTTTCAAGATGGGGACTCCCCCATAGTATTGAATGGGACCAAGGTTCGCATTTTACAGGAAGAGTGATGAAAAATGTTTAACAATTTTCAGCATTAAGTAAAAGTTTCATATTGCCTATCACCCACATTCCAGCGGCATTGTGGAACGCATGAACCGAACCCTAAAAACAACGATTAGGAAAATGGTGCAACAGCACAACACGACATGGGACACAGTTCTCCCATTTGCACTGATGTTTATTAGAAACACGGTGTCGAGTTACACAGGCTACACCCCCCCACTCCCTCATGACCGGACAACCCATGAAGGGTACCGAGTATTTATTTGGACTTGATTTGGCCAGCCCCACAGCCACCGTCCTTAGCCACGATAAAGCAGTCCAACAAGTAATGGAAAATATTAAAGCAGCACAGCTCGCTGCAGCTATTCAACTTGGCGCTAGGAAAAAGCAGAGTAAGGCTTCCTTTGATAAAACAGTACACCCGGTAGAATATACAGTCGGACAGCAGGTGATATTCTCCCTATACAATCCGAGTTCATTCCTCTCCCCCAAATTTGCAGGACCCTACTCGATTTCTGATAAAGTAAGCCCCTCAGTATATGATATTACGCATCCAAACTGAAAATCAGGATGGTTTCATAGAAACCAACTTAGGTTTATGGAACTCAGTGCAGCCACTCACACCACATTTCACTGGCAATATCAGACAACGACGACCCGCCAACTGGCAATCTAATCCAACCCTCCCCCAGTCAGGACAGCACGTCCACAGACACGATTTTGACTCAGCCCCCAGGGATGAGTTTCTACCTCGGACTTGATTCGGCTGATAGTTATAGCGACAGCACAACGGACTTACTTGAGATCCCCGACCAATGGCAAAACAGACCAGGCCCCAGTCACTACAGCCCCAGTAATACCGACCAAAATATGTTTGGCCTCTCAGATACCATTTATTTGCCTCAACCAGAACCAGACCCACCGCCCAACGATACAACTTCCCCCTTTGCCAAGAATCAATGACACCGCGATAACTCTTGTTGGTTGACAAGAAGTAATGAAATGGATCCCACGATGGCTCATGGGCCATGGCACTGAAACTCCAGTCACGAGTTTGGCAACCGGGAGATGGTGATGACTCAGAGTCGGACTCCCACCATGGTAACCCCTTTACGACCGTTTTCGGAATGGAACCCTGAGGTGTCCAGATGATGAGAGAAAGGAACCGATTGAGATTTACGGTGTCCTATTTTCTGATGGAGCCTGCCCACATTTCTTTCTTTAATTTGTTATTTTTAAATGTTGAATGTTTGTCTCTGGTTTGACTATTTGTGCTGACCTCTCACTCAATTTTTTGATACAGTTTCTTCTTTCGGTCTCATGCTAAATTTCTTGATGGACTCATAACTACTCTTGACGCCAAAATGGTAGTTAAAAGAACAAGTTTGTCGGAAGTCCATAGATATTCAGATTCTTTACGTTCTTGTAAGGTCACCCAGGTAGTGGAGTAATGGCACTAATCCCCGCCCTGCCTGAGGACCCCCTATGTATTTGATCAGCCAAGCTCGGGTAGTGGAGCAACGGCACTGATCACTGCCCTAACCGGGGATTCCACCCATTCTTGCCCATTCATACGCAACCCATGCCCCACTGATTTGGAAAGTTATTTTCAAAACTCTTTTAGCATTCTTTTAGGTGTGGTTTAAAGAATGCACTTTGCCACAGTTGTTTTTGCTTTCCGACAACCCTTCGGTCGCTACCCCCCACTGCTATTTACATATTCAACACACTTGGTTGAAACAAACTCTGCTGCTATGGAAAACTACCTCAACACTGGATAGAGAAATTGTCCGCCCACTCAACGCACCGCCCACAGGCTGCGAGATTGCTCGCACTGTGACAGAATTTTTTTTTTCTTGGATGTCTTGTCTCCAAAACGGTTCGTTTAAAAAAAAAAAATGAGGGAGCCACAGATGGTGACAATTCTAATGGGAAATTGATATTAAGGAGAAATGGACAGACAAACAAGATATTAAACAAAGGTAATAATAGATATTATGCTTGCACCCCCAGGAATATACGAGGATACAAAGAACAAAAGGCAAGATGAAGACAGAAATGATGACCTCCATCATGATCATTATTGGATCACTACAGTTGCGCGCATCGACGGCCCCTGTAACCCACACCATATTGGCCCCAAACACAACCATACCTCATGATACCCCTAGCCCGGACAATACACCTCACATGGAAATAAACATTGATACCCCCACATGCTGCGATAACATCATAAAATGGTACTCCCTCTCATACACGGTAGAAGCCCTATTAGTCATTGCAATACTATGCAATGTCGTTCAGACACTTAGACTTCGGAAATGGCGAAGGAGAGCCTTCCGCTCCCCAATATATACACTCAGAGCCCCTTTTCTCGGACTTCAACAGACCCCACACTCTTTTTGAACCCTTTTTCTGACTAATAAATTCCGCGGTTTTTAATAAAAGTTGCATTTTCTGCAAATGTGACAAGTTTAGGTAGAAATGTGAGGCTGCTATTGTTTATTTTGTTCTGTAATATAAGTTCTTTTGGTTATTATCTAGCAGCATAACTGCAGTTTAGGTAAGGACAGTTGGAGGTTCCCCTTTGTGTAAAGAAGTTAAATGAATGATTGAATGTTATAGTGCCCCCTTAGAAATTTTATAGATGTGAGATGTATTAAAAACTTAGGTAAATGTTCCAATCCATAGGACAGAGTAGTAGAGAACCTGTCCTTGATTAAGGGCACCCGGCACACCAAAGAACAGATGAAGATTCAGTAGTGTGATCCACCACGCTTCGCATTTAGGATCAAGAGGACGGACTGTAGCCATCTGGGATGGTCACTTTCAAAGAAACATGGACATTTGCAAAGACTCAAAGGAAATATGGCCAGTACAAGATTAAGGCAGGCTCAGAGCCTAAATGTATATTTGTAAGCAGAGAGCCAGACAGCATCTAAACCCGATTTGCATTCTAATGACCCATTTCCCTAAGACAAAGGACTGATACTCAGGTAACCGATACAATTCCAGACACATCGGGCCACTTCCTTTACTCAGGAAGCATAAACAGCAAGGTTAATAACCACTGAGGACACGCCCAGCCATCAAGGCACACGCCTCTTTATTGTCTCAGATCGAAGGCAGTGATCGAAGTCTGCCAAATTATTGGGTCCAATACTAAGGACCGCCCAAAAGAGCGCAAAATCCCCCCCAAGGATAAAGAGAGACACTGCCATGTGTTCAATCTCTTTTGGACCTGATGCTCCGGCTACGTCTACCTCCAACTATAGCACCACGACCAGATGCAAGTCCATGTTCAACGCTCTCTGCCAGACGGATGAGCCTAGCTGAACCGCAGTTACTTCTCCAGACCCAGTAGATCCAGATTCGAACAAAGGCCACTGTTCCTCTGACCTAAGCCGGGTGCCTGAAGTTAAGTACAGGTTGTCATAGTGTTAGGTGTAATTTAGCTCATAGGGCTTTTGTTGCATGTTTCAGTTAATCTTGTGTGTAAATAAAGTATTATTGAACTTGAACTAACTAACTGGTTGTTGGGTCTTTGATCGATATCCGGTTGAACCTTATGGATGTATCATTTGATACCTGGCGACTCTGAAAGCAATATAATACCAATATCTAGACAAAAGAAGGGCAACCTTATTGACTGCCATATTTATAGCAAGTAAATATAGCAACAGCAAACATCCTTGTAAACATACGTGTGACTAAGGAAGTGTATTCTGGCTGCTACAGTTTGCTGATCCTCACTCGCTGTCGACTCTGCTGGAGTCAAACCGCTCACCCTTGTTCCCCTTTAGCTTGACAGACATCTCTGTTAACCTGACACCATAAGGACACTGGCTTGGTGGAGATCAGAGACCGAGATGAATTGCTGGTCAGAACATGTACACAGTTTCATATCAGAGACCTGCTGGTTTTGGCCCTCCAGTTGCCAGTCCCTCAATGGAGGAAGGCCCACATTCTGAAGAGCGAGTGATCGCAGAGCTCATGTTCTGGATGGACTCCTCCACTGCCCTTGCCACATTTTATGTGGAACGTCTGCCACATCTCCCCTTCCCTCTGACCCAAAGGCTCCTGTCTCTACTCGTTATGTCATTGGCAGGCAACAACTTGGATACAGTTTCACTAAATATGAAACACCTTTATTACATCTCTATCAATAGGACCTGTTCAGGTAATGGGGGAGAGGTTGTTGTGGGGGAGGGCATATTTTGGAAAGGAATCGACCGGTTGCCAGACCTTATCCCGGGACACCTAACGTTAGAAGGTAGCTTCTGATGCAGGCCACACACCCCCACTCTCCCCTCCATCTCCACTCCCCCCCCTCCCCCTCCTCCCCCCCCACTCCCCCAACCGCCCCAACCTACATACTCAAAGCTTAAACCCGAGTATTTTTGGGCTTACCCCATATGCGGGATATCCCTCAGGCCTAAAATCTGAGGCTGGTTGGGAAACGGTCTTACTTGGGGCAAAGGCGGCCAGTTGACTTAAAATTCTGCAGCTTAAAATTGCAGCGAGGTCGGGGGAGCGGGAACTCAGTGGGAAGCCCATCCGAGGAATTTTACTCCCCCGCCCCCGCCTCCCCCCCCCCCCCACCCCCACCCCCACTGGCAGAGGTGAGTAAAAAGTCAGACATAATGTGACAATGTGATTGGAAATGATCACACCATAAAATGTTAACTTCCAGTATTTTTTCAAAGTGCACTGAGTGTATTGGTGAAGTGAAATTCAAATTTTAAAGAGTTATTTGAATGAGATGTTTATATTCAACCAGCTGCGAGAAAAACATTCCAAATGTAAATGTTCAACAGCGGCTCTTGACTTCAGGTTCTACAGGTAAATATTTCATGAATTCCAGACCATTCGTATTAAAAGCTCTTTGATCTGGGGTTTAAACATATTTTCTACTCCGACTACTGGGTTCATGACCCAAGTCCAAAATCCGTGTTCTGACTCAGAGAGGAGATACAATGAGAGCTTCCACCAGGCCCATCATTGGGCTTCAATGTTTGGATTGGTCAAGAGGTGCTCTTCAATACTCTCCTGCTCGAATGTCACTTATGGCCGTGGTCTGCTGTGTCTTAAACAACCTGCAGCTTCAGAGAGGGGAAGCCCTGGCAGAGGAGGATCAAATGGAGAGATTCCCATTCTCTGATGAGAATTCTGAGGATGTGTCTGAGTAGCGGGAGGATGAGTGATGTCAGACAGCTGTGCAAGCTGGATACAATAGATAGATGCAAAATAGACTAATAAGAACATAAGAACATAAGAACTAGGAGCAGGAGTAGGCCATCTGGCCCCTCGAGCCTGCTCCGCCATTCAATGAGATCATGGCTGATCTTTTGTGGACTCAGCTCCACTTTCCGGCCCGAACACCATAACCCTTAATCCCTTTATTCTTCAAAAAACTATCTATCTTTATCTTAAAAACATTTAATGAAGGAGCCTCTACTGCTTCACTGGGCAAGGAATTCCATAGATTCACAACCCTTTGGGTGAAGAAGTTCCTCCTAAACTCAGTCCTAAATCTACTTCCCCTTATTTTGAGGCTATGCCCCCTAGTTCTGCTTTCACCCGCCAGTGGAAACAACCTGCCCGCATCTATCCTATCTATTCCCTTCATAATCTTATATGTTTCTATAAGATCCCCCCTCATCCTTCTAAATTCCAACGAGTACAGTCCCAGTCTACTCAACCTCTCCTCGTAATCCAACCCCTTCAGCTCTGGGATTAACCTAGTGAATCTCCTCTGAACACCCTCCAGTGCCAGTACGTCCTTTCTCAAATAAGGAGACCAAAACTGAACACAATACTCCAGGTGTGGCCTCACTAACACCTTATACAATTGCAGCATAACCTCCCTAGTCTTAAACTCCATCCCTCTAGCAATGAAGGACAACATTCCATTTGCCTTCTTAATCACCTGTTGCACCTGAAAACCAACTTTCTGCGACTCATGCACTAGCACACCCAGATCTCTCTGCACAGCAGCATGTTTTAATTTTTTCTCATTTAAATAATAATCCCTTTTGCCGTTATTCTTACCAAAATGGATAACCTCACATTTGTCAACATTGTATTCCATCTGCCAGACCCTAGCCCATTCACTTAGCCTGTCCAAATCCCTCTGCAGACTTCCAGTATCCTCTGCACTTTTTGCTTTCCCACTTATCTTGGTGTCGTCTGCAAACTTGGACACATTGCCCTTGGTCCCCAACTCCAAATCATCTATGCAAATTGTGAACAGTTGTGGGCCCAACACTGATCCCTGAGGGACACCACTAGCTACTGATTGCCAACCAGAGAAACACCCATTAATCCCCACTCTTTGCTTTCTATTAATTAACCAATCCTCTATCCATGCTCCTACTTTCCCCTTAATGCCATGCATCTTTATCTTATGCAACAACCTTTTGTGTGGCACCTTGTCAAAGGCTTTCTGGAAATCCAGATATACCACATCCATTGGCTCCCCGTTATCTACCGCACTGTTAATGTCCTCAAAAAATTCCACTAAATTAGTTAGGCACGACCTGCCCTTTATGAACCCATGCTGCTCCTGTCCAATGGGACAATTTCCATCCAGATGCCTCGCTATTTCTTCCTTGATGATAGATTCCAGCATCTTCCCTACTACCGAAGTTAAGCTCACTGGACTATAATTACCCACTTTCTGCCTACCTCCTTTTTTAAACAGTGGTGTCACGTTTGCTAATTTCCAATCCGCCGGGAAATAAAACAAAGATTTAGTAAGAAACATATAATTTGATATAAGAGATCAGTTTCAGACCTAATAAAATTGAGCAAACATCCTTGAAAACATACATGTGACTAAGAAAGTGTTTTCCGTCTGCGACAGTTTGCTTATCCTCACTCGCTGTCGACTCTGCTGGAGGCAAACTGCTGTGAGTTTTGAATGTGTGCTCACAATCACTGACACTGAGGACAAAAATACTTGAAGCAAGTTAGAGTTTTATTTATCCTTATACAAGTCTGCAGAGTCGGGTGCCTCCTAGACAGGAGCACACCAAATAGCTTCTTTCGTCTGTTTATATACCCTTTATTCGTTTATCATTCTCCTGCCCTCTCCTCCTGATTGGATCAGGTTTCACTGAAGTTCACATTCTTCCTTGTACGCCTTCATCATACATTATATGTCAGTATTCACGCTTCATCATACATTATATGTTCACGTTTACGTACTTCTTCTGTCCAGTGGGTGGTTCCCTTGGACATTTGCGCAGCCTCAGTGGCTTATTTATGTCTTTAAGACTGTCCACTCATCTATTTTGCTAAGCCTTCCCCAATCTACCTTGCTCAATATTCAGACCTATTATTATCTCTTCTGTTAATGCTCTACCTACTTCTCCATTATTTCCACTTCCTCATGTGGCTCTGTTTCCTTATCCAAGCAGTACTTTTCCACAAGCCTGTGTTAGTCTTTTAGTCTGTTATTCATTTAATACATTTAATAATCCATATATTCTCTTTCTCTCAATCCACCCTTTTTCTTTTTATCATGTGTTAAATAAATAACCTCAAGTGCCGCGGTCAAGGCGCTGTAACATCAATTTAATCTGCCTCTTCTCGGTGAGAGCCGGGCGCAGGACCATGACCTGAGATGTTGGGGCCGATCCCTGTGCCGGGACTGCAACCATCCGGCTGTCCACACTCGTGATAAGTCGCTGGGAGCAGGGTATCAGGCAAGGTAGGACCATAAGACCCAACATGACACAGAGTACAATAAATGCCAAGGTCTTCCATCAAGTACCGTCAAAAATGTTGTTCCACCATGCCCCACCGAGAGGAGTCCAGCATTGGACCGGGACATGTGCAATCTTTCTTAACTCTTTGGCTATCGCCTGCACTGCCTCTCCGTTATTGTCAATGTTTAAACAGCAATTCGAGAGATTAAACTTCCCGCAGACCCCTCCTTCCTCCGCGAGGAGGTAATCGAGAGCTAATCGATTTTGATATATCGCCCCGCCCGCATCTGCGTCTGCTGTCGGGCCAAAAGATCCAAAGCATCGGCAGTTCGATTCGTGATAATCTCCAAGACCGCCTGCAGGTGGATGAGACGATTTAAAATATATATTGGGGTTCTATAGCCCCAGGAGCCATCCTCGGCCCATGTTGCTGGTCCGTAATAGGAGATGATACGCTCAGGAGGCCACTCATCATCCTTCCAATCACCTATCTGGAGGTTCCGCTTGGTGCGGGCCCCCATTGTTAAATTCGCAAGTACTCGGATCCCCAGGGTATCACCTCCATCTTTTGGGAGAAGGAAGAACCCCGGCTGGATGAAACCAAGGGAGCACGTCCCCCTCCACTTGAGAGGTAGTATGGAATAGCCCCTGTCACCGCAAATCCAGAATAGGCCTTCCGGTGCCGGCCCGCCAGTGCTGGCGTTACCCCAGTGTTTTAAGCCCGGTACGCCCACATACGGGTTCTCATTGTAGGCCAGACACTTCCACAGTCCTGGGCGAGTCTGGTTACAAAGAGGGGAGCGCGTATCATTCTCCTGATTCCAGTACGAGGCCGGGACACTGGGGTACCAGTCAGTGTTACCATCCTGGTCGAAAGTTTTAGTATACTCGCAGGGGCTTGTGCCTACAGGACGTACCGTTGGTCCGGTCGGATTATTTGAGACACAATGTCGTGCATAGGGCGTGTCCGTGAGCACCCAGGTCTGTGATCGGCGGACCATGCCGGTGGTTATACTCCAGTCAAATAAATCAGGGGCATCGACGGTAGCCCCTCGCCAGGGCCAACGTTCACTAGTGAGGGGTCTGCCGCAGACCCAGCAATTGGTAACCTTAAGGGTCTGTGTAATACGGAGCGCAAGGTCTACAAATAAGTTCCCCCCAGCCTTTGGCAACTGTATCTCCCCCTTGAGCTGCTCATAGCATGAAGAGTTTGGGGGTTGTTTTCCCTTCTTCTTCTGCCCTTTCTTTTTCCTCCTTTTTAGTATTCTCTCTCGCACCCTGTCTGTCTTAGATCCCCCTGTACCTGGCTGGCGTTTAACACAGAGCCAATCTTGTTGTGGACAGCCTGTCACCCTCGTATTTTTAAACATTACATACTGCACGCCGCCTTCTGTGTGTGGCACTTCTGTGGTACGACTGTATGCGAGGTGAAGAGCTCATTGATGAAGTATTGGGGCAGGCAGCAGGTGCCTGAGCGGAGTTCCGTGTAGCACTTAGTGCATGGAGGCACAGTGGCTGTGCAAATGCTGAGGAGGGCACATACGAGAGTGATGTACCTGATCATTGTGTCTTTCGGGTAAAAGTCAATGTCAGCGGGCGGTCTCCGGGTTGGACAGCCCACTCGGCTGGTAGTTGGTAGGATTTGATCCTGGCTTGATACAATTCACACCTCTTTAACCTGGGGTTACCCCATCTCTGGATCTGTAAGGATTTAATCACCCGCTAATGGTCGCATTCCTAGCATTGTTTGGCATCTTTGAATTTGTCTATATATGTGTTTCTGGAACAGACCTCTTCATTAACCTGAGGAAGGAGCAGCGCTCCGAAAGCTAGTGACATCGAAACAAACCTGTTGGACTTTAACCTGGTGTTGTAAGACTTTGTACTGTGCTCACCCCAGTCCAATGCCGGCATCTCCACATCATCAATATTATCATAGTCCCAAGAATTTCCGTATCTCCCGTGGGTTTCGGGGAAGCGGGAGGGAGGTAATACCCTCAATACGCTCAGGGTCGATCCGTCTTTTTCACTCACTCACCAGGTGTCCTAAATATTTTACTTCCCTCTCCACGAATTGTAACTTATTCTTAGAGACCCGTAGCCCCTTTCCTGCGAGGAAATTGAGTAGTTCTATTGTTCCCTTTGTTACCGCCGCCTTCTCTTGCCCTGATACGAGTAAATCATCTACATCTTGTAATAATTGCGTCTCTTGTCCTCCGTTATATTCCTCCAGTACTTGCTCCAAGATTTGTCCGAATAGGTTCGGTGATTCCGTGAACCCTTGCGGTAAAACTGTCCACCTGTACTGTTGTTTTCGCCTAGTATATGGGTTCGCCCACTCAAATGCAAAAATGTCTCGACTGCTCTTGTCTATCGGGCAACTCCAGAATGCATCCTTAAGGTCTATGACGCTAAACCACTTGCTACAATGGGGTATCTGCCCCATTATAGTGTATGGGTTGGGCACCACCGGGTAGTGCTTCTGCACAATCTTATTTATTTCCCTTAAATCCTGGACCATTCTATATGTTCCATCAGGCTTCTTAACTGGTAGAATGGGAGTGTTAAAGGGGGACATACAGGGTTCTATCACACCGTCCGTTTCTAGTAGGTCTATGACAGGCTGGAGTCCTTTTCGTCCTTACATTGATATCGGGTATTGTCTTACTCGCACGGGTTCACAGACTGTCTTTAGGCTGGTTTTCAATGGGGGTATAAGTAACCCTCCCCTATTTCCTTGACCTGCCCATACCGTGGGGTCTATTTCTTTTTCGTTTTCTGCCGTAATGTTATACATCTTTACTATCACTTTTCCATCCACTGGTGCGGTCCCTAGCCTCAATTGGACCTGTAGATCCCTTCCCATAAGATTCATTCCTGCCTGCGGGATCAGTATTAAGGTTTCCACAGCCTCTCTGGTCTGATACTTGACCAGTACGTCTTCTATTTCAGGGACTGTTATTGTTTTTCCTCCCACCCCTGCCACTTTTATTTCTTTCTTTCCCAGTTTTGTTCCCTTTGGTACCTCAGTCACACTTGATCTTTCCGCTCCTGAGTCTACCATAAATACCACTTCCTCTCCCCGGGGTCCCACTTTCAAGTTTACCAAGGGCTCCCTTCTATAGCCTTCTATCCCCAGGGAGTGGAGCCCCTGACTCCCCTATTCGTCTCCTTGCATCAAGGAGTACACTTTTGTTTCCTTCTGTCTTTTCGGGCAATCCCTCTTAAAATGTCCTTCCTCGTCACAGTAATAACATCTCAAGGGTCCTGTTTCCCAGTTTCCCATCCCAGCACCTCCTCGTCCTCGGCCTCTTCCTCGTCCCCTTCCTCTTCCTCTGTTCCCACTCCACTGGTTCATTTGTCCCCAGCCTCCTCTACCACTCCCGTCTCTACTTTCACTATTCCACTTCTTTTCCACAACTTGCTCTACCACCTGCATCATTATTTTAGCTTTTCCCTTTGTCTTTTCGTCCTCCCTTCTCACATACACCTTCTGTGCCTCCTTGAGTCACTCATTTATGGATTTGTCATTCCAGTCTTCTAATTTTTCCAGTTTCTTTTTAATGTCTGGCCATGATTTGGTGACAAAATTTGCCCGTAATACTTGTTGACTGGCATCTGGGGCGAAATTCTCCCCCAACGGCGCGATGTCCGCTGACTAGCGCCAAAAATGGCGCCAATCAGACGGGCATCGCGCCGGCCCAAAGGTGAGGAATGCTCCACATCTTTGGGGGCCGAGCCCCAACATTGAGGGGCTAGGCCGACGCCGGAGGGATTTCCGCCCCGCCAGCTGGCGGAAATGGCGTTTGTTGCCCCGCCAGCTGGCGGAAATGGCGTTTGTTGCCCCGCCAGCTGGCGCGGGAATGCGGCGCATGCGCGGGAGCATCAGCGGCCGCCGACAGTTTACCGCGCATGCGTAGTGGGGAGAGTCTCTTCCGCCTCCGCCATGGTGGAGGCCATGGCGGAGGCGGAAGGGAAAGAGTGCCCCCACGGCACAGGCCCGCCCGCGGATCGGTGGGCCCCGATCGCGGGCCAGGCCACCGTGGGGGCACCCCCCGGGGTCAGATCGCCCCGCGCCCCCCCAGGACCCCGGAACCCGCCCACACCGCCTGGTCCCGCCGGTAAATACCAGCTTTGATTTACGCCGGTGGGGCAGGAAATTTCTGGGCGGGACTTCGGCCCATTCGGGCCGGAGAATTGAGCGGGGGTTCCTGCCCTCACCCAATCTCTGGTACCGGAGACTTCGACGGGGGCGGGAGCAGGATTCACGACGGCCAACAGCCATTCTCCGACCCGGCGGGGGGTCGGAGAATGACGCCCCGGATTCTGGATCCATGCCAGAATACTGGGCGAAATTCTCCGTTATCGGCGGAAAGTCCGCCGATCGGCGCAAAAAACGGCACAAACCCCACTTGCGTCACGTCAGAAAAATGGGTCGATAGTCTCCGGCCCGAAATGGGCTAGCAGCGACGTAACGGGATCCGCGCTTGCGCAGTGGTTCACGCCGTGCAGCGTCATACGTGCTGCACGGCGTGACGGCTCATAAGGCCGCGCTGCTCCCCCCCACCCGACTGGAAGACCCGACCGCAACACCCGACTGGATGGCTGGCCGTCGCTCAGCCCCGAGGTTCGAGTCACGCGATGTGGAGGCGCTCCTGGACGCGGTGGAGCAGAGGAGGGATGCCCTGTAACCCGGGCACGGCCGCAGAGTTGCCCCACGCCACAGCCGGCGTCTGTGGAGGGAAGTGGCAGAGGCCGTCACGCTGTGGCCCTGACACCAGGGACAGGCACCCAGTGCCACAAGAAGGTGAACGACCTCGTCAGAGCAGGTAGGGTGAGCCTCTCCCATATCCCCCCTCCCATATATCCCCCCTCCCCCATATCCCCCTCCCCATATCCCCCCTCCCCCATATCCCCCCTCCCCATATCCCCCCCCCCATATCCCCCATATCCCCCCCTCCCCCATACCCCCCATATCCCCCCTCCCCCATATCCCCCCTCCCCATATCCCCCCTCCCCCATATCCCGCCTCCCCCATATCCCCCTCCCCCATATCCCCCATATCCCCCATATCCCCCCTCCCCCATATCCCCCATATCCACCCCTCCCCCATATCCCCCATATCCCCCCTCCCCCATATCCCCCCTCCCCATGTCCCCCCTCCCCCATATCCCCCCTCCCCCATATCCCCCATATCCCCCCCTCCCCCATATACCCCCTCCCCCATATCCCCCATATCCCCCCTCCCCCATATCCCCCCTCCCCCATATCCCCCCTCCCCCATATCCCCCCTCCCCCATATCCCCCCATCCCCCATATCCCCCCTCCCCCATATCCCCCCCTCCCCCATATCCCCCCTCCCCCATATCCCCCATATCCCCAAGTGAATCCCGCCCTAACCTTAACCTCTGCAATGCACGCGCAACCGATGGCGTGCATTCATATACCTGCCTAACACTGTTGCCTTTTACCCCTGCCACCACCCCCCCCCCCCACAGGAGAAGCGCGCACACAACAATAGGGAGCATGTGAGGACTGGAGGAGGGCCCGCTGATGAGAGGCCACTGACCGTACACGAGGAAAGGGCCCTGGAACTGGCTGGTGGACCTGAGGACCGGGAGGTTGCTGATGCAGAGGTCGGGGGCCCACCAGCAAGTGAGCCACCGACAGCCCGTCCCCATATCCCCCCTCCCCTATATCCCCCTCCCCGTATCACCTGATCACTGCCTGATGTCTAAGACGAAATACCGGACAGTGAGTCAGAGTGGATGGGTGGAGACGAACCCCCACCCCAAAGTGCCATGGACTCAGAGTGGGACGAAGAGCACGACACAACGCCACTGCTGTCACCAACACCCTCCACCATCGCAGAAACACTCACCACGGTTGGGCACTTTAGTGATGAGGCGTCTGGTACACTCACTGGTGCGCACAACACAGCCGTCCCGGTACAGCAGGTGGAGGTAGGAGCAGCGGTCGGAGGGCAGCCCAGCCCAAGCGAACATCTGCCGCCCAGATGGATCCCGGGTTCCTGGAGTTACCACACCCACACATAGATCCGATGCAACCACCGACCCGGAGACGAGCGAAGAGGGTGACGGCCGGCTTGCGGCGGCTGCGGTCGCAGGTGGAGGAGTCCACCCGCATCCAGGAGCTGGGAGTGGTGCCGGTCATGCGTGCCACCCAGGCCGACACCGCACGGGTGGCGTCCGCGGTGGAGGCAATGGTTGCGACGGTGTCAGACATGGGGAACGGGTTGCGAGGCCTGGGGCCTTCCGTGCAGGCGGCGTCTGTGGCCCAGGAAATGGCTGCCCTCTCACAGGAGGCCATGAGCCAGTGCCAGCGCCAGGTGGCAGAGGAGCTCAACGCCATAGCCCAGTCTCTGCAGGCCATGGCCCAGTCTCAGCAGGCCATGGCCCAGTCTCAGCAGGCCATGGCCCAGTCTCTGCAGGCCATGGCCCAGTCTCGCAGGCCATCGCTGAGGGCATCGGCGCCAGTGGCCATGTGCGAGCCGGCGTCGCACTGTCACAGACAGGGTTTACCAACCCCCTGGGCTCCATGGCTGCAAACCTGCAGACCCCTGTCGATACCAGCACGGGCCTCCAGGACTGGCAGCGCCAGATGTCGGGGGGGCGTCGGATGGCCAGTCCATTCGCATCCCCCACCCATGTAGAGGCCTGGGGGCCATCGGGCACACCGAGGGAAGAGGAGGTGGTGTGGTCCGTCCCGGCTCCCTCTGTAGGGGAGGTCCCGGTACACCGCGACACCTCGGACTCCCCCCCTTCCGTCCCAGGTGCATCGGGTGGGCAACGGGCAGGACAGGCTGGCAGCTCGCCATCCCAGTCGCCCGGGCCGCAGCCTGGCCCATCTAGGCCAGGACGCCCCAGGAAACGGCCGCCAAAGGGATCCAGTGTCAGAGGGCAGGAATCACAGGAGTCCACCTCCAGTTCTGCTGTACCGTCTGGGGAACCACGTAGACGTAGTCAAAGGGCCCGTAAGGCCAAACAATTAGACACTGAGTAAGTTGGCACGGGTGCAGGGCACAGATGAGTTTTAGGGGCTAGGGCACGTGCATGAACTCCTTTGGTTATTAACGTCAATGTTACACCTACCGAAGCTGCCTTTGTGCTCTGTCCAAAGTGTGCGGGCGTGTCATGTACGTTGAGCGCAAGTGTGTGTGTGAGGGGAGGTCTTACCTCAGCCCCAGGTGAGTCTGCCCCCTTCACCCTGGGCCGCCATCAACATCCCCCGGGCAGAGGACGGGACCGTGCGCTGCAGTGTCACAGCCGCATGCAGGGATGGTCCGGCTGGATGGTGGTACTGTGCCCATGGGTCAGACATAGTCCAACGATTTAGAGCCAGGAGCTCATCGCAGGGCGGGTTGTCATCATCCTCCATGGCCTGCGATAGACACGCGTCCACCCGCAACTCTGTGAGCCCGGCCCGTTGTGCCGCAGGTGGATCGGCAATGGCGGGGGGGGGGGGGGCGGGTGTGGTGTGCATGCGGGTGGGGTGGGTGGGGTTGGGGAGGGGGGTGAGGGTTCTGGGTGGGTGGATGGGTGGGGGGTGTGGGTGGTCGGCTGTTGCCATGGTGTGCGGTCTGTGGCCATACTACCCGATTCCCACGCCCATCTAGTCAGTGAAGCGGGCGTCTATCAGTCTGTCCCGTGCCCACTGGGCCAGCCGGTAACGGTGGACAGCCACCCGCCTGTGTCTACCCCGTCTGCCCTGACCATTGCCTCCATCCCCCTCATCTGGGGAGGACTACGCCTCTTCCTGCTGCTCCTCCACTCCGCCCTCCTCTGCCTGCGGCACATCGCCCCTCTGCTGGGCTATGTTGTGCAGGACGCAGCGCACCACAATGATGCGGCCGACCCTATCTGACCGATACTGGAGGGCGCCCCCAGAGAGGTCCAGGCACCTGAAACGCATCTTCAGCACGCCAAAGCACCTCTCTATCACTCCCCTTGTCGCTACATGGGCATCATTGTAGCGGTTCTCCGCCTCATTGCGTGGCCTCCGTATAGGCGTCATCAGCCACGATCGCAATGGGTAGCCCCTGTCGCCCAGCAACCAGCCCCTCAGCCGGGGATGGCGTCCCTCGTACATGCCGGGGATGGATGACTGCGACAACACGAATGAGTCGTGTACACTGCCTGGTTGACCGGCGCAGACGTGCAGGATCATCATGCGGTGGTCGCAGACCACCTGTACGTTCATCGAATAGGTCCCCTTCCTATTAGTGAACACGGCCCTGTTATCTGCAGGTGGCCGCACGGCAACGTGCATCCCATCGATCGCGCCCTGGACCATGGGGAACCCGGCCACGGCAGAGAAGCCCACGGCCCGGGCATCTTGGCTGGCCCGGTCCACGGGGAAGCGGATGTAGCGGTGCGCCATGGCATATAGGGCATCTGTCACTGCCCGGATGCACCGATGCACCGATGTCTGCGATATGCCGGACAGGTCCCCACTCGGTGCCTGGAATGACCCCGTTGCATAAAAGTTCAGGGCCACCGTAACCATGACGGTCACGGGGAGAGGGTGTCACCCGCCAGTGCAACGCGGTGACAGGTGTGCCAGCAGGTGGCAGATGTGTGCCACGGTTTCCCAGCTCATCCGGAGTCTCCTCCTGCATTCCCGGTCCGTGAGGTCCTGGTATGACTGCCGGGGCCGGTACACACGGGGCGCCCTCGGGTGCCTCCGTTGCCGTGGGGCCGCGACATCCTCCTCCCTCTCCTCGTCCTGTCGGTCAGGTGTCCCTCCAGCCTGGGCGGCTGCCGCCTGCCCCTCTGCGACAGCCTGCGCCGCCTCTCTGGCACGCTCCTCCTCCTCCTCCTCCTCCTCCTCATCCAGGGCAACATAGACATGAGCGGCTGCCACCACGGCGGCCAACATCGCTGGATGATCTGAAACCATGACGGCCTGGTGGGGTGGAGGGGAACGACGACATGTCATCATTGCCCATATCCCCTCCTCCCCCCAGCCAGGTGGCATGGACCGCATGGGTCCAACTGCTGGAGGCTGGCACCTGGCCAGGTGGACCAACTCACTTGCCCTCCCATCCCCCTCCTCGGCACGGACCCCCCCCCCCAACCTCCACCCCGGCACGGACCCCCCCAACCTCCACCCCAGCACGGACCCCCCTCCAACCCCCAACCTCCACCCCAGCACAGACCCCCCCCAACCTCCACCCCAGCACGGACCCCCCCCAACCCCCAACCTCCACCCCAGCACGGACCCCCCCCCAACCCCCAACCTCCACCCCAGCACGGACCCCCCCCGAACCTCCACCCCGGCACAGACCCCCCCCAACCTCCACCCCAGCACGGACCCCCCCCCCAACCCCCAACCTCCACCCCAGCACGGACCCCCCCCAACCTCTACCCCAGCACGGACACCCCCCCAACCCCCAACCTCCACCCCAGCACGGACACCCCCCCAACCCCCAACCTCCACCCCAGCACGGACCCCCCCCCAACCCCCAACCTCCACCCCAGCACGGACCCCCCCAACCCCCAACCTCCACCCCAGCACGGACCCCCCCAACCCCCAACCTCCACCCCAGCATGGACCCCCCCAACCCCCAACCTCCACCCCAGCACGGACCTCCCCCAACCCCCAACCTCCACCCCAGCACGGACCCCCCCCCCAACCTCCACCCCGGCACGGACCCCCCCCAACCTCCACCCCAGCACGGACCCCCCCCCCAACCCCCAACCTCCACCCCAGCACGGACCCCCCCCAACCTCCACCCCAGCACGGACACCCCCCCAACCCCCAACCTCCACCCCAGCACGGACCCCCCCCAACCCCCAACCTCCACCCCAGCACGGACCCCCCCCAACCCCCAACCTCCACCCCAGCACGGACCCCCCCAAACTCCACCCCAGCACGGACCCCCCTCCAACCCCCAACCTCCACCCCAGCACAGACCCCCCCCAACCTCCACCCCAGCACGGACCCCCCCCAACCCCCAACCTCCACCCCAGCACGGACCCCCCCCCAACCCCCAACCTCCACCCCAGCACGGACCCCCCCCCGAACCTCCACCCCGGCACAGACCCCCCCCAACCTCCACCCCAGCACGGACCCCCCCCCCCAACCCCCAACCTCCACCCCAGCACGGACCCCCCCCAACCGCTACCCCAGCACGGACACCCCCCCAACCCCCAACCTCCACCCCAGCACGGACACCCCCCCAACCCCCAACCTCCACCCCAGCACGGACCCCCCCCCAACCCCCAACCTCCACCCCAGCACGGACCCCCCCAACCCCCAACCTCCACCCCAGCACGGACCCCCCCCAACCCCCAACCTCCACCCCAGCATGGACCCCCCCCAACCCCCAACCTCCACCCCAGCACGGACCCCCCCCAACCCCCAACCTCCACCCCAGCACGGACCCCCCCCCAACCTCCACCCCGGCACGGACCCCCCCCAACCTCCACCCCAGCACGGACCCCCCCCCCAACCCCCAACCTCCACCCCAGCACGGACCCCCCCCAACCTCCACCCCAGCACGGACACCCTCCCAACCCCCAACCTCCACCCCAGCACGGACCCCCCCCAACCCCCAACCTCCACCCCAGCACGGACCCCCCCCAACCCCCAACCTCCACCCCAGCAGGGACCCCCCCCAACCCCCAACCTCCACCCCAGCACGGACCCCACCCCAACCCCCAAACTCCACCCCAGCATGGACCCCAACCCCCAACCTCCACCCCAGCACGGACCCCCCCCAACCCCCAACCTCCACCCCAGCACGGACCCCCCCCAACCCCCAACCTCCACCCCAGCAGGGACCCCCCCCAACCCCCAACCTCCACCCCAGCACGGACCCCACCCCAACCCCCAAACTCCACCCCAGCACGGACCCCCCCCCCAACCTCCACCCCGGCACGGACCCCCCCCCCATCCCCCTCCCCGGCACGGACCCCCCTCCCGGCACTCCCCCGGAGCCCAGCCTACTCTAACCACCCCCCCCCCCGCCGCACACACACACACACAACCCGAGACACACCTCTCCTCATGCAATCGGACTGCGGCCACGCCATTTCCTGCCCAGAGCCAACCCCCCAGGCCGTCACTCACCTCCACGCTGGTCGGCGTGACCCTGGTCACGCCGATGAAAAGGAGGTTTGATTCACGTCGACGTGAACGGTCATCACGTCGACGGGACTGCAGCCCATCCGGAAGGGAGAATATCGGCAGGCCGAAAATCGGCTGCCTTGCGCAGACCCGTGACATTCTCCGCGCCATTAACGCCCCGCCCGACTTCGGCGGGGGCGGGATTCACGGCGGCCAACGGGCATTCTCCGACCCTCTGGGGGGTCGGAGAATGACGCCCACTGTTGTATATTTCTCCTTAGCCTCTGCAAAAATATGGCAGGCGCCTCATCCTTCTCTTGTCTGTTTTCAAATGCTTTCTCAAAGTTCTGCCCCTTGGGTACCGATTCCCTTATTCCCTTGACTATTAATGGCAATATCTAATCATTTTCTCTTTTGATTTTCCTTTTGTACAGAAGGTATTCTCCCAATTTTCCAACATCCGCCCTAATGGACTATCTGGCGGGATTTCAGGACTGCCTTTTCCACTCTTTCCTCCGGGTGTTCCACCCCGCTCTTTACTTAGTTTTCCCCCCATCTCTCAATAGCACCATTTTTCACAGAGCCAGTGTCCCAGGCTTGATTCCAGGCTTGAGACATTGTCTGTGCGGAGTCTGTACGTTCTTCCCGTGTCTGCGTGGGTTTCCTCCGGGTGCTCCAGTTTCCTTCCGCAAGTTACAAAAGACGTGCTGTTAGGTAATTTGGACATTCTGAATTCTCCCTCTGTTTATCCAAATAGGCGCCGGAGTGTGGCAACTGTCAGGGCTACTGTGGCTGTTGCCCTTGTGTGGGGCGTGTGATGCCTTGCCAGCGAGTGGCGGCCAGGAGGTGGGCCTGGGGTCAGGGTGGACAGGCGGTGATGGTATGGTGGGGGCTGGGGTGGGGCATCCAAACAGCCAGTGTTACTCTGCAGAACACAGGCCAAGATGGGTGGTCAGTTTTGTGCGCAGCAATATGGCTGCCTTGCATGCTACGGCAATGGCCAATCCGTGCTTGGACACCCTGGTACCATGGAGGGTTACCCCAGCACCGCTTCCCATCCCCTGGTCGGCCCCCATCGCCCACTTCCCCATCGCCCCCCCCCCGCCCCCACAGCCAGCCCAACCATTGTCAGGACCGGCAGCCCACGGTCGCGCATCTGCATGTCCTACCCCCATTCTCTCTCTCTCATCAGCCACAGCACATATTTCCAGAGTTTTAAAAGCACAGGTGAACCTCGCCGTCAGGAATTTCCCTCCGGAGGCACCGGAGAATACCGGGTTAGGCCCGCTAATGATATGCAAACGCCGTTTACTGTACGTGTGGAGTGGAACGCATTGACACTGCTGCGAGGCACCGAAGAATTGTGATTTGGCGTGAACCGGCACCCGCCACAATTTTGGCTTCAAGAATGATTCTCCGCCCAATAGCTTTTCCTAATTTCGGCGATAGCCGATGGAGAACCTGACCAAAGTGTTGACGCCAGGACAGAATCGGTAGACATCTACGACAGCAAAATTGGTGCTGGTCCCGCAGCAATTCTGGAACTGCTAAAGGGCCAGCTCTGGCGCCACGTGGAACACAAGCGGTTTCAAAGAAAAACGGGGCGGGATTCTCCGACCCCCCGCTGGGCCGGAGAATCGCAGGGGGGGCGGCGTGAATCCCGCCCCAGCCGGCTTCCGAATTCTCCGGCATCGGGGTTTTGGCGGGGGCAGGAATCGCGCCGCGCCACCCGGTGATTCTGCGGCTCCCGATGGGCCGAGCAGCCGCCCGTTTTAGACCTGGTACTTACTGCCGAGACCTGGCTCTGCGGGCAGCCTCTGGAGTCCTCCGGGGGGGGGGGGGGGGGAGGGTGCGGAGGGATCTGGCCCCCGGGGGGTGCCCCTACGGTGGCCTGGCCCGGGGTCGGGGCCCACTAGTCCACGGGAGGGCCTGTGCTGTGGGGGCACCCTCTCCCTCCGCACCGGTTGCTATGGACCTCCGACATGGCCGGTGCAGAGATGAACCCTCCTGCACATGCATTGGCATGACAGCAGCACACGCTGGCGCACCCGCGCATTTGCCAACTCACGCCGGCCGGCGGAGGCCCTTCGTCGCCGGTTGGCCCGGCACTAAGCCACTTCCGCGCCAGTTGGCGCGGCGCCAACCCCGCCGGTGCCGGCCTAGCCCCTGAAGGTACGAAGGATTCCACACAGTCCGGGCGGCCTGACACCGGAGTGGTTCACGCCACTCTTCGGTGCCGGGACCGCCCCCTCGCCAGGTAGGGGATAATCCCGCCCATGGTGTCCGGTTCGCTGGAGTCGGGATTAGGACTTGAGAGGCTTACATGGTGCAGCTGCATATTAGCATCCCATTCCCAACACATACTCATTTCAGCCAACTAGATGTCAGTGCTTGCACTGGAGCAAGTCCATCCCGCTGATGGGTGGGCTGGAGCAGAGAATGCATAGGGGGATGGCCTGGGGGGGGGGGGGGGGACCCATATGACCAGCGGCACTGGGTTTACAGTGGGCCGTCAATGGTGTGTGCAGCCGCATGGCTGCCTTGGAGGCTGCGGCAATGGTGTTCCACGCCAGTCCGCCCCGACTCCAGAGCCCACCTCCTGCCACCCACCCCTGTTACTACCCCTGGCCCTGGCAGGCAGAGGCCCCCCCAGCCAGCAGCACAACTATAGCGTTGTTGGACACATTTCGTACCATAGCAGCCATGGCACCTGTTTCCTGATTTTTAGGACCACAAGTGAAACTTGTCATCGGTAATTCCTCCTGTCGGAGGCGGAGCATCTCGGGAGAATAACGGGTTGGGCCCGTTAATGATATGCCAATGGCTTTTACAGTAGAACACATTGACGCCGATGTCGAGGCACCGGAGCACGGAAATCTGTTGGCCACTGACCACGATTTCTGCCTCACGGGCGATTCTCGGCTGAGGCAGAATCCAGCCCACTGGATCGGGGGGGTGGTGCAGCATTGAGCATTTATTTGCATTTGTTTCAGATCACTCAGTATCAATTTGCAGTTATTTTGCACAGACAGGTTTGACAACAGTGACATTTTTAAAGGGATTATCGCCGAGGAAATCTGCATTAATCAGGAGTTCAGGCAAAGCTGAATCCTGTTAGTGTTTGGTTTCTGAACCTCGAGGCAATCCTGTGGAATGTTGCGTGGTTTTTAAACTTTCAAATTGCCCTCTGAATGTTTACTTTTGTTCCAGTTATGTCGAGATTATCTGCTCCAAAGTTTTAAATTAATTTGTGGGTATACGTCGCCACCAGCAAGACCAGAAATTGCTTCACAGAAACACAGAAAGATAGTCAATAGGAGCAGGTGTCGACCATTCAGCCCTTCGAACTGCCTCTGCTGTTCAATATTATCATGGTAAGAAGTCTTACAATACCAGGTTAAAGTCCAACAGGTTTGTTTCGATGTCACTAGCTTTCGGAGCGCTGCTCCTTCCTCAGATGAATTAAGAGGTATGTTCCAGAAACATATATGTCGACAGATTCAAAGATTCCAGACAATGCTTGGAATGCGACCATTAGCAGGTGATTAAATCTTTACAGATCCAGAGATGGGGTAACCCCAGGTTAAAGAGGTGTGAATTGTGTCAAGCCAGGACAGTTGGTAGGATTTCGCAGGCCAGATGGTGGGTGATGAATGTAATGCGACATGAATCCCAGGTCCCGGTTGAGGCCGCACTCATGTGTGCGGAACTTGGCTATAAGTTTCTGGTCGGTGATTCTGCGTTGTCGCGCGTCCTGAAGGCCGCCTTGGAGAACGTTTACCCGGAAATCAGAGGCTGAATGCCCTTGACTGCTGAAGTGTTCCCCGACTGGAAGGGAACATTCCTGCCTGGTGATTGTCGCGCGATGTCCATTCATTCGTTGTCGCAGCGTCTGCATGGTCTCGCCAATGTACCACGCTTCGGGACATCCTTTCCTGCAGCGTATGAGGTAGACAACGTTGGCCGAGTCGCACGAGTATGTACCGCGTACCTGGTGGGTGGTGTTCTCACGTGTAATGGTGGTATCCATGTCGATGATCTGGCACGTCTTGCAGAGATTGCCAATGCAGGGTTGTGTGGTGTCGTGGTCACTGTTCTGAAGGCTGGGTAGTTTGCTGCAAACAATGGTTTGTTTGAGGTTATGCGGTTGTTTGCATTCCAAGCATTGTCTCACATCTTTGAATCTGTCTATATATATGTTTCTGGAACATACCTCTTCATTCACCTGAGGAAGGTGCAGCGCTCCGAAAGCTAGTGACATCGAAACAAACCTGTTGGACTTTAACCTGGTGTTGTAAGACTTCTTACTGTGCTCACCCCAGTCCAACGCCGGCATCTCCACATCAATATTATCATGGCTAATACTCCATCTCCAAACCATGTTGCTGCACTTCCCCCATATCCCGTGACACCTTTAGAGTCTGGAAATCTATCTCTTCCTTTCTTAAATATATTCAGCGACTTAGACCCCACAGTTTAGTGTGGTAGAGAATTCTACAGGTTCATCACCTCCGACTGAAGAAGTTTTTCCTCATCTCAGTTCTAAAAGGCCTACCTGGTATCCTGAGGCTGTGACCCCTTGTTGTAGACGCTCACCTCGACCGGTGGAAACATCGGCCCGTACCTTCCGGCATGATTCGCGATTCAAGTCACTGGTGTGCCGCACATGCACGGCATGACGGCCCAGAAGTGCGGGCGTTCAGGCACGCGCGCTGGAAGGGCACGCCGTTTAAGTTTCCAGCTGTTTTTGTTCACAGTTTGAAACCCTGCGCTGTGCGGAGGCGGCTGAATGAAAAATGCAGCCACAGCCCAAACTAGGCCACTTACCCAGATTTAGGCTGGCACACTGGTTAGCACTGTTATCTCACCGCTCCAGGGACCCAGGTTCAATTCCGGCTTCGGGTGACTGTTTGATTGCACTTTCTCCCCATGTCTGCGTGGGTTTCTTCCGGGTGCTCCGGTTTCTTCCCACAGTCCAAAGATATGCAGGTTAGGTGGATTGACCATGCTAAATTGCCCCTTGGTGTCCAAAAGGGTAGGTGGGCTTACTGGGTTGTGGGATAGGGTGGGGTTGTGGGCTTAAGTAGGGTGCTCTTTCCAAGGGCTGGTGCAAACTCGATGGGCCCAAAGGACTCATTCTGAACTGCAAATTCTATGATTATGGTGAATTTTTACATCTTTTTATTTACACTGACTTTTTAAATTTAGCAGAGGCAGGCGGCATTGGAAAACATTTTTTGCTGGGGTAATGTTTTATATGTTTAGTGTTTAGCTTTTATAAATATGCTTAAAAGGTAACTAAATTAAAGAAAGATATATTTTTATATGTTTTTAACTTTGGTTTGTAATGAGACTGTTAATTCCATTAAAGGAACTAGAAAGGATGGAATGCGGTGATCACTTGCTAACGATTATTATTGTCCATCTAAGATACTCCGTGTTACTGGTCATGGGTTCTGTGGGTCCTTGCATGGTTCATTAGCCCGATCCTAGAGCCACATCTCAAATCACTCACTTGGCAGGAGTTTCCAAAAGATGGGATCGGTCCTTCAACTCCAGGTTGAGGGTATTCATTTCTCATGATCCTTTTCGGGAAACATCTTTTTATAATCTTTATTGTCACAAGTAGACTTACATATACACTGCAATGACATTACTGTGAAAAGCCCCTAGTCACCACATTGCGGCACCTGTTTGGATACACTGAGGGAGAGTTCAGAATGTCAAATTAACTGGGCAGCATGGTAGCATTGTGGATAGCACAATTGCTTCACAGCTCCAGGGTCCCAGGTTCCAGGGTCCCAGGTTCGTATCCGGCTTGGGTCACTGTCTGTGCGGAGTCTGCACATCCTCCTGGGTGCTCCGGTTTCCTCCCACAGTCCAAAGATGTGCAGGTAAGGTGGATTGGCCATGCTAAATTGCCCTTAAGTGTCCAAAATTGCCCTTAGCGTTGGGTGGGGTTACTGGGTTATGGGGATAGGGTGGAGGTGTGGACCTTGGGTAGGGTGTTATTTCCAAGAGCCGGTGCAGACTCGATGGGCTGAATGGCCTCCTTCTGCACTGTAAATTCTAAGATAGCCTAACAGCATGTATTTCGGGACTTGTGGGAGGGAACCGGAGCACCTGGAGGAAACCTAGGGTTTTCTCGAGGAATTGTGACCCTTCAATCAGGAGGCCTCTCCAAGTAAATCTCTTCTGAGGAAAAGTCTCCCTGGCATTGACAACTAGTTCCATTTCTTGAAATAAGCCTTCAAGTTTCCTTTGAAGTGCTTACTTTGTCCTCCTGTCATTCGGGATCCTTCCTTGAACTTGTCCTCCTTTTGTTCGGGATATTTCCTTGAGCTGGATGAAGAAGGTTTGCTTTGTTAGTCAGAACTCTGAGATTATATGGGCGGCCCAGCGGAGTTGACCTCAGATGATCATGGCCTCGATACTTGTGCTCTTGACTCTTTCAAGGACACTAATATAAACACTCCTGTCCCCCCAGCTGATTCAGAGCTAAAGGACATTTGGATTTTACAATCTGTTTCAAGCTAAGTTGTTTACTAGTCTCCCTGATGCAATGTTCATCTTTAGAAGCCTCAGTGATTACTTCAAATGCTTTCACAAAGTTTAATGCCTTAGTTGATATATGTAAGCCTCCTGTAAGGTTATGTGAACAATCTGTGGAGTTTCACAGCGAAGTACTTTCAGCACAATATGACTGATCTTTGGCCTTAGTTTTAAAAGCATCCTGTTTGAAATCCTGTCCACAAATCTGACCTTGCCCACAGGGTCACCACTGAGATTTTTTGATTATTGGGCTCATTTACAGGGCTGGGGGAAGGTCTAAAATTGATCCTGGATCTGTAGTGGCTCGAGGCAATATCAGGTAGACTTCAGTATAGGAACGAAAGCTTTATTGGCAATTAACAAGGGTAACTTACATACAGACACAGAGGGTGGGATTCTCCATTTCAGTGTTGATGCCGGGACAATATCGGTGGACTTTTACCACAGCAAAATTGACACCGCTGCTGGAGCAATTCATCAACCATTAACGGGCGAGCACCGGCTCCACTTGTAACATGAGTGATTCCAATGAAAAACATTGTCGGATTCGCCGGGTCGGGATTGACACTCGAGATGGTGACAAACTGCAGCCGCATATTTACACTCTGCCAGCACTCATCCCAGCAAACCAGATGGTAACATGGAGAGCAGCACCCCGGTTTGAGGAAGCGGATCAAGACCTTGCTGGCTGCCACGGAGGAGAGGCAGGCCACCCTGTATCCCGGGGTGGGGAGTAATTTCCATCCTCCGCCATACACTGGGCCTGGGTGCAGGTGGCAGACAGCTTGAGCATCATAGGCCCCACAGCCAGAACCGGCCAGCAATGCAGGAAGAAGCTGCATGGCCTCTTCAGGGCGGTGAGGCTAAGGAGGCAGCACTGTGTCCCTGGCACTAACCCCCATCCCGCACACCTGTAAACCCGCCCCCACTACCCAGAGGGCAACTGGGCAGTGTACCGCTCCCCACCCTGCACCACATGCCAGCACCCATGCCGCCCATCATGGCCGGATACCCTGGCCACGAAGGCCACCGGCTTCCCACCCTCTTGCTGCATGTGTCAAACACTGTGTGCTTTCTGTCTCCCCTCACAGGAGACGTTGGCGCACAGCCACCGGGAGAGAAAAAAGACCGGAGGAGGAATGCCGGACCTGCGGCACCTCACCACAGCGGACCTGAATGGTGGGCCCGGACAGAGGACAGTCGTCAAGGCGGAGGTCGGCATTGGGCGAGCAAGTGATCCCCTCTGAATTGTGGTTCCCACATCACACCTTCACCACCACCCACCCTCCTCACCGCCACTCCCGCACCACCACCCATCACACCTCACCATCGCTCACCAACTCCCAGCAGCATCCCCACAACTCCTCATCCCCACACCTCCCCCACACCGCCCCTCACCACCTCCTCACCAAACCAACGCCACCATCCAATCATGCAACGTGGTTAGCACAGTTGCTTCACAGCTCCAGGATCCCAGGTTCGATTCCCAGCTAAGGTCACTGTCTGTGCGGAGCCTGCACGTTCTTCCCGTGTGTGTGTTTGTGGGTTTCCTCCGGGTGCTCCGGTTTCCTCCCACAGTCCAAAGACGTGCGGGTTAGGTGGATTGGCCATGCTAAATTGCCCTTAGTGTCCAAAAGGTGGAGGTTACTGGGTTACGGGGATAGAGTAGAAACGTGGGCTTGAGCAGGGTGCTCTTTGTAAGAGCTGGTGCAGACTCGATGGGCTGAATGGCCTCCTTCTGCACTGTAAATTCTATGAAATTCTATGATTACCTGCCAATAAGGCAGGTCTTTCTGGTGTCCTCTGCCCCCCCCACCCCCAACCCCAATCCCCAGTGGATAGCAGCGAGGAAGAGAAATCTTTTAAAACTGGTTTAACAAATGTATATACAGATACAAGAACAGCAAGCATAGTAAGTACAAATAGTCCAAATCTACAAATTGAATCGATCAGGTTTTCTTCTGACTCTGGTTGATCTTCTCAAAGTTTGACCTTGCTGCTCAGAACTTGTAGATTCAATGTTCTCCATAACATTCTCATGCTCAGGAACTGCTGAACTATCTGACATTACAGCTGACGTTGATTCTGACGTAGATTCATCATCCATCACGTTGCTGTGTAAATCTTCTCTGTCTTTCAAAAACACGTGGCGATTTCTTCTTAAAACCAACCGTTCTCTGACTGTACATTGTAGGAACGAGGTGATATTTCTTGAAGTACCATTGCCTGGATTCTCCGTTTGCCGACACCAAAATCGGAAAACGCGGTTGGGCGGAGAATAGCTTCCAACGCCAAAATTGCGGTAGACGCCGGTTTGACGCCAAATCGGGGTGCTCCGGCCCCCCCAAAATGGTGTAAATGTAGCACTCGCCGCACGGCCTGAATGTACAGTCGGCATATCATTAGCGGGCTTGACTCCCAATGCTCCAGGGCCTCCACGTTTCAGCGCCTCCGATGGGCTGATTTCCCGATGGCGTGGTTCACTTGTGTTCTGACAAATTGTGAACCTGGCGACCTGGCTGCTGAGTGAGAAAGCGCCGGAAGCAAATGGCGGGGAGTGACTGCGGGCTGCCGGGCCGGACACCACCATGTTGGCTGCGGCAGGGGGGCCCCTGCCAGGGCCGGGGGGAGGGTGGGGGAGGGAGGCAGGCTGAGCAGCTGGGGTGCCCCCCCACAGGACTGGAGCAGTTCACAGGCACCGAACGCCATCTTGCTGAACACCCACTGACTGACCACCCACCCCGGAACCTGGTTCTACACATTTGGCACCAGCCGTTATGGGTGCCCCAATCCCCACGCCCCTCCGCCACAGTGCACCCTCTGCACCGAACACCCCGCCCAACTGGCAGCAACCCACCGGGGGACCAGCTGGGGCCACACCCACGGCAGCCCCCAGTGAGGACAATGTCAGCCAATGGTGCCCCTGGCAGCAGGGATGGGCGCCAGGACTGGGGGCACTGGCGGATAACATGCCGGGGGTGAGGAGGGTGAGGGGGGCAAGGGTGAGGGGTGAGGATGAGGGGAGTGGGCCTCCAAAATGGCCACCCGCACAGATCAATGGGAAATTGGCCAACACAGGGACACAGATAGGCTGCAGCTTGCAAACTTACAAGGGCTACAGCCCGGACCTAGCAGAAGCTAACACAGGAATAAGGCCGTTGAAAGGACATCATGGGCCAACGGGCCCCAGGTAGAAAGTAACAATATGTGGAAGGCTTGGTGGCATCCCTTTCCTTATTTGGGAAGGCCTACGTGCCTCGGACACGAACAACCATGGCCGACTGGGACCGTCCCCGCCGTCGAGGTGTCCACCACCAATTGGTTGAGATCGATCAGGGTGATTAAGCCCTGATCGATCTATTGATCAATTACCTGGGACTGCCCAAAAGCGCGCAAAACCTGGAATGGATGAAAGGTGCTGCACAGCCCATCACCCGCTCACTCGACCACCGACGACAACAACGGTGATACATGCACCAGCTAAGGAGGGAACATCCACATTATCCACAGAGGGACCAAAGCTGGGGGTATTATTGCATGCAGCATCTGTGGTAATTTGTCCATCGTATATGGGTTGGAGGCACACTGTGGTTCAGAAGGTACAAGAAACCTGGCGATCCTGGTGCGCACAGACCAAAGATGCTCAGCAAAGCTAATATCTGATGTGTTCGGCAGGTTGGTTCGATGCGGACTGCACTTGATGCAGGGAAGCTCGAAACAGACGTCCAACACTGGAGAAGATCCAACACTGTTTTATTCAACGATAGAACTGATATACATATTCAGCTGTGGGTCGACACTATACTGAACTGACTGGAGATCTTGTAGTAGCCTGACCAGACTTACTAGCTACCGCATGGTGTTTGCACTGGCTAGCTCGTGGACTTTGACTGTCTCAGCTGCTGGGTCCAGAGAGCGGGAAACCTAGTGCCCTCTGGCTTTATACTGGTCGTGTCCTGTCTGGTGATTGGCTGCACTGTGCTGTGTGCTTACCTGTCATCCTGTGTGTCAATCACTGCCTGTCTGCACCTCATTATATACATGAGTGGATATTATGACAATATCCACTACAAGCCCACTGACTCCCACAGCTATCTGGACTAGAGCGCTTTGCACCCTACACCCTGTAACGACTCCATCCCTTTCTCTCAACTCCTTTGCCTCCGTCGCATTTGTTCCGATGATGCCACTTTCCAAAATGGTGCTTCGAGAATATGTTCCATCTTCCTCAACCGTGATTTCCCAACTACAGTAGTTGACAGGGCCCTCAACAGTGTGCGGTCCATCTCCCGCGCCACGACCCTTGCCCCCTCCCCTCCCTCCCAGAACAAGGATAGGGCCCCCCTCATTCTCACATTTGATCCCACCAGCCTCCGTGTGCAAAGCATAATCCTCCGCCATTTTCGCCAACTCCAGAATGAAGCCACACCAAACACATCTTCCCTTCACTCCCTCTGTCAGCATTCCGCAGAGACCGTTCTCTCCGAGATAATTTAGTCCACTCCTCCACCATGCCCAATACGTCTTCCATCACCCATGGCACCTTCCCATGCAATCGCAGAAGGTGCAACATCTGCCCCTTTACCTCTTCCATGCTTAACATCCCAGGCCCAAAACACTCATTCCAGGTTAAGCAGCGTTTCACTTGCAACTCTTCCAGTTTGGTCTACTGCATTCGCTGCTCCCAATGTGGTCTCCTCTGTATCGGAGAGACCAAACGCAGGCTGGGTGATCGCTTTGCTGAGCATCTTCGGTCTGTGCGCATTCAGGACCCTGACCTTCCCGTTGCTTGCCATTTTAACAAAAGACCCTGCTCCCATGCCCACATGTCTGTTCTTGGCCTGCTGCAATATTCCAGTGAAGCTCAACGCAAACTGGAGGAACAACATCTCATCTTCCGGTTAGGCACGTTACAGCCTTCCGGTCTCAACATCGAATTCAACAACTTCAGATGATCAGCTCTACCCCACCTTGACCCATTTATTTTCATACCATTCCATTTTAACTGTCTTTTACCATTTCTTTCTTTCTTAATATATATTTACCCCTCCCCCCCCCCAATCCTATCCACCTTTCCTTAACCTTTCTCCTCTTTGCATCCCCCTTCCCCTCCCCCCACATCTAGAGTTCATCCTCTGATGTTAGTTTCTCTGCTGTTTGGCCTTTCACATCTCTTGTTCTCTCTGGGGACTGCCATTCGCACCCTTTCCCCTTGGTTTCTGCACCCAGTTTCCCTGGGTTTCTGTGGCTATGGCTCATCTTTCATTCTCACTCCACAGTATAAATATTTCCCACTTTCTCTGTCTATTAACTTTGACAAAGAGTCATCGGACTTGAAACGTTAGCTCTTTTCTCTCCCTACAGATGCTGCCAGACCTGCTGAGATTTTCCAGCATTTTCTCTTTTGTTTCTTATCACTGATGTACAATCAATTACTCGTGAGACAAGGAGAGTCATACTAATCGGCTTTAATCAGCTAGAACTGTACCCAGCAGCTTCGACACAGAAAGTGAAGGCTGCTGGGACGGTATTGGTTCTTATACCCCGCCTCTCAGGGCGGAGCTACGTATGTTGGCCAATGGTCGACTCCTAGGTCTAGCCAATGGGCATCCACCTCTCAGGTACTGCAATACCTGGTATTACCACAATCACTAACTTGATAGAGTTTTTCGAAGAGGTCGCAAAGATGATTGATACAGGTAGGGCAGTGGATGTTGTCTGTATGGACTTCGGTAAAGCCTTTGACAAGGTCCTTCATGGTAGACTGGTACAAAAGGTGAAGTCACACGGGATCAGGGGTGAGCTGGCAAGGTGGATACAGAACTGGCTAGGTCATAGAAGGCAGAGAGTAGCAATGGAAGGGTGCTTTTCTGATTGGAGGGCTGTGACTAGTGGTGTTCCGCAGGGATCAGTGCTGGGACCTTTGCTGTTCGTAGTGTATATAAATGATTTGGAGGAACATGTAACTGGTCTGATTAGTAAGTTTGCAGATGACACAAAGGTTGGTGGAATTGCAGATAGCGATGAGGACTGTCAGAGGATACAGCAGGATTTAGATTGTTTGGAGACTTGGGCGGAGAGATGGCAGATGGAGTTTAATCCGGACAAATGTGAGGTAATGCATTTTGGAAGGTGTAATGCAGGTAGGGAATATACAGTGAATGGTAGAACCCTCAAGAGTATTGAAAGTCAGAGAGATCTAGGTGTACAGGGCCACAGGTCACTGAAAGGGGCAACACCGGTGGAGAAGGTAATCAAGAAGGCATACGGCATGCTTGCCTTCATTGGCCGGGGCATTGATTAAAAAGAATTGGCAGGTCATGTTGCAGTTGAATGGAACCTTAGTTAGGCCACACTTGGAGAATAGTGTTCAATTCTAGTTGTCACACTACCAGAAGGATGTGGAGTCTTTAGAGAGGGTGCAGAAGAGATTTACCAGGATGTTGCCTAGTATAGAGGGCATCAGCTATGTGGAGCGGTTGAATAAACTCGGTTTGTTCTCACTGGAACGACGGAGGTTGAGGGGCGACCTGATAGAGGTCTACAAAATTATGAGGGGCATAGACAGAGTGGATAGTCAGACGCTTTTCCCCAGGGTAGAGGGGTCAATTACTAGGGGGCATAGGTTTAAGGTGCGAGGGGCAAGGTATAGAGTAGATGTACGAGGCAAGTTTTTTAAACAGAGGGTAGTGGGTGCCTGGAACTCGCTGCCGGACGAGGTGGTGGAAGCAGGGACGATAGTGACATTTAAGGGGCATCTTGACAAATACATGAATAGGTTGGGAATAGAGGGATATGGACCCAGGAAGTGTAGAAGATTGTAGTTTAGTCGGGCAGCATGGTCGGCACGGGTCTGTGCAGTACTTTTCTTTGTTCTTTGTTCTTTGTTTCAGATTCCAGCATCCGCAGTAATTTGCTTTGATCCTGGTGCTATTCAGCTGGGAGTTACAATTGTTGCTCCGAGATTCCCACAGGACAGTCTTGGAGATTCAGCCTGAGCCCGGCTTCGGTAGGCAATCGACCCACGTATCGGCCAGTATCCCAAGTTCATCAAAAAGGAATATAAAGGTCCCTATTCTTGAGGATTATTCACAGATCAAACATAAACCACAGGTGTGAACTCCGTATTGGACAAATCACTGGAATTCGGAAGTGTGTACTGACTGCAAAAATACCTAACAAGGGAGGATAGGGTCAACCCGGCAGATTTGCGTGCAGCCCCTGAGGGATTAGGGCCAGAACACAGCTACAAACTGTACCCGCTGTCTAATCGGCCCTCCATCCCCTTGTCCCCTAAAGTCAATGTGGCAGCTCGGACAATATGTAGGGATGTAGAGCCGCTGAAGCCAGGAGCAGAGAGGTGTCCCATATGGGAGAGAGTAGTACGAGGATACATCAAAGGGAGAGGGTGGCACATGTGGTCAGACCTTATCAGGCATCAAGACATGTCCTGGGGCGGCAGGGCACACTTGGTGGGAGGACGTAAGCACAGTTCACGGGAAACATCCGCCGAACTATCGGTAGCCACTGGCCGCGCCTACCGCATCATTGAGGTGAAGAGCCATCCCCGCACCCCCCACCTGGCAACTGCACGGCCGACGGCCTAGCCAGGGCCAGTGCCCGTAATGGACATCTGTGGCAGCCACCCGGAGGTGAGCCAATGAATGCGATTGACGTCTCCCAGACTAATGCAGCCTATCTAGCTCAGTCTCAACGCACAGACGATTCGCTAGGACAGATCTTGAACGGCGATTCCCGACCCCCAACGAAACATGGGCGGACAGGCTGACCATACAGGACGGATTTGTTTAAAGGGCGGGAATGATACGGTCCCCATGAGTCAGAGCAATTTTTATATTCACTACCCTATGTGCATGTGGTTCCAGCTTAGGCAGGTACCATGGTCAGTGCAGGCTTGGACGGCCGAAGGGCTTGTTCCTGTGCTGCATTGTTGTTTATACATGCACCCTACCCCCGAGAGTATTTCACTGGGGCCAACCCATTCACTCCCTGACCATATTCACTCCCTGACCATCTTCTCCCCTCCCCAGACATCAGACTCGGATCTTCACCGTTGCTGTGCGTGGGGATCACCCCACCTTCCACAGAATAGAGGGCGGTCCCTCACCAACCACACACCCTCGTCCTGTCATCAGTCCTTGGACACCCAATATATTGCCATATTTTATCCTGATGGTTCTGACCCACTGGTCTATCCAGACCTAGGAGGTAGTCCCTTCCTAGGGGTACACCCTCATCCTGTCATCAGTCCTTGGACACCCAACATATTGCCATATCTGTTGTTGCTGGTTCTGACCCACCAATCTATCCAGCCCTAGGGAGTAGCCCCTTCCTAGGAATACACACTCGGGTCGTGGAGTCACGGCATTTCTCCCCCCTACCCGGGTACCCACTGAACCATTCAAAATGCTCGGGGAGTGGAGTAACGGCATTTCCCTCCCCTACCTGGGGACCCCACACATTCTTCACCCGCCGCGGATCATACGCACCTCTCTCACCAATAACTCTTCCTTCCCTCCGACTCCACTATCTGGAATGGCTACTGACAGTACCAAACACTTGGGCAGTTCTCAGAACAGAACCGTCGCCCCACACCCCACCGTTTGGCTGTGGGACTAAAAATCTACTCAGTGACTCAAGTCACAACTCATCCTCTTCTTTACTCTTCTACATGGTCCCTTTGGACTGACCCCACATGTTATCTATACTTAGCAACCTTATGGTGATTGCTGCTGTGAAAGAATCGGGCTGCCCTACAACTCCCCCCCCCTCCTCCCCCCCCTCCTCCCCCCACACCCCTCATCATGTCAGACCTCTGTGCTCCTGGAGTGAAACTGTATACACCTGGCCACCCTGGAGTTCAGCTGGTTAAGCCAGATCACAACCAGTATATGGTTGCGTTAAGAAGTGGATGGTCGAATACAGATTCCGACCACTCCAAGTCTCAGCCAAGAGGAGGCTGTGTTGGGTTCGAACATGTTTAGATGAAATGGGGAAAGGGGGGTGGGGGGGCACAGATCGGGACAGTATGATAGAATGAATGCAGACATTAGGCGTGCGATAATAACAGAAACTATGCTTGGTCCCCCAGGATGCCTGGAGACAGCAAGCCCAGGATGTCACCCAGCATATGCAGAAGGCACAGCCTGAACTCAGTGGGATGATCCCTAGGATCGGGGCTCTGACCTTCGGCGATGTTTAAGTAATATATGTCGTTACCAACTGTGGATAATATTGAAAAACACTCGAGTCTTCGAAGTAAACTGAACGAATTTATTAAGTAACGATCGAACTAATAAATGAGTTTGACACTCCACTGAACTAACTCTAGCAATAAAGTAAGAATAAATAGCTGGACAAACTGTATCTAAGCTACGCATGGTGCCTGGCTGTGATCTTACTCTACTGCACTGCTGCTATCTGTTAACTCCTGCATGGAAAGAGAGCCAGAGCTTCTGGGAGCTCCATTATATAGTGGACCTAGTAATGCCCTCTAGTGGTAGTGTTACAGCTAGGTGTTGTGATTAACCCTTTAGCTACATGTCTGTCTCCATATCATTACATCCCCCCTTTTGTTTTACATTTCTTGCTTGGTAACAAGTAAAAATGGATCGTGAGACTAAAGAACATGATATGTACACAGCAAATATATTCAACAAATTATTCATAAATTCAGTCTTTTAGGTCATCTTCTTGTTCTCAATGACCTTCTTAGCAGTTGTGGTGGAGACGTGGAAATCATGACTAGTAGAGCTGTTGATTATTGTGTCCTGAAATATTTCTTCATTAAATGAAACTTGAGAGAAAAGCAATTGTGGGCGTGTGATTTTCTGAAGTGCCCTTCAATTTCTACGAATGATGTTGCCATCAGATGTTTTGACAATATAGGATCTGGGTGCAGTTTGTCTAATGATGACTGCTGGAGCAGACCAACCTCCATCTGGAATTTTGATTCTGACGGTATCTTCTGGAGATAGCGATTCTATAGTGGCTGCATGTCTGTTGTAGTTGTATGTTTGAGCATTACGAAGCTGTTTCATCGTCTCTCTCACCTGTAGGTGCTCTGGATTAGGTAGTTGCAGAGCCGGGAGTGTTATTCTCAGACCCCTGTTCATCAGAAATTGAGCTGGTAACATGCCAGTTGATAATGGAGTAGCACGATATGAGAGTCGTGCTAAGTGAATGTCGGATCCTGAATCTGAGGCTTTGTTGATCAGCTTTTTGACTATGTGAAACATTCCTTTTCAAATTGAACGTACCAAGTCTGTCGGTGCCATTGCACGTGATGCGTATGCTACTGGAACCCATGACGAGGTGCCATCTTTCTGGAACAACACTGCTCCAATACCATCCTAACTTGTGTCAGTCGAGGTCTTGGTTTCACGATCTGGATCAAAGAATGCTAAGACGGGTGCAGTTGTGAGTTTCACCTTGAACTCCGACCACTCTTTCCCGTTCCCGTCGTCCACTCAAATGAGGTTGATTTTTTGATGACATTTCTGAGAGATGTTGTGTGTGTCATGATATGCAGACATGCACATAATGAGATACAGACAGGCAGCTAATGAACACAGAGTACAGGACATAACCAATCAGCAGGCAGAACACTTGGGGGTGGTTTCCCACTATAAAAGGCACGAGGCACTCACACTCCGCCTCTTTCCACTGGGGACATCCACAGAGTGAGTCAGGGTGTATATATCACATAACACCTCTAGCACGTGGCTAAGACCTAGTCTGGTTCAGTCAGACAGAGTAATCACACTTAAGTTAGCAGAGAGTCGAACTCACAGAGAACTGTGCTGACTGTGTGACAGGTTCAATAAATCAGATTGAACTAACTTCAAGGTCTGGAGTATCTTTCAGTTAAAGCTGCATCCAGTTGCAGCCCGTGTTACTCAGTGTGCTTAACACGACATGGTATCAGAAGACTGCTATCCCTTGGTGGTTTACCTCAATCTGTTCCGTGACGACCAGCAAATGTATCCTGGCACCATGGAGAAGATCCAGGCTCCTCAACAGCTGCAGACCTCCGGCAATCTCAGTGCCAACTAGTGGACTTTCAAGCAAAGATTTCTGCTGTACATCGAAGCATCAGGCCTCGAGGGTGCGCCTGATACAAGAAAGATTGCGCTTCTCCTCGCAACTGCGGGGGGGATCAAGCCATCCAACTCTTCAACTCGTTTAACTTCACCGAAGGCCAGGCCAAGACAAAGTTTCAGACCATCCTGGACTAGTTCGATAGTCACTGTGAAGTGGCCACCAATGAAATCTTCGAGCGCTATATATTCAAACAACGTCTCCAAGGTAAATTTGAATCTTTCAACTCCTTCTTAACTAATCTCCGTCTAGTAGCGCAGTCCTGCAACTTTGGTGATATGGCTGACTCCATGATCAGAGACCAAATCATGTTCGGACTGCACTCTGATCCTCTGAGAGAGCAACTTAAAAAAAATCAAGCATACGACCCTGTCAGTCACGATTGAAACATGTACAGTGCATGAGCATGCCAAAAATCGGTTTTCCCAATACAAATTGGCTGAAAATGAGAAACTTGCCTCCCACAAGGCAGAGAGTGTGCAGGCCATCGCCCGGATGCAGCGCCTCAGCATTGATGAAAGTGGCCATTTCGCACCCTCTTCCCGGAGCCCCACGCATGCACGATGCGAATGGGATAACAAAGCGGCCGATCACCACACTGCGCAGGTGCGAACGTCTGCCGACGGCACTGCGCATGTGCGACGACGCACAGAGCGTAACGATGTCATGACGTGCCCGAACTGCGGCACCACCCACTTAAAGATACACCGCCCTGCAAGAGGCAGGCGATGTTTAAATTGAGGAAAGCCTGGACATTATGCAGCCTTGTGCAGGTCTGCACCACCAGGCAAGGGCCAATGCTCCCAATTCCAATGCAGGCGCGTTTGGAGTGTCCAACAAGGTTTACAGGATTCTGATCCTGGCAGTATAACGGATTCAGAGGACGATTACCTGGAGCCCCCTGCCATGTGGGCATTATTAGCACACCTGAACATGCCTCACCGACATCAGCACGGAGCTTGCCCACCCTCACTGTGGATTCTGCGGACGAATGGCGTGCGGTGATGCAAGTAAATCAGTGCTCTATCCAGCTCAACTGGACACAGGTGCTTCTGCCAATCTCCTTTCACAGGCAGATTTCAACTGCATCAAGAAGCCCCCAAGCTCCTTCCAGCAGCCTGCCAGCTCCTGGACTATAACGGCAATGCCATCACAGCACTGGGGTCCTGTCATCTGCTCGTCTCCAACAGGAGCATTCACGCAAGGCTAAGGTTTGAAATCATTAAGCCAGACATGGCCTCCCTGCTCGGCGCACATGCATGCAAGCAGCTAAACCTTGTGCAGCGGATCTACACAACGATCTCCCCCAATGTGGATCTTCATTGACGACATCCTCGCTCAGTATCCGGATGTGTTTGACGGGATGGGCACTCTGCCGTATCGGTACAAGATCCTGCTGCGGCCTGATGCCACGTCTGTGGTGCACGCACCACGCCGGGTCCCGGCTCCGCTGAAGGAGTGCCTGAAGGCACAGCTAAAGGATCTTCAGGACCAGGGCATCATTTCCAAAGTTACAGAACCGACTGACTGGGTCAGCTCAATGGTATGTGTAAAAAAGCCTTCGGGGGAGCTGCGCATCTGCATTGATCCCAAGGATCTCAACCAGAATATAATGCGGGAACACTACCCCATCCCGAAGCGAGAGGAACTCACAAGTGAGATGGCACATGCCCGGTTCTTCACAAAGTTAGATGCGTCACATGGATTCTGGCAAATCCAGCTGGATGTGTCCAGCAGAAGGCTCTGCACCTTCAACACACCGTTTGGCAGGTACTGCTATAATCGTATGCCATTCGGCATTGTCTTGGAGATCTTCCATAGAATCATGGAGCAGATGATGGAGAGCATTGAAGGGGTTTGTGTGTATGTGGAAAACGTTATCATATGGTCCACGACCCCCGAAGAGCACATTTCTCGTCTCCAGCAGGTATTCCGCCGTGTCCATGCCAATGGCCTCAAGCTGAACAGGGCCAAGTGTTGCTTTGGCATGTTGACACTTAAGTTCTTAGGTGACCGGATATCTCAGCAGGGTGTGCGCCCGGATGCAGACAAGGTCAAGGCCATCGAATTCTTGAAGACCGCTGAAGACAAGAAGGCGGTGCTGCATTTCCTAGGCATGGAAAACTTTTGGGGCAAGTTTATCCCAAACCTGGCCTCACACACCATGGCCCTCAGACACCTGGTGAAAAAGTCCACTGCCTTTGAGTGGCAGGCAGCTCATTAAGCAGAGTGGTTGGAGCTGAAAGCCAAGCTCACCACTGCACCTGCATTGGCATTTTTTGACCCTGACAGCGAAACAAAAATCTCGACAGATGTGAGCCAGGATGGCATCGGCGTGGTGATGCTCCAGCGCGATGACACCTCATCCTGGGCACCAGTTGCCTACGCATCACGGGCGATGACACCCACAGAGCAGCGGTACGCCCAAATTGTAAAGCAATGCCTGGGCCTTCTCACTGGAATTACCAAATTCCACGATTATGTCTACGGCCTGCTGACGTTCACCGTCGAGACCACAGGCCTCTGGTCCACGTTATCCACAAGGACCTGAACGACATGACGCCACGGCTGCAGCGCATCCTCCTCAGACTCAGAAGGTACGACTTTGAACTGGTGTACATGCCTGGCAAGGAGCTCATTATTGCAGATGCCTTGTCCCGCTCCATAACCTTGCCTGCTGACCCGCCGGCATTCATCCAACAGATCGAATCACAGGTACAACTGTGGGCCAGCAATCTCCCGGCGTCGGATGAAAAGGTGATTCGCATTCGCGACGAGACAGCCAAAGACCCTCTTCTGCAGCGTGTCATGCACCACCTCGCCAATGGCTGGCAACAAGGGAAGTGCCCTCAATTCTTCAATGTGAAGGACGACCTCACGGTGGTTGATGGCATCCTCCTCAAGCTGGACCACATTGTCATTCCACTGTCTCCAGAGGTTGGTGCTCCGGTAAATCCACGAGGGACATCTGGGTGTCGAGAAGTGCAGGCGCAGAGCCAGGCAAGCTGTCTACTGGCCTGGGATCAGTCAGGACATCTCAAATATGGTCCTACTGTCCGACCTGTCAATGCTTCCAGCCAGCACAGAGCAAGGAGACGCTTCAGCAGCACAAAATCGTGACCTCCCCGTGGTCCAAGGTAGGCATCGACCTCTTTCACGCCAATGGTCGTGATTATGTGTTGATCATTGATTATTTTCCAACTACCCAGAAGTCGTGAAGCTCTCGGACCTCACATCCAAGACCGTCATCAAGGCCTGTAAGGAGACGTTCTCCAGGCATGGTATCCCATTCACTGTCATGAGTGACAATGGCCCGTCCTTCAGCAGCCATGAGTGGTCATGATTTGCCCAGTCATATCAGTTTAACCACGTCACTTCCAGCCCGCATTACCCTCAGTCCAATGGGGAGGTTGAAAAAGGGGTGTACATAGTGAAGCAGCTCATCTTCAGGGCCGCGGATTCTGCTTCTAACGGCAACCTTGCGCTGCCTGCATCCAGGGCAACCCCTCTGTCCACCGGCATGTCACCGGCTCAACTCCTGATGAACAGGGACCTGCGGACGACTCTTCCAGCCGTACACTTGCCTGACCTGGATCACCTCCCGGTGCTGAAGAAGGTGCAGAAACTCAGGGACCGGCAAAAGCAGGGCTATGACGTTCATGCCACCGATTTCTCTGTGCTATCCCCGGCGGATCAAGCTACCTGATGGAGGCTGGTCAGCTCCAGCGGTTGTTCTTCGACAGGCTGCTCCTCGATGTATGTTGAGCGGCGAAACAGATGGGCACTGCGCACAGTTGCTCGCCCGCAACCACATTCTTCGTTGCTTCCATCTGTTATTGTACCACCTCCTGATACATCGAACCGTGAGGCCACCAGTCAGGCTTCAATCCCGCCCATCAAGGCGCTGTCGTCCCCACCACCACGCCTCCGGCGGTCGACCAGGATCAGACGCAAGCCACAGAGACTGGACTTATGAACATTTGTTTTGTTTGCTATGTTCTGTTTTCGCACATTAGACACCTGGGGCGGGATTCTCCGAAAACTGGCGCGATGTCCGGGACCCGGCGCCAAAAAGGGCGCGGATCACTCCGGCATCGGGCCCCCCCAAACAACGCAAATTCTCCGGCCCCGAATGGGCTAGCAGCGGCGTGACGCCATTCGGCATCTGACGTGGACAGCTCAAAAGACACGCCTCCCACCCCGGAAGACCCGACAAGATGGCCGCCCGCCGCGCAGCCCCAAGGTTCCCGGATCGCGACATCGAGGCACTCCTGGATGCAGTGGAGGAGAGGAGGGAGTTCCTGTAACCCGGACACGGCCGCAGGGTTGCCCCACGCCTCAGCCGGCGTCTGTGGAGGGAAGTGGCAGAGGCCGTCAGCGCTGTGGCTCTGACACCACGGACAGGCACCCAGTGCCACAAGAAGGTGAACGACCTCATCAGGGCAGCCAGGGTGAGTCCCCGCCCCCCAACCTGCCCGATGTGCGGAACACCCCCAGGTGAAACCAACCCTAACCCTAACCTCTGCACTATACGCGCAACCAAAGGCGTGCATTCATGTACCTGTCTAACACTGTTGCCCTTTACCCCTGCCACCCACCCGCCCCCCACAGGAGAAGCGCGCAAACAACAATAGGGAACATGAGAGGACTGGAGGGGGCCCAGCTGATGAGAGGCCACTAACCGTACATGAGGAAAGGGCCCTGGAACTGGCTGGTGGACCTGAGGACCGGGAGGTTGCCAATGCAGAGGTCGGTGGCCCATCATCAAGTGAGCCACCGACAGCCCGTCCCCATATCCCCCCCCCCATATCCTCCCTCCCCCATATCCCCCATATCTCCCCTCCCCCATATCCCCCCTCCCCCATATCACCTGATCACTGCCTGCGTGTCTAACCATGCATGCTTCATTGTGTATCGCAGGAGCATCCATCCCCGCAGATGCCGACCGTCCGCAGGATGCCCCAGGGCGACCACTGGAGACAGAGATAACAGGACCCTCTGGCACGTGACGCCCGCAGGATGCCCCAAGGCGACCACGGGATACGGAGAGACCCGGACCTCGGCACGCGATGCCCGCAGGATGCCCCAGTGTGACCATGGGATACGGAGAGACCCGGACCCTCTGGCACGCGACGCCCGCATGATGCCCCAGGGCGACTATGGGATACGGATAGACCGGTCCCTCTGGCACGCGACACCCGCAGGATGCCCCAGGGCGACCATGGGATACGGAGAGAGCCGGACCCTCTGGCACGCGACGCCCGCAGGATGCCCCACGGCGACCATGGGAGACGGAGAGACCTGGAGCAATAGGGAGACGACGCCCCCGTCTCGTGCGGGTGCGGCGACGCAGTCGTGTGCCACCCAGCGACGAGGGAGGCAGCCACAGTCCCCCGTCGCAGCCGAGCCACGAAACCACTACCCAGGACAGCCCTGCCCAGGACACCCCTACCCAGGACACCCTACCCAGGAAACTGAAATACCGGACAGTGACACAGAGTGGATGGGTGGAGATGAACCGCCGCCCCAAAGTACCATGGACTCAGAGTCGGACGATGCGCACGACACAATGCCACTGCTGTCTCGAACACCCTCCACCCTCGCAGAGACACTCACCTCGGTTGGGCACTTTAGTGATGAGGCGTCTGGTACACTCACTGGTGTGCACAACACAGCCGTCCCGGTACAGCAGGTGGAGGTAGGAGCAGCAGAGGGGCCGGGAGGTCAGAGGGCATCCTGGCGCAAGCGAACATCTGCCGCCCAGATGGATCCCGGGTTCCTGAAGCTACCACACCCACCCATAGCCCCGATGCAACCACCAAACCTGGGACGAGCGAAGAGGGTGACGGGCGGCTTGCGGCGGCTGCAGTCGCAGGTGGAGGAGTCCACCCGCGTCCAGGAGCTGGGAGTGGTGCCGGTAATGCGGGTGGCGTCCGCGGTGGAAGCAATGGGTGCGACGGTGTCAGACATGGGGAGCAGTATGCGAGGCCTGGGGCTTTCCGTGCAGGCGGCGTCTGTGGCCCAGGACATGGCTGCCCTCTCACAGGAGGCCATGAGCCAGCGCCAGCGGCAGATGGCAGAGGTGCTCAACGCTGTGACCCTGTCTCAGCAGGCCATGGCCCAGTCTCTGCAGGCCATGGCCCAGTCTCAGCAGGCCATCGCTGAGGGCATCGGCGCCATTGCCCATGTGCTAGCCGGCGTCGCACAGTCACAGACAGGGATGGCCAACTCCCTGAGTTCCATGGCTGCAAATCTGCAGACCCTTGTCGATACCAGCACGGGCCTCCAGGAATGGCAGTGCCAGGTGTCTGAGTGGCGTCGAATGGCCAGTCCGTTCGCACCCCCGACCCATGTAGAGGCCGTGGGGGCCATTGGGCACCCCGAGGGAGGAGTTGCTGGCGCCCGTCCTGGTCCCCCTGTAGGGGAGGTCCAGGAACACTGCAGCACCTCGGACTCCCCCCCTTCCGTCCCAGGTGCATCGGGTGGGCAACGGGCAGGACAGGATGGCAGCTCGCCATCCCAGTCGCCCGGGCCGCAGCCTGGACCATCTTGGCCAGGACGCCCCAGGAAACGGCCGCCAAAGGGATCCTGAGTCAGAGGGCAGGAATCGCAGGAGTCCACCTCCAGTTCTGCTGTTCCTTCTGGGGAACCACCTAGACGTAGTCAAAGGGCCCATATGGCCAAACAATTAGACACTGAGTAAGTTGGCATGGGTGCAGGGCACAGATTAGTTATAGGGGCTAGGGCACGTGTATGCACTGTTTGTTATTAAAATCACTTCAACACCTACAGAAGCTGCCTTTGTGCTCTGTCCGAAGCGTGCGGGGATGTCATGGACGTTGAGCGCCAGTGTGTGTGTGAGGGGTGGTCTTACGTCGGCCTCAGGTGAGTCTGCCCCCTTCCCCCTGGGCCGCTCTCACCATCCCCCCGGGCAGAGGACGGGACCGTGCGCTGCAGTGTCACAGCTGCATGCAGGAATGGTCCAGGTGAATGGTGGTACTGTGGCCATGGGTCAGACATTGTCCAACGATGTGGAGCCAGGAGCTCATCGCAGAACGGGTAGTCATCATCCTCCATGGCCTGCAATAGACACGCTTCCACCGGCGCCCGTTAGAGCCCGGCCGTCATGCTGCAGGTGGATCTGCAATGGATGGGCGGTGTGCATGCAGTTGTGGTGGGTGTGGTTGGGGGGGTGAAGGTGCTGGGTGGGTGGATGGGTAGGGGGGGGTGAGGGTGTTCGGGTGTTGCCATGGTGTGCTGTATGTGGCCATACTCGCCAATTCCCACGCCCCCTAGTCAGTGAACCGGGCGGCTATCTACCTGTCCCGTGCCCGCTGGCCCAGCCAGTAACGGTGGACAGCCATCCGCCCATGTCTAGCCCGTCTGCCCTGACCATTGCCCCGATCCCCCTCATCTAGGGAGGACTGCGCCTCTTCCTGCTGCTCCTCCACTCCGCCCTCCTCTGCCTGCGGAACATCAGCCCCTCTTCTGGGCTATGTTGTGCAGGACGCAGCACACCACTATGATGCGGCCGACCCTATCTGACCGATACTGGAGGGTGCCCCCAAAGAGGTCCAGGCACCTGAAACGTATTTTGAGCATGCCAAACCACCTCGCTATCACACCCCTTGTCGCTGCATGGGCATCATTGTAGCTGTTCTCCGCGTCATTCTGTCCCTGGCACTCACCACCCAGTCCCAGGCACTCACCGCCCTGTCCCAGGCACTCACTCCCCTGTCCCAGGCACTCACCCCCCCTGTCCCAGGCACTCACCCCCCCCATCCCAGGCACTCACCACCCCGTCCCAGGCACTCACCCCCCTGTCCCAGGCACTCACCCCCCATCCCAGGCACTCACCCCCCTGTTCCAGGCACTCACCCCCCCATCCCAGGCACTCACCACCCCGTCCCAGGCACTCACCCCCCTATCCCAGGCACTCACCCCCCCCATCCCAGGCACTCACCACCCCGTCCCAGGCACTCACCCCCCCATCCCAGGCACTCACCACCCCGTCCCAGGCACTCACCCCCCTGTCCCAGGCACTCACCCCCCATCCCAGGCACTCACCCCCCTGTTCCAGGCACTCACCCCCCTGTCCCAGGCACTCACCACCCCATCCTAGGCACTCACCACCCCTGTCCCAGGCACTCACCCCCCCATCCCAGGCACTCACCACCCCGTCCCAGGCACTCACCCCCCTGTCCCAGGCACTCACCCCCCATCCCAGGCACTCACCCCCCTGTTCCAGGCACTCACCCCCCCGTCCCAGGCACTCACCCCCCTGTCCCAGGCACTCACCCCCCCATCCCAGGCACTCACCACCCCTGTCCCAGGCACTCACCCCCCCATCCCAGGCACTCACCACCCCGTCCCAGGCACTCACCCCCCTGTCCCAGGCACTCACCCCCCATCCCAGGCACTCACCCCCCTGTTCCAGGCACTCACCCCCCCGTCCCAGGCACTCACCCCCCTGTCCCAGGCACTCACCCCCCTGTCCCAGGCACTCACCACCCCTGTCCCAGGCACTCACCCCCCCATCCCAGGCACTCACCACACCGTCCCAGGCACTCACCCCCCTGTCCCAGGCACTCACCCCCCATCCCAGGCACTCACCCCCCTGTTCCAGGCACTCACCCCCTCATCCCAGGCACTCACCCCCCTGTCCCAGGCACTCACCCCCCTGTCCCAGGCACTCACCCCCCCATCCCAGGCACTCACCACCCCGTCCCAGGCACTCACCCCCCCATCCCAGGCACTCACCACCCCGTCCCAGGCACTCACCCCCCTGTCCCAGGCACTCACCACCCCTGTCCCAGGCACTCACCCCCCCATCCCAGGCACTCACCACCCCGTCCCAGGCACTCACCCCCCTGTCCCAGGCACTCACCCCCCTGTCCCAGGCACTCACCCCCCCCATCCCAGGCACTCACCACCCCGTCCCAGGCACTCACCACCCCATCCCAGGCACTCACCACCCCGTCCCAGGCACTCACCCCCCTGTCCCAGGCACTCACCCCCCCATCCCAGGCACTCACCCCCCTGTTCCAGGCACTCACCCCCCTGTCGCAGGCACTCACCACCCCATCCCAGGCACTCACCCCCCTGTCCCAGGCACTCACCCCCCCATCCCAGGCACTCACCACCCCGTCCCAGGAACTCACCACCCCGTCCCAGGCACTCACCCCCCTGTCGCAGGCACTCACCCCCCTGTCCCAGGAACTCACCACCCCGTCCCAGGCACTCACCACCCCATCCCAGGCACTCACCACCCCGTCCCAGGCACTCACCCCCCTGTCCCAGGCACTCACCCCCCATCCCAGGCACTCACCCCCCTGTTCCAGGCACTCACCCCCCTGTCGCAGGCACTCACCACCCCATCCCAGGCACTCACCCCCCTGTCCCAGGCACTCACCCCCCCTGTCCCAGGCACTCACCACCCCGTCCCCGGCTTCCACCCCCCCCGGCACACACCCCCCTGTCCCCGGCACTCACCCCCCGCCACCTCCACCGTTCCCGTCCCCGGCACTCACCCACCCGTCCCAGGCACTCACCCGCCCGTCCCAGGCACTCACCCCCCCGTGCCAGGCCCTCACCCCCCCATCGCAGGCACTCACCGCACCGTACCCGGCACTCAACCCCCCCGTCCCCCGCACTCACCCCTCCCGTCCCCGGAACTCACCCACCCCCCCCCCGTCCCAGGCACTCATCCCCCGTCCCTGGCACTCACCCCCGCCGTCCCAGGCACTCACCCCCCCGTGCCCGGCACTCACCCCCCCGTCCCAGGCACTCATCCCCCGTCCCAGGCACTCACCCCCCCGTCCACGGCACTCACCCCCCCCCGTACCCGGCACTCACTCCCCCGTCCCCGGCACTCACCCCCCATCCCCGGCACTCACCCCCCATCCCCGGCACTCACCCTCCCCCCATCCCAGGCACTCACCCCCCCCCGTACCCGGCACTTACCCCCCCCCCAAGGCACTCACCACCCCGTACCCGGCACTCACCCCCCACGTCCCCGTCACTCACCTCCCCCCCCCGCCCGCCCGCCCCCCCCCCCCCCCCCCCCCCCCCGTCCCTGGCACTCACCCGCCCCCGTCCTCGGCTCTCACCCCCCCTGTCCCAGGCACTCACCACCCCGTCCCAGGCACTCACCACCCAGTCCCAGGCACTCACCCCCCTGTCCCAGGCACTCACCCCCCACGTCCCCGGCACTCACACCCCCCCGTCCCCGGCTTCCACCCCCCCCGGCTCTCACCCCCCCATCCCAGGCACTCACCACCCAGTCCCAGGCATTCACCACCCAGTCCCAGACACTCACCCCCCGGTCCCAGGCACTCACCCCCCCTGTCCCAGGCACTCACCCCCCGGTCACAGGCACTCACCCCCCCTGTCCCAGGCACTCACCACCCCGTTCCCGGCACTCACCCCCCCGATCCCAGGCACTCAACCCCCCTGTCCCAGGCACTCACCACCCCGTCCCCGGCACTCACCCCCCTGTACCCGGCACTCACCCCCCCATCCCCGGCACTCACCCCCCCGTCCCCGGCACTCACACCCCCCGTCCCCGGCACTCACCCCCCCCGTCCCCGGCTTCCACCCCCCCCGGCACTCACCCCCCTGTCCCCGGCACTCACCCCCCCGTACCCGACACTCACCCCCACGTCCCCGGCACTCACACCCCCCCCTGTCCCCGGCACTCACCCCCCCGTCCCCGGCACCCACCCCCCCGGCACTCACCCCCCTGTCCCCGGCACTCACGCCCCCGTACCCGACACTCACCCCCATTCCCCGGCACTCACCCCCCCGTCCCCGGCACTCACCCCCCCCCCCCCCTCACGCCCCCGGCTCCCACCCCCTCCTGTACCCGGCACTCACCCCCCCATCCCCGGCACTCACCCCCCCCCCCACACCCCCGGCTCCCACCCCCTCCGTACCCGGCACTCATCCCCCCGTCCCCGGCACTCACCCCCCCCCCCCCCACGCCCCCGGCTCCCACCCCCTCCGTACCCGGCACTCACCCCCCCCGTCCCCGGCACTCACCCCCCCCCCCACGCCCCCGGCTCCCACCCCCTCCGTACACGGCACTCATCCCCCCGTACCCGGCACCCTTCCCCCCGTCCCCGGCACTCACCCCTCCGTCCCCGGCACTCATCCCCCCCCGTACCCCCACTCACCCCCCCATCCCCAGCACTCACCCCACCGTACCCGGCACTCATCCCCCCATCCCCGGCACTCACCCCCCCCGTACCCGGCACTCATCCCCCGTCCCCGGCACTCACCCCCTCGTCCCCGTCATTCATCTCCCCCTCCCCGGCACTCACCCGCACCGTCCCCGGCACTCACCCCCCATCCCAGGCACTCACCACCCCATCCCAGGCACTCACCCCCCTGTCCCAGGCACTCACCCCCCCATCCCAGGCACTCACCCCCCCATCCCAGGCACTCACCACCCCATCCCAGGCACTCAAACCCCCCGTCACAGGCATTCACCACCCCGTCCCCGGCACTCACCCACCCCTCCGCGTCCCCGGCACTCACCCCCCCCCATCCCAGGCACTCACCGCCCCCCACCCCCCCCGGCCCCGGCACTCATCCACCCGTCCCAGGCACTCACCCGCCCGTCCCAGGCACTCACCCCCCCATCCCAGGCACTCACCCCCCCCATCCCAGGCACTCACCACCCCATCCCAGGCACTCACCCCCCCCATCCCAGGCACTCACCACCCCGTCCCCGGCACTTACCCACCCCCCCGCGTCCCCGGCACTCACCCCCCCATCCCCCCATCCCAGGCACTCACCCCCCCCCCGTACCCGGCACTCACCCCCCCGTCCCCCTTGCCGGCACCCACGTCCCACGTCCCCGGCACTCACCCCCCCGCCACCTCCACCGTTCCCGTCCCCGGCGCTCACCCGCCCCCGTCCCCGGCACTCACCCACCCGTCCCAGGCACTCACCCGCCCGTCCCAGGCACTCACCCCCCCATCCCAGGCCCTCACCCGCCCATCGCAGGCACTCACCGCACCATACCCGGCACTCAACCCCCCCGTCCCCCGCACTCACCCCTCCCGTCCCCGGAACTCACCCACCCCCCCTGTTCCAGGCACTCATCCCCCGTCCCAGGCACTCACCCCCCCGGCACCGGCACTCACCCCCCATCCCCGGCACTCACCCCCCCCATCCCAGGCACTCACCCCACCCGTACCCGGCACTTACACCCCCCCCCAAGGCACTCACCACCCCGTACCCGGCACTCACCTCCCCCCACCCCCCCGCCCGCCCGCCCCCCCCCGTCCCCGTCCCTGGCACTCACCCGCCCCCGTCCTCGGCTCTCACCCCCCTGTCCCAGGCACTCACCACCCAGTCCCAGGCACTCACCCCCCTGTCCCAGGCACTCACCCCCCCATCCCAGGCACTCACCCCCCCATCCCAGGCACTCACCCCCCCGTCCCAGGCACTCACCCCCCTGTCCCAGGCACTCACCCCCCCCAATCCCAGGCACTCACCACCCCGTACCCGGCACTCAACTCCCCCCCCCCCCCGCCCGCCCGCCCCCCCCCGTCCCCGTCCCTGGCACTCACCCGCCCCCGTCCTCGGCTCTCACCCCCCTGTCCCAGGCACTCACCACCCAGTCCCAGGCACTCACCCCCCTGTCCCAGGCACTCACCCCCCCATCCCAGGCACTCACCCCCCCATCCCAGGCACTCACCCCCCCATCCCAGGCACTCACCCCCCTGTCCCCGGCACTCACCCCCCCGTCCCCGGCACCCACCCCCCCGGCACTCACCCCCCTGTCCCCGGCACTCACGCCCCCGTACCCGACACTCACCTCCATTCCCCGGCACTCACCCCCCCTGTCCCAGGCACTCACCACCCCGTCCCAGGCACTCACCCCCCGGTCCCAGGCACACACCCCCCCCCATCCCAGGCACTCACCACCCCGTCCCAGGCACTCACCCGCCTGTCCCAGGCACTCACCCCCTTATCCCAGGAACTCACCACCCCGTCCCAGGCACTCACCCCCCACGTCCCCGGCACTCACACCCCCCGTCCCCGGCACTCACCCCCCTGTCCCCGGCACTCACCCCCCCGTACCCGACACTCACACCCCCCCCTGTCCCCGGCACTCACCCCCCCGTCCCTGGCACCCACCGCCCCGGCACTCACCCCCCTGTCCCCGGCACTCACGCCCCCGTACCCGACACTCACCCCCATTCCCCGGCACTCACCCCCCCGTCCCCGGCACTCACCACCCCCCCCCCCCACGCCCCCGGCTCCCACCCCCTCCTGTACCCGGCACTCACCCCCCCGTCCCCGGCACTCACCCCGCCCCCCCACGCCCCCGGCTCCCACCCCCTCCGTACCCGGCACTCATCCCCCCGTCCCCGGCACTCACCAACCCCCCCCCCCAGCCCCCGGCTCCCACCCCCTCCGTACCCGGCACTCACACCCCCGTCCCCGGCACTCACCCCCCCCCCCCCCCAACCACGCCCACGGCTCCCACCCCCTCCGTACACGGCACTCATCCCCCCGTACCCGGCACCCATCCCCCCGTCCCCGGCACTCACCCCCCCGTCCCCGGCACTCACCCCCCGTACCCGGCACTCACCCCCCCCATCCCCGGCATTCACCCCCCCGTACCCGGCACTCATCCCCCCATCCCCGGCACTCAACCCCCCCGTACCCGGCACTCATCCCCCCGTCCCCGGCACTCACCCCCTCGTCCCCGTCATTCATCTCCCCCTCTCCGGCACTCACCCCCACCGTCCCCGGCACTCACCCCCCCATCCCAGGCACTCACCACCCCATCCCAGGCACTCACCCCCCATCCCCGGCACTCACCCCCCCGTACCCGGCACTCATCCCCCCATCCCCGGCACTCAACCCCCCCGTACCCGGCACTCATCCCCCCGTCCCCGGCACTCACCCCCTCGTCCCCGTCATTCATCTCCCCCTCTCCGGCACTCACCCCCACCGTCCCCGGCACTCACCCCCCCATCCCAGGCACTCACCCCCCCATCCCAGGCACTCACCCCCCCATCCCAGGCACTCACCCCCCCATCCCAGGCACTCACCACCCCATCCCAGGCACTCAAACCCCCCGTCCCAGGCATTCACCACCCCGTCCCCGGCACTCACCCACCCCCCGCGTCCCCGGCACTCACCCCCCCCCCATCCCAGGCACTCACCCCCCTCCGTCCCCGGCACTCACCCACCCGTCCCAGGCACTCACCCGCCCGTCCCAGGCACTCACCCCCCCATCCCAGGCACTCACCCCCCCCATCCCAGGCACTCACCGCCCCATCCCAGGCACTCAAACCCCCCGTCCCAGGCATTCACCACCCCGTCCCCGGCACTTACCCACCCCCCCCGCGTCCCCGGCACTCACCCCCCCATTCAAGGCACTCACCCCCCCCCCGTATCCGGCACTCACCCCCCCGTCCCCCTTGCCGGCACCCACGTCCCACGTCCCCGGCACTCACCCCCCGCCACCTCCACCGTTCCCGTCCCCGGCACTCACCCGCCCCCGTCCCCGGCACTCACCCCCCTGTCCCCGGCACTCACCCCCCTGTCCCAGGCACTCACCCCCCCATCCCAGGCACTCACCACCCCGTCCCAGGCACTCACCCCCCTGTCCCAGGCACTCACCACCCCCGTCCCAGGCACTCACCACCCCGTCCCCGGCTTCTACTCCCCCCCCGGCACTCACCCCCCTGTCCCCGGTACTCACCCCCCGCCACCTCCACCGTTCTCGTCCCCGGCACTCACCCGCCCCCGTCCCCGGCACTCACCCACCCGTCCCAGGCACTCACCCGCCCGTCCCAGGCACTCACCCCCCCGTGCCAGGCCCTCACCCCCCCATCGCAGGCACTCACCGCACCGTACCCGGCACTCAACCCCCCCGTCCCCCGCACTCACCCCTCCCGTCCCCGGAACTCACCCACCCCCCCCGTCCCAGGCACTCATCCCCCGTCCCTGGCACTCACCCCCGCCGTCCCAGGCACTCACCCCCCCGTGCCCGGCACTCACCCCCCCATCCCAGGCACTCATCCCCCGTCCCAGGCACTCACCCCCCCCGTCCCCGGCACTCACACCCCCCCGTCCCTGGCACTCACCCCCCCGTCCCCGGCTTCCACCCCCCCGGCACTCACCCCCCCGTCCCCGGCACCCCCCCCCCCGGCACTCACCCCCCTGTCCCCGGCACTCACGCCCCCGTACCCGACACTCACCCCCATTCCCCGGCACTCACCCCCCCGTCCCCGGCTCTCACCCCCCCATCCCAGGCACTCACCACCCTGTCCCAGGCACTCACCACCCAGTCCCAGGCACTCACCCCCCTGTCCCAGGCACTCACCCCCCCTGTCCAAGGCACTCACCCCCCCATCCCAGGCACTCACCACCCCGTCCCAGGCACTCACCCCCCTGTCCCAGGCACTCACCCCCCATCCCAGGCACTCACCCCCCTGTTCCAGGCACTCACCCCCCCATCCCAGGCACTCACCCCCCTGTTCCAGGCACTCACCCCCCCATCCCAGGCACTCACCCCCCTGTCCCAGGCACTCACCACCCCATCCCATGCACTCACCCCCCTGTCCCAGGCACTCACCACCCCGTCCCAGGCACTCACCCCCCTGTCCCAGGCACTCACCCCCCCATCCCAGGCACTCACCACACCGTCCCAGGCACTCACCCCCCTGTCCCAGGCACTCACCCCCCATCCCAGGCACTCACCCCCCTGTTCCAGGCACTCAACCCCCCGTCCCAGGCACTCACCACCCCGTCCCAGGCACTCACCCCCCTGTCCCAGGCACTCACCCCCCATCCCAGGCACTCACCCCCCTGTCCCAGGCACTCACCACCCCGTCCCAGGCACTCACCCCCCTGTCCCAGGCACTCAACCCCCGTCCCAGGCACTCACCCCCCTGTCCCAGGCACTCACCACCCCGTCCCAGGCACTCACCCCCCTGTCCCCGGCACTCACCCCCCTGTCCCAGGCACTCACCCCCCTGTCCCAGGCACTCACCCCCCTGTCCCAGGCACTCACCACCCCGTCCCCGGCTTCCACCCCCCCCCGGCATTCACCCCCCTGTCCCCGGCACTCACCCCCCGCCACCTCCACCGTTCTCGTCCCCGGCACTCACCCGCCCCCGTCCCCGGCACTCACCCACCCTTCCCAGGCACTCACCCGCCCGTCCCAGGCACTCACCCCCCCGTGCCAGGCCCTCACCCCCCCATCGCAGGCACTCACCGCACCGTACCCGGCACTCAACCCCCCCGTCCCCCGCACTCACCCCTCCCGTCCCCGGAACTCACCCACCCCACCCGTCCCAGGCACTCATCCCCCGTCCCTGGCACTCACCCCCGCCGTCCCAGGCACTCACCCCCCCGTGCCCGGCACTCACCCCCCCGTCCCAGGCACTCATCCCCCGTCCCAGGCACTCACCCCCCCGTCCCCGGTACTCACCACCCATCCCCGGCACTCACCCCCCCCCATCCCAGGCACTCACCCCCCCCCGTACCCGGCACTTACCCCCCCCCCAAGGCACTCACCACCCCGTACCCGGCACTCACCCCCCACGTCCCCGTCACTCACCTCCCCCCCCCCGCCCGCCCGCCCCCCCCCCCCCCCCCCCCCCCCCCGTCCCTGGCACTCACCCGCCCCCGTCCTCGGCTCTCACCCCCCCTGTCCCAGGCACTCACCACCCAGTCCCAGGCACTCACGACCCAGTCCCAGACACTCACCCCCCGGTCCCAGGCACTCACCCCCCCTGTCCCAGGCACTCACCCCCCGGTCCCAGGCACTCACCCCCCCTGTCCCAGGCACTCACCACCCCGTCCCCGGCACTCACCCCCCCGTACCCGGCACTTACCCCCCCCCCAAGGCACTCACCACCCCGTACCCGGCACTCACCCCCCACGTCCCCGTCACTCACCTCCCCCCCCCGCCCGCCCGCCCCCCCCCCCCCCCCCCCCCCCCCCCCCCCGTCCCTGGCACTCACCCGCCCCCGTCCTCGGCTCTCACCCCCCCTGTCCCAGGCACTCACCACCCAGTCCCAGGCACTCACGACCCAGTCCCAGACACTCACCCCCCGGTCCCAGGCACTCACCCCCCCTGTCCCAGGCACTCACCCCCCGGTCCCAGGCACTCACCCCCCCTGTCCCAGGCACTCACCACCCCGTCCCCGGCACTCACCCCCCTGTACCCGGCACTCACCCCCACGTCCCCTGCACTCACACCCCCCATCCCCGGCACTCACCCCCCCGTCCCCGGCACCCACCCCCCCGGCACTCACCCCCCTGTCCCCGGCACTCACGCCCCCGTACCCGACACTCACCCCCATTCCCCGGCACTCACCCCCCCCCCCACGCCCCCGGCTCCCACCCCCTCCTGTACCCGGCACTCACCCCCCCATACCCGGCACTCACCCCCCCCCCCACGCCCCCGGCTCCCACCCCCTCCGTACCCGGCACTCACCCCCCCGTCCCCGGCACTCACCCCCCCCCCCCCCCCCCACGCCCCCGGCTCCCACCCCGTCCGTACACGGCACTCATCCCCCCGTACCCGGCACCCGTCACCCCGTCCCCGGCACTCACCCCCCCGTCCCCGGCACTCACCCCCCCGTACCCGGCACTCACCCCCCCATCCCCAGCACTCACCCCCCCGTACCCGGCACTCATCCCCCCATCCCCGGCACTCACCCCCCCCGTACCCGGCACTCATCCCCCGTCCCCGGCACCCAACCCCCTCGTCCCCGTCATTCATCTCCCCCTCCCCGGCACTCACCCCCACCGTCCCCGGCACTCACCCCCCCATCCCAGGCACTCACCACCCCATCCCAGGCACTCACCACCCCATCCCAGGCACTCACCCCCCTGTCCCAGGCACTCACCCCCCCATCCCAGGCACTCACCCCCCCATCCCAGGCACTCACCCCCCCATCCCAGGCACTCACCACCCCATCCCAGGCACTCAAACCCCCCGTCCCAGGCATTCACCACCCCGTCCCCGGCACTCACCCACCCCCCCCCGAGTCCACGGCACTCACCCCCCCCATCCCAGGCACTCACCGCCCCCCCCCCCCTCCGGCCCCGGCACTCACCCGCCCGTCCCAGGCACTCACCCCCCCATCCCAGGCACTCACCCCCCCCATCCCAGGCACTCACCACCCCATCCCAGGCACTCAAACCCCCCGTCCCAGGCATTCACCACCCCGTCCCCGGCACTTACCAACCCCCCCGCGTCCCCGGCACTCACCCCCCCATCCCCCCATCCTAGGCACTCACCCCCCCCCCCGTACCCGGCACTCACCCCCCCGTCCCCCTTGCCGGCACCCACGTCCCACGTCCCCGGCACTCACCCCCCGCCACCTCCAACGTTCCCGTCCCCGGCGCTCACCCGCCCCCGTCCCCGGCACTCACCCACCCGTCCCAGGCACTCACCCGCCCGTCCCAGGCACTCACCCCCCCGTCCCAGGCCCTCACCCGCCCATCGCAGGCACTCACCGCACCGTACCCGGCACTCAACCCCCCGGCCCCGGCACCCACCCCCCCGGCACTCACCCCCCTGTCCCCGGCACTCACGCCCCCGTACCCGACACTCACCCCCATTCCCCGGCACTCACCCCCCCCCCCACGCCCCCGGCTCCCACCCCCTCCTGTACCCGGCACTCACCCCCCCATACCCGGCACTCACCCCCCCCCCCACGCCCCCGGCTCCCACCCCCTCCGTACCCGGCACTCACCCCCCCCGTCCCCGGCACTCACCCCCCCCCCCCCCCCCCCACGCCCCCGGCTCCCACCCCGTCCGTACACGGCACTCATCCCCCCGTACCCGGCACCCGTCACCCCGTCCCCGGCACTCACCCCCCCGTCCCCGGCACTCACCCCCCCGTACCCGGCACTCACCCCCCCATCCCCAGCACTCACCCCCCCGTACCCGGCACTCATCCCCCCATCCCCGGCACTCACCCCCCCCGTACCCGGCACTCATCCCCCGTCCCCGGCACCCAACCCCCTCGTCCCCGTCATTCATCTCCCCCTCCCCGGCACTCACCCCCACCGTCCCCGGCACTCACCCCCCCATCCCAGGCACTCACCACCCCATCCCAGGCACTCACCACCCCATCCCAGGCACTCACCCCCCTGTCCCAGGCACTCACCCCCCCATCCCAGGCACTCACCCCCCCATCCCAGGCACTCACCCCCCCATCCCAGGCACTCACCACCCCATCCCAGGCACTCAAACCCCCCGTCCCAGGCATTCACCACCCCGTCCCCGGCACTCACCCACCCCCCCCCGAGTCCACGGCACTCACCCCCCCCATCCCAGGCACTCACCGCCCCCCCCCCCCCTCCGGCCCCGGCACTCACCCGCCCGTCCCAGGCACTCACCCCCCCATCCCAGGCACTCACCCCCCCCATCCCAGGCACTCACCACCCCATCCCAGGCACTCAAACCCCCCGTCCCAGGCATTCACCACCCCGTCCCCGGCACTTACCAACCCCCCCGCGTCCCCGGCACTCACCCCCCCATCCCCCCATCCTAGGCACTCACCCCCCCCCCCGTACCCGGCACTCACCCCCCCGTCCCCCTTGCCGGCACCCACGTCCCACGTCCCCGGCACTCACCCCCCGCCACCTCCAACGTTCCCGTCCCCGGCGCTCACCCGCCCCCGTCCCCGGCACTCACCCACCCGTCCCAGGCACTCACCCGCCCGTCCCAGGCACTCACCCCCCCGTCCCAGGCCCTCACCCGCCCATCGCAGGCACTCACCGCACCGTACCCGGCACTCAACCCCCCGGCCCCGGCACTCACCCCCCCATCCCCGGCACTCACCCACCCCATCCCAGGCACTCACCCCACCCGTACCCGGCACTTACACCCCCCCCCAAGGCACTCAACACCCCGTACCCGGCACTCACCCCCCACGTCCCCGTCACTCACCTCCCCCCCCCCCGCCCGCCCGCCCCCCCCCCCCCGTCCCCGTCCCTGGCACTCACCCGCCCCCGTCCTCGGCTCTCACCCCCCTGTCCCAGGCACTCACCCGCCCCCACGCCCCCGGCTCCCACCCCCTCCGTACACGGCACTCATCCCCCCGTACCCGGCATCCATCCCCCCCGTCCCCGGCACTCACCCCCCCGTCCCCGGCACTCACCCCCCCGTACCCGGCACTCATCCCCCCATCCCCGGCACTCAACCCCCCCCGTACCCGGCACTCATCCCCCCGTCCCCGGCACTCACCCCCTCGTCCCCGTCATTCATCTCCCCCTCCCTGGCACTCACCCCCCCATCCCAGGCACTCACCCCCACCGTCCCCGGCACTCAGCCCCCCATCCCAGGCACTCACCACCCCATCCCAGGCACTCACCACCCCATCCCAGGCACTCACCCCCCCTGTCCCAGGCACTCACCCCCCCATCCCAGGCACTCACCCCCCCATCCCAGGCACTCACCCCCCCATCCCAGGCACTCACCACCCCATCCCAGGCACTCAAACCCCCCGTCCCAGGCATTCACCACCCCGTCCCCGGCACTCACCCACCCCCCCGCGTCTCCGGCACCCACCCCCCCATCCCAGGCACTCACCCCCCCATCCCAGGCACTCACCACCCCATCCCAGGCACTCAAACCCCCCGTCCCAGGCATTCACCACCCCGTACCCGACACTCACCCCCATTCCCCGGCACTCACCCCCCTGTCCCCGGCACTCACCCCCTCTCCCAGGCACTCACCCCCCCATCCCAGGCATTCACCACCCCGTCCCGGGCACTCACCCACCCCCCCGCGTCCTCGGCACTCACCCCCCCCGTCCCCGGCACTCACCCCCCCGTCCCCGGCACTCACCCCCCCGTACCCGGCACTCATCCCCCCATCCCCGGCACTCAACCCCCCCCGTACCCGGCACTCATCCCCCCGTCCCCGGCACTCACCCCCTCGTCCCCGTCATTCATCTCCCCCTCCCTGGCACTCACCCCCCCATCCCAGGCACTCACCCCCACCGTCCCCGGCACTCACCCCCCCATCCCAGGCACTCACCACCCCATCCCAGGCACTCACCACCCCATCCCAGGCACTCACCCCCCCTGTCCCAGGCACTCACCCCCCCATCCCAGGCACTCACCCCCCCATCCCAGGCACTCACCCCCCCATCCCAGGCACTCACCACCCCATCCCAGGCACTCAAACCCCCCGTCCCAGGCATTCACCACCCCGTCCCCGGCACTCACACACCCCCCCGCGTCTCCGGCACCCACCCCCCCATCCCAGGCACTCACCCCCCCATCCCAGGCACTCACCACCCCATCCCAGGCACTCAAACCCCCCGTCCCAGGCATTCACCACCCCGTACCCGACACTCACCCCCATTCCCCGGCACTCACCCCCCTGTCCCCGGCACTCACCCCCTCTCCCAGGCACTCACCCCCCCATCCCAGGCACTCACCCCCCCATCCCAGGCACTCACCCCCCCATCCCAGGCACTCACCCCCCTGTCCCAGGCACTCACCCCCCTGTCCCAGGCACTCACCCCCCTGTTCCAGGCACTCACCCCCCCATCCCAGGCACTCACCACCCGTCCCAGGCACTCACCCACCCCCCCGCGTCTCCGGCACCCACCCCCCCATCCCAGGCACTCACCCCCCCCCATCCCAGGTACTCACCCCCCCGTACCCGGCACTTACTCCCCCCCAAGGCACTCACCATCCCGTACCCGGCACTCACCCCCCACGTCCCTGTCACTCACCACCCCCCCCCACCCGCCCGCCCCCCCCCCCCCCCCCCCTGGCACTCACCCGCCCCCGTCCTCGGCTCTCACCCCCCTGTCCCAGGCACTCAACCTTCCATCTCAGGCACTCACCACCCAGTCCCAGGCACTCACCCCCCTGTCCCAGGCACTCACCCCCCCATCCCAGGCACTCACCCCCCCATCCCAGGCACTCACCCCCCTGTCCCAGACACTCACCCCCCCGTCCCAGGCACTCACCCCCCTGTCCCAAGCACTCACCCCCCCCATCCCAGGCACTCACCACCCCATCCCAGGCACTCACCCCCCTGTTCCAGGCACTCACCCCCCCATCCCAGGCACTCACCACCCGTCCAGGGACTCACCCCCCTGTACCCGGCACTCACCCCCCCCCACCCCTCGCCAGAACTCACCCCCCACGTCCCCGGCACTCACACCCCCCCGTCCCCGGCACTCACCCCCCCGTCCCTGGCTTCCACCCCCTCCGTACCCGGCACTCATCCCCCCGTCCCCGGCACTCACCCCCCCCCCCCTCCACGCCCCCGGCTCCCACCCCCTCCGTACCCGGCACTCACCCCCCCGTCCCCGGCACTCACCACCCCCCCCCGCCCCCACGCCACCGGCTCCCACCCCCTCCGTACACGGCACTCATCCCCCCGTACCCGGCATCCATCCCCCCCGTCCCCGGCACTCACCCCCCCGTCCCCGGCACTCACCCCCCCGTACCCGGCACTCATCCCCCCATCCCCGGCACTCAAGCCCCCCCGTACCCGGCACTCATCCCCCCGTCCCCGGCACTCACCCCCTCGTCCCCGTCATTCATCTCCCCCTCCCCGGCACTCACCCCCCCATCCCAGGCACTCACCCCCACCGTCCCCGGCACTCACCCCCCCATCCCAGGCACTCACCACCCCATCCCAGGCACTCACCACCCCATCCCAGGCACTCACCCCCCCTGTCCCAGGCACTCACCCCCCCATCCCAGGCACTCACCCCCCCATCCCAGGCACTCACCCCCCCCATCCCAGGCACTCACCACCCCATCCCAGGCACTCAAACCCCCCGTCCCAGGCATTCACCACCCCGTCCCCGGCACTCACCCACCCCCCCGCGTCCCCGGCACTCACCCCCCCCCCCATCCCAGGCACTCACCCCCCCCCCCCCCCCCCGTCCCCGTCCCCGGCACTCACCCACCCATCCCAGGCACTCACCCCCCCATCCCAGGCACTCACCACCCCATCCCAGGCACTCAAACCCCGCGTCCCAGGCATTCACCACCCCGTCCCCGGCACTTACCCACCCCCCCGCGTCCCCGGCACACACCCCCCCATCCCAGGCACTCACCGCCACCCCCGTACCCGGCACTCACACCCCCGTCCCCCTTGCCGGCACCCACGTCCCACGTCCCCGGCACTCACCCCCCGCCACCTCCACCGTTCCCGTCCCCGGCACTCACCCACCCGTCCCAGGCACTCACCCGCCCGTCCCAGGCACTCACCCCCCCATCCCAGGCCCTCACCCCCCCATCGCAGGCACTCACCGCACCGTACCCGGCACTCAACCCCCCCGTCCCCCGCACTCACCCCTCCCGTCCCGGAACTCACCCCCCACCCCCATCCCAGGCACTCATCCCCCGTCCCAGGCACTCACCCCCCCGTCCCCGGCACTCACCCCCCATCCCCGGCACTCACCACCCCCATCCCAGGCACTCACCCCCCCCCGTACCCGGCACTTACACCCCTCCCCCAAGGCAATCACCACCCCGTACCCGGCACTCACCCCCCACGTCCCCGTCACTCACCTCCCCCCCCCCCCCGCCCGCCCGCCCCCCCCCCCCCCCCCCCCCCCCGTCCCTGGCACTCACCCGTCCTCGGCTCTCAGCCCCCTGTCCCAGGCACTCACCCCCCCATCCCAGGCACTCACCACCCAGTCCCAGGCACTCACCCCCCTGTCCCAGGCACTCACCCCCCTGTCCCAGGCACTTCACCCCCCCATCCCAAGCACTCACCCCCCTGTCCCAGGCTCTCACCCCCCTGTCCCAGGCACTCACCCCCCTGTCCCAGGCACTCACCCCCCCATCCCAGGCACTCACCCTCCTGTCCCAGGCACTCACCCCCCCCCCATCCAGGGCACTCACCACCCCGTCCCAGGCACTCACCCCCCCGTCCCAGGCACTCACCCCCCTGTACCCGGCACTCACCCCCACCCACCCCTCGCCAGAAGTCACCCCCCACGTCCCCGGCACTCACACATCCCCATCCCAGACACTCACCCTCCTGTCCCAGGCACTCACCCCCCCCCATCCAGGGCACTCACCCCCCCATATCAGGCACTCACCCCCCTGTCCCCGGCACTCACCCGCCCCCGTCCCCGGCACTCACCCCCCTGTCCCCGGCACTCACCCCCCCGTACCCGACACTCACCCCCACGTCCCCGGCACTCACACCACCCCTGTCCCCGGCACTCACCCCCCCGTCCCCGGCACCCACCCCCCCCGGCACTCACCCCCCTGTCCCCGGCACTCACGCCCCCGTACCCGACACTCACCCCCATTCCCCGGCACTCACCCCCCCCGTCCCCGGCACTCACCCCCCCCCCCACGCCCCCGGCTCCCACCCCCTCCTGTATACGGCACTCACCCCCCCCGTCCCCGGCACTCACCCCCCCCCCACGCCCCCGGCTCCCACCCCCTCCGTACCCGGCACTCACCCCCCCGTCCCCGGCACTCACCCCCCCCCCCCCCCCACGCCCCCGGCTCCCACCCCCTCCGTACACGGCACTCATCCCCCCGTACCCGGCACCCATCCCCCCGTCCCCGGCACTCACCCCCCCGTCCCCGGCACTCACCCCCCCGTACCCGGCACTCACCCCCCCATCCCCGGCACTCACCCCCCCGTACCCGGCACTCATCCCCCCATCCTCGGCACTCACCCCCCCCGTACCCGGCACTCATCCCCCCGTCCCCGGCACTCACCCCCCCATCCCAGGCACTCACCCCCACCGTCCCCGGCACTCACCGCCCCGTCCCCGGCACTCACCCCCCCATCCCAGGCACTCACCACCCCATCCCAGGCACTCACCCCCCTGTCCCAGGCACTCACCCCCCCATCCCAGGCACTCACCCCCCCATCCCAGGCACTCACCCCCCCATCCCAGGCACTCACCACCCCGTCCCAGGCACTCACCCCCCTGTACCCGGCACTCACAACCCCCCACCCCTCGCCGGAACTCACCCCCCACGTTCCCGGCACTCACACACCCCCCGTCCCCGGCACTCACCACCCCGTCCCCGGCACCCACCCCCCACCCCGGCACTCACCCCCCTGTCCCCGGCACTCACCCCCACGTACCCGACACTCACCCCCTCGTCCCCGGCACTCACCACCCCGTCCCCGGCACTCACCCCCCCCCCCCCCCCCACGGCCCCGGCTCCCACCCCCTCCTGTACCCGGGACTCATCCCCCCGTCACCGGCACTCATCCTCCCGTCACCGGCACTCACCCCTCTGTACCCAGCACCCATCCCCCCGTACCCGGCACAACTCCCCGTCCCAGGCACTCACCCCCACCCGCCCCCGGCACTCACCCCCACCGTCCCCGGCACTCACCGCCCCGTCCCCGGCTCTCACCCCCCCATCTCCGGCACTCACCCCCTCGTCCCCGGCACTCACCCCCCCCCACCCCCCCGTCACTCATTCCCCCGTGCCCAGCACTCATCCCCCCATCCCCGGCATTCACTACCCGTCCCCGGCACTCAGCCCCCCCGTCCCGGCACTCACCCCCACCGACCCCGGCAGTCATCCCACCTGTACCCAGCACTCATCCCCCACCGTCCCCCTCACCGGCACTCACCCCCCCCCCCCGGCACTCACCCCCCGTCCCCGGCGCTCACCCCCCCCCATCCCCGTAACTCACCCCCCCCCCACCAGTCCCCAGCACTTACCCCGTGTACCCGGCACTCACACCCCCATCCCCGGCACTTACCCCCACCCCGTCCCGGGCACTCACACCCCACAATCCCCGGCACTTACCCCCGTACCCGCCACTGAACCCACCCCCCGGCACTCGCCCCCCCCATCCCCGGCACTTACCCCGTCCCCGGCACTCACCCCCCCCGCCCCCGTCCCCGGCACTCACCCCCCCGTCCACGGCACTCACCCCCCCATCCCAGGCACTCACCACCCCATCCCAGGCACTCACCCCCCTGTCCCAGGCACTCAGCCCCCTGTCCCAGGCACTCAGCCCCCCATCCCAGGCACTCACCACCCCATCCCAGGCACTCACCCCCCTGTCCCAGGCACTCACCCCCCTGTCCCAGGCACTCACCCCCCCATCCCAGGCACTCACCCCCCCATCCCAGGCACTCACCCTCCTGTCCCAGGCACTCACACCCCCCCATCCAGGGCACTCACCACCCCGTCCCAGGCACTCACCCCCCTGTCCCAGGCACTCACCCCCCCATCCCAGGCACACACCACCCGTCCCAGGCACTCACCCCCCCGTCCCAGGCACTCACCCCCCTGTACCCGGCACTCACCCCCACCCACACCTCGCCAGAAGTCACCCCCCACGTCCCCGGCACTCACACCCCCCCATCCCAGGCACTCACCCTCCTGTCCCAGGCACTCACCCCCCCCCCATCCAGGGCACTCACCCCCCCATCCCAGGCACTCACCCCCCTGTCCCCGGCACTCACCCGCCCCCGTCCCCGGCACTCACCCCCCTGTCCCCGGCACTCACCCCCCCGTACCCGACACTCACCCCCACGTCCCCGGCACTCACACCCCCCCTGTCCCCGGCACTCATCCCCCCGTCCCGGCACCCACCCCCCCCGGCACTCACCCCCCTGTCCCCGGCACTCACGCCCCCGTACCCGACACTCACCCCCATTCCCCGGCACTCACCCCCCCGTCCCCGGCACTCACCCCACCCCCCCCCCCACGCCCCCGGCTCCCACCCCCTCCTGTACCCGGCACCCCCCCCCGTCCCCGGCACTCACTCACCCCCCCCACGCCCCCGGCTCCCACCCCCTCCGTACACGGCGCTCATCCCCCCGTACCCGGCACCCATCCCCCGTCCCCGGCACTCACCCCCCCGTCCCCGGCACTCACCCCCACCGTACCCGGCACTCACCCCCCCAACCCGGCACTCACCCCCCCGTACCCGGCACTCATCCCCCCATCCTCGCACTCACCCCCCCGTACCCGGCACTCATCCCCCCGTCCCCGGCACTCACCCCCTCGTCCCCGTCATTCATCTCCCCATCCCCGGCACTCACCCCCCCATCCCATGCACTCACCACCCCATCCAGGCACTCACCCCCCTGTCCCAGGCACTCACCCCCCCATCCCAGGCACTCACCCCCCCATCCCAGGCACTCACCCCCCCATCCCAGGCACTCACTCCCCCATCCCAGGCACTCACCACCCCGTCCCAGGCACTCACCCCCCTGTACCCGGCACTCACACCCCCCCACCCCTCGCCGGAACTCACCCCCCACGTCCCAGGCACTCACACACCCCCCATTCCCCGGCACTCACCACCCCGTCCCCGGCACCCACCCCCCACCCCGTTACTCACCCCCCTGTCCCCGGCACTCACCCCCACGTACCCGACACTCACCCCCTCGTCCCCGGCACTCACCCCCCGTCCCCGGCACTCCCCCCCCCCCCCACGCCCCCGGCTCCCACCCCCTCATGTACCCGGCACTCATCCCCCCGTCACCGGCACTCATCCTCCCGTCACCGGCACTCACCCCTCTGTACCCAGCACCCATCCCCCCGTACCCGGCACAACCCCCCGTCCCAGGCACTCACCCGCCCCCGGCACTCACCCCCACCGTTCCCGGCACTCACCGCCCCGTCCCCGGCTCTCACCCCCCCCATCTCCGGCACTCACCCCCTCGTCCCCGGCACTCACCCCTCCTACGCCCCCCCCGTCCCCGTCACTCATTCCCCCGTGCCCAGCACTCATCCCCCCATCCCCGGCACTCACCACCCGTCCCCGGCACTCATCCCCCCGTCCCCGGCACTCACCCCCACCGTCCCCGGCACTCACCCCCACCGACCCCGGCAGTCATCCCACCTATACCCGGCACTCATCCCCCACCGTCCCCCTCACCGGCACTCACCCCCCCCCCGGCACTCACCCCCCGTCCCCGGCACTCACCCCCCCCCCCCCCCCCCACCAGTCCCCAGCACTTACCCCGTGTACCCGGCACTCACACCCCCATCCCCGGCACTTACCCCCCACCCCGTCCCGGGCACTCACACCCCACAATCCCCGGCACTTACCCCCGTACCCGCCACTGAACCCACCCCCCGGCACTCGCCCCCCCCCCCCCCCCATCCCCGGCACTTACCCCGTCCCCGGCACTCACCCCCCCCGCCCCCGTCCCCGGGACTCACCCGCCCGTCCACGGCACTCACCCCCCCATCCCAGGCACTCACCACCCCATCCCAGGCACTCACCCCCCTGTCCCAGGCACTCAGCCCCCCATCCCAGGCACTCACCACCCTGTCCCAGGCACTCACCACCCTGTCCCAGGCACTCACCCCCCCATCCCAGGCACTCACCACCCTGTCCCAGGCACTCACCCCCCCCATCCCAGGCACTCACCACCCTGTCCCAGGCACTCACCACCCTGTCCCAGGCACTCACCCCCCCATCCCAGGCACTCACCACCCCGTCCCAGCACTTACCCCCCTGTACCCGGCACTCACACCCCCCACCGCTCGCCGGAACTCACCCCCCACGTCCCCGGCACTAACAAACCCCCCGTCCCCGGCACTCAGCCCCCCCCCGTCCCCGGCACCTACCCCCCACCCCGGCACTCACCCCCCTGTCCCCGGCACTCACCCCCACGTACCCGACACTCACCCCCTCGTCCCCGGCACTCACCCCCCCGTCCCCGGCACTCACCCCCCCCCCCCCACGCCCCCGGCTCCCACCCCCTCCTGTACCCAGCACTCATCCCCCCGTCACCGGCACTCACCCCTCCGTACCCGGCACTCATCCCCCCGTACCTGGCATCCATCCCCCCGTACCCGGCACAACCCCCCGTCCAGGCACTCACCCCCACTCGCCCCCGGCACTCACCCCCACCGTCCCCGGCACTCACCGCCCCGTCCCCGGCTCTCACCCCCTCATCCCCGGCACTCACCCCCTCGTCCCCGGCACTCACCCCCCCCCCCCGTCACTCATTCCCCCGTGCCCGGCACTCATCCCCCCGTACCCGACACTCATCCCCCCGTCCCAGGCACTCATCTCCCCGTCCCCGGCACTCACCCCCCCCGTCCCCGGCACTCACCCCCACCGACCCCGGCAGTCATCCCACCTATACCCGGCACTCATTCCCCCCCCATCCCCCTCACCGGCACTCACCTCCACCGTCCCCGGCACTCACACCCATCCCCGGCGCTCACCCCACCCATCCCCGTAACTCATCCCCCCACCCATCCCCAGCACTCCCCGTGTACCCGGCACTCATCCCCCCATCCCCAGCACTTACCTCCCAGTCCCCGGCACTCACCCCCCCCCCCCCCCCCCCCCCACACCCCCGGCTCCCACCCCCTCCTGTACCCGGCACTCATCCCCCCGTAACCGGCAATCACCCCTCCGTACACGGCACTCATCCACCCATCCCCGGCACTCACCCCCCCCGTACCCGGCACTCACCCCCCCGTACCCGGCACTCACCCCCCCATCCCCGGCACTCACCCCCCCGTACCCGGCACTCATACCCCCGTCCCCGGCACTCACCCCCCTCGTCCCCGGCACTCACCCCCCGTCCCCGTCACTCATCTCCCCGTCCCCGGCACTCACCCCCCCGTCCCCGGCACTCACCCCCCCGTACCCGGCACTCACCCCCCCATCCCCGGCACTCACCCCCCCATCCCCGGCACTCACCCCCCGTACCCGGCACTCACCACCCCGTCCCCGTCACTCATCTCCCCGTCCCCGGCACTCACCCCCCCGTCCCCGGCACTCACCCCCACTGACCCCGGCAGTCATCCCACCTCTACCCAGCAGTCATCCCCCCCGTCCCCCTCACCGGCACTCACCCCCCCCCCGGCACTCACCCCCACCGTCCCCGGCACTCACCCCCCGTCCCCGGCGCTCACCCCCCCATCCCCGTAACTCATCCCCCCCCCACCAGTCCTCAGCACTTACCCCGTGTACCCGGCACTCACCCCCCCAGCCCCGGCACTTACCCCCCACCCCGTCCCGAGCACTCACACCCCACAATCCCCGGCACTTACCCCCGTACCCGCCACTGAACCCACCCCCCCGGCACTCCCCCCCCCCCCCCCCCGGCACTTACCCCGTCCCCGGCACTCACCCCCCCGCCCCCCTCCCCGGCACTCACCCCCCGTCCACAGCACTCACCCCCCATACCCGGCACTCATCCGCCTCGTCACTCTCGCCGGCACTCACCCCCCCATCCCAGGCACTCACCCCCCCATCCCAGGCACTCACCCCCCTGTCCCAGGCACTCACCCCCCCATCCCAGGCACTCACCCCCCCATCCCAGGCACTCACCCCCCCATCCCAGGCACTCACCCCCCTGTCCCAGGCACTCACCCCCCTGTCCCAGGCACTCACCACCCCATCCCAGGCACTCACCACCCCGTCCCAGGCACTCACCCCCCTGTACCCGGCACTCACATTCCCCCACCCCTCGCCGGCACTCACACACTCCCCGTCCCCGGCTCTCACCCCCCTGTCCCAGGCACTCACCCCCCCATCCCAGGCACTCACCACCCCATCCCAGGCACTCACCCCCCTGTCCCAGGCACTCACCCCCCCATCCCAGGCACTCACCACCCTGTCCCAGGCACTCACCCCCCCATCCCAGGCACTCACCCCCCCATCCCAGGCACTCACCCCCCCATCCCAGGCACTCACCCTCCTGTCCCAGGCACTCACACCCCCCCATCCAGGGCACTCACCACCCCGTCCCAGGCACTCACCCCCCTGTCCCAGGCACTCACCCCCCCATCCCAGGCACACACCACCCCGTCCCAGGCACTCACCCCCCCGTCCCAGGCACTCACCCCCCTGTACCCGGCACTCACCCCCACCCACACCTCGCCAGAAGTCACCCCCCACGTCCCCGGCACTCACACCCCCCCATCCCAGGCACTCACCCTCCTGTCCCAGGCACTCACCCCCCCCCATCCAGGGCACTCACCCCCCCATCCCAGGCACTCACCCCCCTGTCCCCGGCACTCACCCGCCCCCGTCCCCGGCACTCACCCCCCTGTCCCCGGCACTCACCCCCCCGTACCCGACACTCACCCCCACGTCCCCGGCACTCACACCCCCCCTGTCCCCGGCACTCATCCCCCCGTCCCCGGCACCCACCCCCCCCGGCACTCACCCCCCTGTCCCCGGCACTCACGCCCCCGTACCCGACACTCACCCCCATTCCCCGGCACTCACCCCCCCGTCCCCGGCACTCACCCCACCCCCCCCCCCACGCCCCCGGCTCCCACCCCCTCCTGTACCCGGCACCCCCCCCCGTCCCCGGCACTCACTCACCCCCCCCACGCCCCCGGCTCCCACCCCCTCCGTACACGGCGCTCATCCCCCCGTACCCGGCACCCATCCCCCCGTCCCCGGCACTCACCCCCCCGTCCCCGGCACTCACCCCACCGTACCCGGCACTCACCCCCCCAACCCGGCACTCACCCCCCCGTACCCGGCACTCATCCCCCCATCCTCGGCACTCACCCCCCCGTACCCGGCACTCATCCCCCCGTCCCCGGCACTCACCCCCTCGTCCCCGTCATTCATCTCCCCATCCCCGGCACTCACCCCCCCATCCCATGCACTCACCACCCCATCCCAGGCACTCACCCCCCTGTCCCAGGCACTCACCCCCCCATCCCAGGCACTCACCCCCCCATCCCAGGCACTCACCCCCCCATCCCAGGCACTCACTCCCCCATCCCAGGCACTCACCACCCCGTCCCAGGCACTCACCCCCCTGTACCCGGCACTCACACCCCCCCACCCCTCGCCGGAACTCACCCCCCACGTCCCAGGCACTCACACACCCCCCATTCCCCGGCACTCACCACCCCGTCCCCGGCACCCACCCCCCACCCCGTTACTCACCCCCCTGTCCCCGGCACTCACCCCCACGTACCCGACACTCACCCCCTCGTCCCCGGCACTCACCCCCCGTCCCCGGCACTCCCCCCCCCCCCCACGCCCCCGGCTCCCACCCCCTCATGTACCCGGCACTCATCCCCCCGTCACCGGCACTCATCCTCCCGTCACCGGCACTCACCCCTCTGTACCCAGCACCCATCCCCCCGTACCCGGCACAACCCCCCGTCCCAGGCACTCACCCCCACCCGCCCCCGGCACTCACCCCCACCGTTCCCGGCACTCACCGCCCCGTCCCCGGCTCTCACCCCCCCCATCTCCGGCACTCACCCCCTCGTCCCCGGCACTCACCCCTCCTACGCCCCCCCCGTCCCCGTCACTCATTCCCCCGTGCCCAGCACTCATCCCCCCATCCCCGGCACTCACCACCCGTCCCCGGCACTCATCCCCCCGTCCCCGGCACTCACCCCCACCGTCCCCGGCACTCACCCCCACCGACCCCGGCAGTCATCCCACCTATACCCGGCACTCATCCCCCACCGTCCCCCTCACCGGCACTCACCCCCCCCCCGGCACTCACCCCCCGTCCCCGGCACTCACCCCCCCCCCCCCCCCCCACCAGTCCCCAGCACTTACCCCGTGTACCCGGCACTCACACCCCCATCCCCGGCACTTACCCCCCACCCCGTCCCGGGCACTCACACCCCACAATCCCCGGCACTTACCCCCGTACCCGCCACTGAACCCACCCCCCGGCACTCGCCCCCCCCCCCCCCCCATCCCCGGCACTTACCCCGTCCCCGGCACTCACCCCCCCCGCCCCCGTCCCCGGGACTCACCCGCCCGTCCACGGCACTCACCCCCCCATCCCAGGCACTCACCACCCCATCCCAGGCACTCACCCCCCTGTCCCAGGCACTCAGCCCCCCATCCCAGGCACTCACCACCCTGTCCCAGGCACTCACCACCCTGTCCCAGGCACTCACCCCCCCATCCCAGGCACTCACCACCCTGTCCCAGGCACTCACCCCCCCATCCCAGGCACTCACCACCCTGTCCCAGGCACTCACCACCCTGTCCCAGGCACTCACCCCCCCATCCCAGGCACTCACCACCCCGTCCCAGCACTTACCCCCCTGTACCCGGCACTCACACCCCCCACCGCTCGCCGGAACTCACCCCCCACGTCCCCGGCACTAACAAACCCCCCGTCCCCGGCACTCAGCCCCCCCCCGTCCCCGGCACCTACCCCCCACCCCGGCACTCACCCCCCTGTCCCCGGCACTCACCCCCACGTACCCGACACTCACCCCCTCGTCCCCGGCACTCACCCCCCCGTCCCCGGCACTCACCCCCCCCCCCCACGCCCCCGGCTCCCACCCCCTCCTGTACCCAGCACTCATCCCCCCGTCACCGGCACTCACCCCTCCGTACCCGGCACTCATCCCCCCGTACCTGGCATCCATCCCCCCGTACCCGGCACAACCCCCCGTCCCAGGCACTCACCCCCACTCGCCCCCGGCACTCACCCCCACCGTCCCCGGCACTCACCGCCCCGTCCCCGGCTCTCACCCCCTCATCCCCGGCACTCACCCCCTCGTCCCCGGCACTCACCCCCCCCCCCCGTCACTCATTCCCCCGTGCCCGGCACTCATCCCCCCGTACCCGACACTCATCCCCCCGTCCCAGGCACTCATCTCCCCGTCCCCGGCACTCACCCCCCCCGTCCCCGGCACTCACCCCCACCGACCCCGGCAGTCATCCCACCTATACCCGGCACTCATTCCCCCCCCATCCCCCTCACCGGCACTCACCTCCACCGTCCCCGGCACTCACACCCATCCCCGGCGCTCACCCCACCCATCCCCGTAACTCATCCCCCCACCCATCCCCAGCACTTACCCCGTGTACCCGGCACTCATCCCCCCATCCCCAGCACTTACCTCCCAGTCCCCGGCACTCACCCCCCCCCCCCCCCCCCCCACACCCCCGGCTCCCACCCCCTCCTGTACCCGGCACTCATCCCCCCGTAACCGGCAATCACCCCTCCGTACACGGCACTCATCCACCCATCCCCGGCACTCACCCCCCCCGTACCCGGCACTCACCCCCCCGTACCCGGCACTCACCCCCCCATCCCCGGCACTCACCCCCCCGTACCCGGCACTCATACCCCCGTCCCCGGCACTCACCCCCTCGTCCCCGGCACTCACCCCCCGTCCCCGTCACTCATCTCCCCGTCCCCGGCACTCACCCCCCCGTCCCCGGCACTCACCCCCCCGTACCCGGCACTCACCCCCCCATCCCCGGCACTCACCCCCCCATCCCCGGCACTCACCCCCCGTACCCGGCACTCACCACCCCGTCCCCGTCACTCATCTCCCCGTCCCCGGCACTCACCCCCCCGTCCCCGGCACTCACCCCCACTGACCCCGGCAGTCATCCCACCTCTACCCAGCAGTCATCCCCCCCGTCCCCCTCACCGGCACTCACCCCCCCCCCGGCACTCACCCCCACCGTCCCCGGCACTCACCCCCCGTCCCCGGCGCTCACCCCCCCATCCCCGTAACTCATCCCCCCCCCACCAGTCCTCAGCACTTACCCCGTGTACCCGGCACTCACCCCCCCAGCCCCGGCACTTACCCCCCACCCCGTCCCGAGCACTCACACCCCACAATCCCCGGCACTTACCCCCGTACCCGCCACTGAACCCACCCCCCCGGCACTCCCCCCCCCCCCCCCCCGGCACTTACCCCGTCCCCGGCACTCACCCCCCCGCCCCCCTCCCCGGCACTCACCCCCCGTCCACAGCACTCACCCCCCATACCCGGCACTCATCCGCCTCGTCACTCTCGCCGGCACTCACCCCCCCATCCCAGGCACTCACCCCCCCATCCCAGGCACTCACCCCCCTGTCCCAGGCACTCACCCCCCCATCCCAGGCACTCACCCCCCCATCCCAGGCACTCACCCCCCCATCCCAGGCACTCACCCCCCTGTCCCAGGCACTCACCCCCCTGTCCCAGGCACTCACCACCCCATCCCAGGCACTCACCACCCCGTCCCAGGCACTCACCCCCCTGTACCCGGCACTCACATTCCCCCACCCCTCGCCGGCACTCACACACTCCCCGTCCCCGGCTCTCACCCCCCTGTCCCAGGCACTCACCCCCCCATCCCAGGCACTCACCACCCCATCCCAGGCACTCACCCCCCTGTCCCAGGCACTCACCCCCCCATCCCAGGCACTCACCACCCTGTCCCAGGCACTCACCCCCCCATCCCAGGCACTCACTACCCCGTCCCAGGCACTCACCCCCCTGTACCCGGCACTCACACCAGCCCACCCCTCGCCAGAACTCACCCCCCACGTCCCCGGCACTCACACCCCCCCATCCCAGGCACTCACCACCCCGTCCCAGGCACTCACCCCCCTGTACCCGGCACTCACACCCCCCCACCCCTCGCCGGAACTCACCCCCCACGTCCCCGGCACTCACACACCCCCCGTCCCCGGCACTCACCCCCCGTCCCCGGCACCCACCCCCCACCCCGGCACTCACCCCCCTGTCCCTGGCACTCACCCCCCACCCCGGCATTCACCCCCCTGTCCCCGGCACTCACCCCCACGTACCCGGCACTCACCCCCCCGTCCCCGGCACCCACCCCCCACCCCGGCACTCACCCCCTCGTCCCCGGCACTCACCCCCCCGTCCCCGGCACTAACCCCCCCGTCCCCGGCACTCAACCCCCTCCCCCCCCACGCCCCCGGCTCCCACCCCCTCCTGTACCCGGCACCCATCCCCCCGTACCCGGCACAACCCCCCGTCCCAGGCACTCACCCGCCCCCGGCACTCACCGCCCCGTCCCCGGCACTCACCCCCTCGTCCCAGGCACTCACCCCCACCCGTCCCCGGCACTCACCCCCTCATCCCCGGCACTCACCCCCACCGACCCCGGCAGTCATCCCACCTATACCCGGCACTCACCCCCCCCCCCCGGCACTCACTCCCCGTCCCCGGCGCTCACACCCCATCCCCGTAACTCACCCCCCCCCATCCCCGTAACTCACCCCCCCCCCCCACCAGTCCCCAGCACTTACCCCGTGTACCCGGCACTCACACCCCCATCCCCGGCACTTACCCCCCACCCCGTCCCCGGCACTCACACCCCACAATCCCCGGCACTTACCCCCGTACCCGCCACTGAACCCACCCCCCCGGCACTCGCCCCCCCCCCATCCCCGGCACTTGCCCCCCCCCCACCCCCCATCCCCGGCACTTACACCGTCCCCGGCACTCACCCCCCCCCGCCCCCGTCCCCGGCACTCACCCCCCCGTCCACGGCACTCACCCCCCCATCCCAGGCACTCACCACCCCATCCCAGGCACTCACCCCCCTGTCCCAGGTACTCAGCCCCCCATCCCAGGCACTCACCACCCTGTCCCAGGCACTCACCACCCTGTCCCAGGCACTCACCCCCCCATCCCAGGCACTCACCACCCCGTTCCCGGCACTCACCCCCCTGTCCCAGGCACTCACCCCCCCCATCCCAGGCACTCACCACCCTGTCCCAGGCACTGACCCCCCCATCCCAGGCACTCACCACCCCGTCCCAGGCACTCACCCCCCTGTACCCGGCACTCACACCCCCCACCACTCGCCGGAACTCACCCCCCACGTCCCCGGCACTCACACACCCCCCGTCCCCGGCACTCACCCCCACCGTCCCCGGCACTCACCCCCCCATACCCGGCACTCATCCCCCCATCCCCGACACTCACCACCTCGTCCCCGGCACTCACCCCCCCGTCCCCGGCACTCACACCCCCCCCGTCCCCGGCACTCACCCCCACCGTCCCCGGCACTCACCGCCCCATCCCCGGCTCTCACCCCCCCCGTCCCCGGCACTCACCCCCCCCATACCCGGCACTCATCCCACCATCCCGGACACTCACCCCCTCGTCCCCGGCACTCACCCCCCCGTCCCCGTCACTCATCCCCCGCGCCCGGCACTCATCCCCCCGTACCCGACACTCACCCCCACCGACCCCGGCAGTCATCCCATCTGTACCCGGCACTCATCCCCCCCGTCCCCCTCACCGGCACCCCCCCCCCCCCGGCACTCACCCCCACCGTCCCCGGCACTCACCCCCCGTCCCCGCCACTCACCCCCCATCCCCCCCCCCTCCTGCGGCCACCCCCCATGCCGTGACCTACCTCCATGCTGGACGGCGTCAACCATCAGCACTGGTTGTCGCCGTTAAAAAGGTGTTTGGATTTACGCCGACGTGGCCCGTGGGACTTCAGCCCATCCTGCTTGGAGAATATGGACAGCACCCGGAGTACATTGTCTCGCGCCCGCCCCTGCCATTCTCCGAGGCGGGCGGCGCGATTGACGCATCGCCGACTTTTCACCCTTCAGAGAATTCGGCGGGCGGCGGCGGCGGGATTTACGCCGCCCCCAGCGATTCTCCGACCCGGCGGGGGGTCGGAGAATCCCGCCCCTGTTTTCACATGCACATACGTTCCCATTTGCCATAGCATGTAAATAAGTTAGTTTTTCGGCCTACACATATAAATACTTTCACATATGCTACAGAAAAACATTTCAAAAGGGGAGATGTCATGATTTGCAGACATGCACATAACCAGATACAGACAGGCAGCTAATGAGCTCAGAGAACAGGACATTACCAATCAGCAGGCAGAATACTTGGGGTGGTCTCCCACTATAAAAGGCATGAGGCACTTTCCACTGGGGACATCTACAGAGTAAGTCCGGTGTATATATCACATAACACCTCCACACGTGGCTAAGAGCTAATCTGGTTCAGTCAGACAGAGTAATCACACTTAGGTTAGCAGAGAGTCGAACTCACAGAGAACTGTGCGAACTGTGTGACAGGTTCAATAAATCAGATTGAACTAACTTCCAAGGTCTGGAGTATCTTTCAGTTAAAGCTGCATTCAGTTGCACCCTGTGCGGTCTCAGTGTGCTTAACACGACAGTGTGGTTGGCCAAATTTGGGATAAATTTGCCGAAAAAATTCACCACCTTGGAAGCGAAGAACTGCTTTCTTGTCCTTAGGGACTTTCATGGCTTCAATGGCTTTTATCTTGTCCTTGTCCGGTCGTACAGCGTGTTCCGATATCTAGTCACCCAGAAACTTGAGCGTGGACGTTTCAAAGCTGCATTTGGATTTGTTGAGCTTGAGGCCATGGTCGTGTATGCATCTGAAGACTCTCATGTTCCTCTGTAGTCGAAGACCAGATGATTATATCATCCACGTAGACGCAAACTCCATCTATTCCTTCCTGTTCTATGATGCAGTGGAATATTTCAGACACCGAAATAATTCCAAATGGCATTCGATTGTAACAAAATCTGCCAAAAGGTGGACTGATGGTGCAGAGCTTTCTGCTGGATTCTTCCAGTTGTATTTGCCAGAATCCTTGAGATGCATCCAGATTGGTGAAGAGGCGTGCATATGCCATTTCGCTTGTAATCGCTTCCCTTTTTGGGATCGGGTAGTGTCCCTGCATTATTTTCTTGCTTAGGTCCTTAGGGTCTATGAAGATTCTTAAATCACCCAAAGGCTTTTTGACATACACCATTGAACTGACCCATTCAGTCAGTTCAGTGACTTTGGAGATGATGACTTTTTCTGTAAACTTGCTCGCTCTGATTTTAACCGTTCACTCAGTGGAAACAAGGACTGTTGTCATTCAGGATGACTTGAGGAATTCCATGTCTCACAAAAATTGACTTGATACGCAGTATTACATTGCTTGCCGTTATGCTTGACAGTGGAGCAATTTCAGGATAGTTTGAAAAATAGCATATGCTAATGAAATAATTTTTCCCTCGTAGGTGAAAGAAGTCCATCGCTACTTTCTGCCATGGTGCATTCGGTAAATCGGATATTTGCATAGGTTCTCTTGTTTGCTTGCAACGATACACCTGGCATGTGTCACAACTGACCATCCTGTCAATATCCTGGTTTATACCTGGCCAGTAAACAGAATCAAGTGCTCTCCGTTTACACTTCTCAATCCCGAGATGTCCTTCATATGTCCTCTTAAGTACATCCTTGCGAAGAAAGTGAGGTATAACTATCGTATTCAAACGAAGTACCATGCGATGAGAGCTTGTCACCTAGGAATGTGACCTCAGTTACTCCAAATTGGCACTTTTGCTTGTTGCGCTTCAGCCCATTTCTCTTGACGCTCGTTAGAACTTTAAGCAACCTCGTATTGTGCTCTTCTATGGTTGAGCCCCAAATGATGATAGCATCCACGAACACACATACACCTTCGATGCCTTTGATTATGTGGTCCATGGCACGGTGAAAAATTTCAAATTCCGAAATTATGCTCAAAATGCAATATCGTCCAAACGGCTGTATTATAAGTGCAGTACTTTGTGCTTTGTTCCTCTGGCGTCAGCTGCCAGAAACCTTGCATTACGCCAAGTTTCAGAAAGAATTGTGCGCCAGCCATCTCAGATCTGATTTCCTCTCGCTTTGGTATTTGGTAGTGTTCTCTTTTGACATTCTCGTTGAGATCTTTGGGATCCATACATATGCGAATATTGCCATTCTATTTCTTTACACATAACATGTAATTTACCCAGTCGGTAGGTTCTTCTATCTTTCTGATTACTTTAAATTTTGTCATTCTGTCCAGCTCCTTTTTCAGGCAATCCCGAAGAGGTGCCGGTACTCTTTTTGGTGCATGTATGCCAGGTTTTGCATCTTCTTTGAGTTGAATCTTGTAGGTGAATGGTGGTGCACCAAAACCTGTGAACACATCATTGAATTTGCTGATAATGTTCTCAGAATCATTGGCGTGTTGATCCTTTGGCGGTGCTCTATGCGAATTGCACTGGACCTAATTCTTTACAGGGCTGATCACCTAAGAATGACTCCAAGCCCTCGGATACAATACAGAATGGGGCAGAATAAACTGTGTTCTTCTCCACCACACTCAGGTCACAAGCACCATAACATTTAATGCTTGAACCATTATAATCTTGCAGAGATATTTTGTGATTTCTTCTTACCGGCTGAATTTTTTGATTTTTGAAATCAGCTATGCTGATTAAATTGGCTTTGGCACTTCAATTGGACCACTGAAATGGTCACTTCTAGTGGTAGCAGCCATTTGTCCTCAACAACCGCATTTATTTTAAATGGATCATCAGCTTGCATTTTTTTAATTGCTGGAGAATTTTTTGATGTCTCTAAAAATTATTCTTCTGTTATTACTCCAACAAACAACAATGTTTCATCACTTGAGACTGTGTCTTCCACTGTGCTGACTGATCTGGCGTTGAGTTTAGATTAACAATTCTGAGCAACGTGATTGTTTTCCTTTGCATCTGGAACAAAACCTGTTGAACGCTGGACACTGCATTAAGTTGTGCCTTTGACGATATAGTTGACACAGAAACACTTTGTCCTGATCTTTAACCTGTTTGCTGGTGTACGAGGAGCTGCAGGAACTTTCCTGCCGTTTTTCAAAAGTTTCCTGCCTTTTTGGAAAAAGGGTTAGCATCAGAATGCTTTCCAAGAAGACGCCGCCGTTACTGAGAAACATTTTAGAATGCTGTGCTGAAAGCTTGTGAGCCTGACATAGAATATGATAGCACAGTCAAGGGGTGATCTGGCACAGTGCCAGAAGGAGGTGGCCCACTCCCTTTGCTCCATGGCTGTGAGCATTGAGACCCTAGTCGAGATGAAAGCGGGCAGCGCCAGATGGCGGGGCAGCCTCATAGATTAGCTCCGCTTGCACCCCTGTCCCAAGGAGTAGCCTGGGGGCCATCGGGCACCCCGAGGGAAGAGGATGTGACGGGTACCATGCCAGTGACTCCCACAGGGGAGGTACTGGAACACCACTGCGCCTTGGACTCCTTCCCCCACCCCCCACCATCCCTGGTGCATCTGATGGGCAGCGGGCAGAACAGGGAGGCACCATGCCCCTTGGGACACCCGAGCGGCAGCTGGGCCCATCCAGGCCCAGTCACTCCAGAAGATGGCCATCACAGGGTGGGAACTGCAGCAGGCCATCTCCACTTCTGATGTACCGCCTCGGGATCCACCTAGACTTAGCGTTATGGCCCGTAAGACCATAAAGGCAGACATTAGCTACTTTGGCACGGGTGCATTGCATAGTATAGCGTTACAGGTGAGGGCACACTCCTTTCAGGTCAAGTAGTAATAAACTTTCACCTTCTTCAAAGTGGTTTTACTGTATTCGCTGCTCACAATGTGGTGTCCTCCACATTAGGGAGATTAAACACAGACCAGGTGACTGCTTGGCAGAATATCTTCATTCAATCTGCAAGCATGACCCTGGCCTGTCACTTGCCATTTCAATTCACTGCCTGGCTACCATGCCCACATTTCTGTTTTTGGCCTGCTGCAATGTTCCAGTCGGACTGAAACTGGAGGAATAGCACCTCATCTTCCGATTAGGCACTTTACAGCCTCTGGAGTTAACACTGAGTTCAACAACATCAGACCATTAATTCTGTCTACCATTTTGAATATTTTTCCTCAACCCCTCACCCACAGGGTCAGTCTGTAACTTGTTCTTCTATTTTTCGTTCCAACTCTTATTCTTCTATAAACACATTCTGTAATCCGACCTTTAAGCTGCTATGTGCAGGATTTTTAGTCTTTAACACTACCATTAACATACCCTTTGTCTTGTGTCCAAGACACCTTTGTCAAATCTATCCTGTGCTCCCACCTATCCCTCACCTTCTATTCTGCTCCACCTCCTCTCTTCAACCATATAAAACCCATATCATCTTCTGATGTGTTGGGTGTTCTGGATCACGTACAGGTCACCAACACTTGAAGTAGTGCAACACTATTTATTAAAAGGTTAACTATTTAAACATACTTGAACTGTTTGTAAATACGATACCAGCTTTAACTAAAGACCTTTACCTTGTCCTAACCAGTTGATGCACTCAGCACATTGTGAATGTCTGTGTTGCAGGCTGTGAGCTCTGTGCTCCTAGCTAGCTGCTACTCGAATGAGCGGGATCTCTGATGTCCTCTGTCTTTATAGTGCGTGTGCTCTCACTGGTGATTGGCTGCGGTGTTGTGTATGTTGATTGGTCCCACTGTGTGTCCATCAGTGTGTGTCTGCACCATGATATACTGGTGTATATTATGACATCCCCTGTTTTATATTTAAAAAATGTACCTGCGTGACAATAAATAGTGTGTGGTGAATGTTCCTGACTATGTGTGTGCGAAATATTTACAGGACTATGTACATAAAACTAAGCTATTTACATGGGAAGGAGCCTGGTGCAGAAAAAAACAGTGTGACATACAAATAACGAGATGAACACTATATACAAACCACTTGAACGATTAAATGGAAGAACAGAACAGACCAGAGAGTCCATTAGTGCAAAGTTCACAAATTAAGTCTCTGAGGTGGGCGACAAATTCTGGTTGACTGCCTCAAGGGTGGGTCAGGAGCTACCAGCTGAGGAGCGGGCTGGACTGCGTCAGAGTGAGGAGGGTGCAGAGTAACCGGAATCTCTGCATAGTCCAGCTCAGGGACAACAGGAGGGCGTGGCACTGACGTAGTGAGCGCGGAATGAGACGAAGGGCACGCCGATTACGGCGCAGAATGGAACCATCCGGTAGACGAACCAGGAACGAGCGGGGAGCCACCTGCCGAAGAACCACAGCAGTTGCAGACCAGCCACTGTCGTGTTGGGTGTTCTGATGTACAAACGATCCAACACGGCTGGAGATGGTGTAACTCAATTTTATTAACTGGTTAACTGTAACAGCACACTGCTAACTTGGGTCCGTGCATTACCAGCTAATCTGTGGACCCTGTCCTATCGCTTTCTGGGTGAGGCACTCAGCACATGGTGAATGTCTGAGTGGCAGGCCCGGTGCTCTGAGCTGGCTGCTGCTGGAATGAGCGGGAACTGTAGTGTCCCCTGTTTTTATAGTGCGTGTGCTCTCACTGGTGATTGGCTGCGATGTTGTGTGTGTGTTGTTGGTCCTACTGCATGCCCATCAGTGTGTGTGTGATTGCACCATGATATGCTGATCTAAATATCATGACATCCCCCCATTCGCAAAGAATATGTGCCTACATGATAATAAATAAAGAAGTGTAGTGAGTGCATCTAATCATGTATGTGCAATATTTACAACAATATGTACATGTGGCTATACTATATACACAGGAAGGAGCCAGGTGCAGAAACTAACTATGTTACACCAAGAACGAAACCAATGTCATTAACAAACAATAACAAAATCTTAAACAGTATGGCAAAAAGTCTGAAACCTTGGGCGGAATTCTCCGCAATCCGCGCGATGTCCGCCGACCGGCGCCAAAAATGGTGCGAATCAGTCCGGCATCGTGCCTCCCCAAAGGTGCAGAATTCTCCGCATCTTGAGGGGCCGAGCCCTCACCTTGAGGGGCTAGGCCCACGCCGGACTGATTCCGCCCCGCCAGCTGGTGGGAAAGGCCTTTCGTGCCCCTCCAGCTGGTGCGGAAATGACTTTGCCGTGCGGCGCATGCGTGGGAGCGTCAGTGGCCGCTCACGGCATCCCCGCGCATGCGCAGTGGAGTGGTTCTCTTCCGCCTCCGCCATAGTGGAGACCATGGCGAAGGCGGAAGGAAAAGGGTGCCCCCACGGCACAGGCCCGCCCGCGGATCGGTGGGCCCCGATCGCGGGCCAGGCCACCATGGGGGCACCCCCTGGGGCCAGATCGCTCCGCGCCCCCCCCCAGGACCCTGGAGCCCGCCCGCGCCGCCTTGTCCCGCCGGTAAGAGAGGTGGTTTGATTCTCGCCGGCGGGACAGGCATTCCAGCAGCGGGACTTCGGCCCATCGCGGGCCGGAGAATCGCCGGGGGGGGGGCCCGCCAACCGGCGCGGCGCGATTCCCACCCCCGCCGAATATCCGGTGCCGGAGAATTCGGCAACCAGCGGGGGCGGGATTCACGCCAGCCCCCGGCGATTCTCCGACCCAGCGGGGGGTCAGAGAATCCCGCCCTGTATGTCAGAACAAGTCAGTGAGTCCAATATCAAAAGGTTCATAAATTAAGTCTCTCAGGTGGGCGATGAATTTGGGTTGACCGCCTCACGGGTGCGTCAGGATCCACCGGCTGAGGAACGGGCCGGGCCACGGTCAAGTGAGGAGAATGCAGAGTGTCCGGAAGGTCAACAAAGTCCATTGCAGGGACAACAGGAGGATGTGGCACCGGTGCAGAATCACGTGGTGAGAACCAGACGAAGGGCACGCCGATTGCAGCGGCGAATAGAGCCATCAGGCAGCCGAACCAGGAACGAGCGGGGAGTTAAAGATGTGGATGGCGTGTTGCCCCGCCGTGGAGAGAAGAAGGGCAATCTTCCTGGTGTCCGATGCATTCTCCCTGTCTGTGGCCTCGAGGAAAAGCTGGAAGCGCTGCTTGAACAGTTTCCAATTGACCCTGAGATTGCCAGCGATTCGGAGCGGCGGCGGCGGGTTGATGTTCTCCACGGTGCAGGACAGCGGATTGCTGATACGTTGCAGGTAGGTCTCACAGGCGCGGGTTTGCGTCCACTTCTGGTATCATGTCGTGTTGGGTGTTCTGATGTACAAACGATCCAACACGGCTGGAGATGGTGTAATTCAATTTTATTACCTACTCAACTGTAACAGCACACTGCTAACTTGGGTACGTGCATTACCAGCTAATCTGTGGACCCTGTCCTATTACTATCTGGGTGAGGCACTCAGCACATGGCGAATGTCTGAGTGGCAGGCTCAGAGCTTGGTGCTCTGACCTGGCTGCTGCTGGAAGAGCGGGAACTGTAGTGTCCCCTGTTTTTATAGTGCGAGTGCTCTCACTGGTGATTGTCTGTGATGTTGTGTGTGTGTTGGTTGGTCCTACTGCATGTCCATCAGTGTGTGTGTGATTGCACCATGATATGCTGATCTAAATATCATGACAGCCACCATCCGGAAGATGGATGCAGACGTTGTCATCTGGAGCCAGAGCAGGGAGAGCAGCTGCACAGGCGTTATGAGCCGCCTTGTGCTGTGCACGAGACAGTTGCATTCGTTGAAGGACCGGAACGTGGTCGAGGTCTGGGAGGTGATTGGACGGCACCGTTGTCCTCAGGGTGCGACCCATGAGCAGATTGGCTGGCATCGGTCAAAATTTTTATCTCTTTCGCTGGATCAAAAAAGGCCAATACCGGGGCCGTGGTAAGTTTGGTTTTAAGTTCTGTCCATTCGCTCCCGTGGGCAGGGAGCCATTGGAAGTCTGTCGTCTTCCTGACCAGGTTCCTGAGAGCTGTGGTATGAGAGGCGAGGTTAGGGATGAACATTCCTAGGAAGTTGACCATGCCCAGAAATCGGAGGACCGCCTTCTTGTCCTCTGGCTTTTTCATGGCTGTGATGGCAGCCACCTTGTCCGCAACCGGCCGCACACCCAACTGGGAGATGTGGTCCCCGAGGAACTTGAGTTCCGTCTGGCCGAAGGAGCATTTCGGTCTGGTGAGGCATAGGCCCTGCTCCCGTATGCGTTTGAACACGCGCTGGAGGCTGATGTGTTGGGTGTTCTGGATCACAAACAGGTCACCAACACTGGAAGTGGTGCAACTCTATTTTATTATAAAGTTAACTATATTAACATACTTGAACTGTGGGTAAATGCAATACCAGCTTTAACTGTTGACCCTTGCCTAGTCCTAACCAGGTGATGCAGTCAGCACATGGTGAATGTCTGTGTTGCAGGCTGTTAGCATTGTGCTCCGAGCTGGCTGCTACTAGAATGAGCGGGAACTCTCCTGTCCCCTGTCTTTATAGTGCATGTGCTCTCACTGGTGATTGGCTGCGGTGTTGTGTATGCTGATTGGTCCAACTGCATGTCCATCAGTGTGTGTGTATGTGTCTGCACCATAATATACTGGTGTATATTATGACATCCCCCCTTTTATAGAAAGAACATGTGCCTGCGTGACAATAAATATCGTGTAGTGAATGTACCTGACTATGTGTGTGCGTGTTATTTACATGACAATGTACATGAGGCTAATCTATTTACACGGGAAGGTGCCTGGTGCAGAGAATTCGGGTGTCACACCAACAACGAAATGAACATTATATACAAACTACTGGAACGATGAAACAGGATCACAGAAAAGATCAAAGAGTCCAACATTGTAAAACTCATAAGTCAAGTCTCTGAGGTGGGCGACGAATTCTGGCTGACCGCCTCAAGGGTGGGTCAGGAACCACCGTCTGAGGAACGGGCTGGGCCACGGCAGAGTGAGGAGGATGCAGAGTATTCTGAATCTCCACGTAGTCCAGGTTGGGGACAACAGGAGGGCGTGGCACCGGTGGAGGATCACGTAGCGAGCGTGGAACGAGACGAAGGGCACGCCGATTGCGGCGGCGAATGGAATCATCTGGCAGACGAACCAGGAACGAGCAGGGAGATCAGTCACCCGAGCGTCATGCGCCGCCTTGTGTTGTGCACGAGACTGTTGCATCCGCTGAAGGATCGGAACGTGGTTGGACGGGGTCCTGAGGGTGCGACCCATGAGCAGCTGGGCTGGCGATAGGCCCGTGGAGAGTGGGGCCGAACGATAGGACAGCAAGGTGAGGTACAAGTCGGATCCTGCATCGGCAGCCTTGCAGAGGAGCCGTTTGACGATGTGGACGCCCTTTTACGCTTTGCCATTGGATTGGGGGTGCAGGGGACTGGATGTCACATGCACAAAGTTGTACCTGCTGGTAAAGTTGGACCATTCCTGGCTCGCGAAGCAGGGGCCATTGTCCGACATCGGTGAGTGGGATGCCGTGACGAGCAAAGGTCTCCTTGCAGGCACGGATGACCGCCGATGATGTGATGTCGTGCAGGCGTACGACCTCCGGGTAGTTCGAAAAATAGTCTACAATCAGAACATAGTCCCTGTCGTGCGCATGGAACAGGTCAACGCCTTCCTTAGACCAAGGGGACGTGACCAACTCATGGGGACGTAGGGTCTCACGTGGTTGGGACGGCTGGAACCGCTGACAGGTGGGGCAGTTGAGCACTGTGTTGGCAATGTCCTCATTGATGCCGGGCCAGTACACTGGCTCTCGGGCCCGTCGGCGGCACTTCTCCATGCCAAGGTGGCAATCGTGTAGCTGTTCCAAAACGAGCTGGCGCATGCTGTGCGGGATCATGATGCGGTCCAGCTTCAGGAGGACACCATTGACTACTGCCAGATTGTCTCTGATATTGTAGAGCTGCGAGCATTGGCCCTTGAGCCACCCGTCCGTCATGTGGTGCATGACACGCTGTAGTAGGGGGTCAACCGCAGTCTCGCGGCGAATGTGGATAAGGCGTTCATCCGTGGCCGGCAAATTGGAGGCCATGAAGGCCACATGGGCGTCAACCTGGCAGACGAACCCTTCTGGGTCACACGAGGAGTTGACTGCCCTGGACTGAGCGTCGGCTATGATCAGGTCCTTGCCCGGGGTGTATAGGAGCTGGAAATTGTACCGCCGGAGTTTAAGCAGAATGCGCTGGAGGCGAGGGGTCATATCATTCAGGTCTTTTTGTATAATGTTGACCAGCGGGCGATGGTCGGTCTCGACAGTGAATTGGGGGAGGCCGCACACGTAACCATGAAATTTGTCGACCCCCGTCAACAGACCCAGGCACTCCTTTTCGATCTGCGCGTAGCGCTGTTCCGTGGGGGTCATGGCACGTGACGCATATGCAACGGGGGCCCATGATGAGGCCTCATCGTGTTGCAGGAGCACCGCCCCAATGCCGGATTGGCTGGCATCCGTTGAAATTTTTGTTTCCTTCGTGGGATCAAAAAATGCCAATACCGGGGCCGTAGTAAGCTTGGTCTTAAGCTCCTCGCATTTGCGCTCGTGGGCGGGAAGCCATTGGAAGTCTGTCATCTTCCTGACCAGGTTCCGGAGAGCTGTGGTATGGGAGGCGAGGTTGGGGATGAACTTCCCCAGGACGTTGACCATACCCAGAAACCGGAGGACCACCTTCTTATCCGCTGGCTTCTGCATGGCCGTGATGGTTGCCACCTTGTCCGCATCTGGACACCCAACCGGGAGATGTAGTCCCCTAGAAACATGAGTTCCATCTGGCCGAAGGAACATTTGGCTCTGTTGAGGCGAAGGCCTTGGTCCCGTATTCGTTTGAAAACGCACTGAAGGCGACTGATATGGACCAAATGATGATGTCGTCAACATAGACGCGCACACCCTCAATGCCATCCATCATTTGCTCCATGATCCGGTGGAATACTTCTGATGCCGATATAATCCCAAACGGCATCCTGTTGTAGCAGTATCTGCCAAACGGGGTATTAAAGGTACACAGCTTTCTGCTGGACCTGTCTAGTTGAATTTGCCAGAATGCTTTCGAGGCGTCAAGTTTGGTGAAGATGTTGGGCCGAGCCATCTCGCACGTGATCTCCTCGCGCTTGGGGATAGGGTAATGCTCCCTCATTATGTTGCGATTCAGATCCTTTGGGTCAATGCAGATCCGAAGCTCGCTGGAGGGCTTCTTTACGCACACCGTGGAACTGAACCAGTCGGTTGGTTCCGTCACTCTGGAGAGCACTCCTTGGTCCTGGAGGTCTTGCAGCTGCTGCTTGAGGCGGTCCTTGAGGGGTGCTGGGACTCTGCGAGGTGCATGAACCACAGGCTTGTTTGAGCAGGATCTTGTAAGCGTATGGAAGCGTGCCCATGCCTTCGAAAATTTCACTGTGCTGGTCGATGATGGCATTGAGTTGCGCGCTGAAGTCCGCATCCTGGAAGGCAGACGTGTCCTCTGGAGAGAGAGAGTTTACTCGTTGAACGAGGTCTAGGAGTTTGCATGACTGTGCGCCTAGCAGAGAGTCCTTCGAGGAGCCCACGATCTCGAAGGGAAGGATGGCTTTTCGCGAGTTGTGCGTCACTTCGAGTTGGCATGAACCGGTAGCAGGAATGACGTTGCCATTTTAGTCCACTAGTTGGCAGGTCGACAGAAGAATGATTGGTTTAACCCCAAAGGTCTGAAAGTCTGACCACGCTAGGAGATTAGAGGAAGCACCAATGTCCAGGCGGAATCGTATCTGGGATCGGTTGACCGTCAGGGTGGCACACCACTCGTCGTCTGGATCAATGCTGTGCACCGACAGCGGCTGGTGGTTTTGATTCAGGGACAGCCTGTTCTTTGTTATAACAGCGACTCGAAAAGGCTTCCTCGGGTCCTCGGTGTCACTGATCTGCAGGAAGTCGGAATCGGACTTGGTGAACGTGGGTTGAATTGCCCGAACGTTCCTGCGAGGCTGGCTGAAGCGATGCGAATTGGCAGGCTGAGCTGCTCGACAGCAGGCAGCATAGTGGCCAAGTCTGCCACATCGTAGGCATTGTCACAATTTTGCAGGACATTGCCACTTTAAATGGGCGGAGCCACAGTTGCCGCACGTCGTGACGTCAGTATGCTCGTTGCGCCACCGCGCATGCGTGGTGCGGTCCTGCATGGTGCGCGCCTGCGCATCACGTTCCTCCACGTCACCGTCCCCTCGTTTGGCGCATACAAGCGCGGGAGGCCGCGAAAAGCGCGTGAAATGGCCGCCCTCATCCAGGCTGCAGCCTTGGAGGTGTTCAATTGTTTGGACCCGTTCCGCCTCGTGGGGACCTTGCCGTGCCGTTTCAGCCGCCTGTCTGTGGGAGTACCGGCTGGTGGCATTTTCATGCAGGACACAGGTCTCGATGGCAGTCGCTAGGGTGAGTTGCTTAATTTTGAGGAGCTGCTGACGCAGGGGGTCCGACAGAACACCAAATACGATCTGGTCGCATTTCATGGAGGGAGGTGGGCCCGTAGCCGCAGGACTGTGCAAGAATGCGGAGGTGTGTTAAAAAGGATTGGAAAGGCTCGTCCTTACCCTGCAAGCGCTGCTGGAACAGGTATCTTTTGAAGCTTTCATTGACCTCTATGCTGAAGTGGGTATCGAATTTGAGGAGAACCGTCTTGTACTTTGTCTTGTCCTCGTCGTCTGCGAATGTGAGGGTGTTGAAGATGTGGATGGCGTGTTGCCCGGCCGTGGAGAGGAGCAGAGCAATCTTCCTGGTGTCCAAGGCGTTCTCTCTGTCCGTGGCTTCGAGGAAGAGCTGGAAGCGCTGTTTAAAAATCTTGACCCCGAGATTGCCGGCGATGCGGAGCGGCGGCGGCGGGTTGATGTTCTCCATACTTCAGGATGCCGGAATGCTGATTAGTTGCAGGTGGGTCTCAGAAGTGCTAGTATGCAACCACTCCTTGTACCATGATGTGTTGGGTGTTCTGGATCACAAACAGGTCACCAACACTGGAAGTGGTGCAACTCTATTTTATTATAAGGTTAACTATATTAACATACTTGAACTGTGGGTAAATGCAATACCAGCTTTAACTGTTGACCCGTGCCTAGTCCTAACCAGGTGATGCACTCAGCACATGGTGAATGTCTGTGTTGCAGGCTGTGAGCTCTGTGCTCCGAGCTGGCTGCTACTAGAAAGAGCGGGAACTCTCCTGTCCCCTGTCTTTATAGTGCGTGTGCTCTCACTGGTGATTGGCTGCGGTGTTGTGTATGCTGATTGGTCCCACTGCATGTCCATCAGTGTGTGTGTGTGTGTGTCTGCACCATAATGTACTGGTGTATATTATGACAGAGGCGACTGATATGCTCCTGCTGGACCAAATGATTATGTCGTCAACATAGACGCGAACACCTTCAATGCCTTCTATCATTTGTTCCATGATCCTTTGGAATACTTCTGACGCCGATATGATCCCAAACGGCATCCTGTTGTAACAATATCTGCCAAAAGGGGTGTTAAAGGTACACAGTTTCCTGCTGGATCATCCTGTGGAATTTGCCAGTCCCCTTTCGAGGCGTCTAGTTTGGTGAAGAGCTTGGCCCGAGCCATCTCGCTTGTGATCTCTTTGCGCTTGGGGTATGGGTAATGCTCCCTCATTATTTGCGATTCAGATCTTTTAGATCAATGCAGATTCTGAGCTCGCCGGAAGGCTTCTTTACTCACACCGTGGAACTTACCCAGCCGGTTGGTTCCGTAACTCTGGAGATCACTCCTTGGTCTTGTAGGTCCTGCAGCTGTTGCTTGAGGCGGTCCTTGAGGGGTGCTGGGACACTGCGAGGTGCATGCACCACAGGCGTGGTGTTCTGTTTGAGTATGATCTTTTACGTATATGGGAGCATGCCCATGCCTTCGAAGACGTCGCGGTGCTGGTCGATGATGGCGTTCAGTTGCGCCCTGAAGTCAGCATCCTGGAAGGCAGACGTGTCATCAGGAGAGAGAGAGAGTGAACTCTTTGAACGAGGTTTAACAATTTGCACGCCTGTGCGCTAAGCAGAGAGTCCTTCGAGGAGTCCGCGATCTCAAAAGGAAGGATGGCTTTTTGTGACTTGTGCGTCACTTCGAGTTGGCATGAGCTGGTAGCAGGAATGATGTTGCCATTGTAGTCCAATAGCTGGCAGGCCGATGGGAGAATGGTTGGTTTGACACGAAGGCTTTGGAAAGCAGACCACTCCATGAGATTGGCGGAGGCACCAGTGTCCAGGGGGAATCGTATTTGGGACCGGTTGACCGTCAGGGTGGCACACCACTCATCGTCTGGATCGATGCTGTATACCGACAGCGGCTGGTGTCTTTCCTTCGGGGACAGCCTGTTTTTCGTTATGTCACCGACTAGAAAAGGTGCCTTTGGGTCCTCTGTGTTACTGCTGTGTGAGAGGTCGGAATCGGACTCGGTGACCGTGGGTTGAATTGCACATCAGCACGTTCGCTGCGCCACCGCGCATGCACGGTGCGGTCCTGCATGGTGCGCGCCTGCGCATTACGTTCCTCCATGTCGCCGTCCCCTCGTTTGGTGCGTACAAGTGCAGGAGTCCACGAAAAGCGCGCGAAATGGCCGCCCTTATCCAGGCTGAGGCCCTGGAGGTGCTCAATCACTTGGACCCGTTCCGCCTCGTGGGGACCTTGCCGCGCCGTTTCAGCCGCTTGTATATGGGAGTACTGACTGGTGGCGTTTTCATATAGGACACAGGTCTCAATGGCGGTCGCTAGGGTGAGTTGCTTTACTTTGAGGAGCTGCTGGCGTAGGGGGTCCGACTGAACACCGAAAACGATCTGGTCGCGTACCATGGAGTCGGAGGTGGGCCCGTAGCTGCATGTTTGCGCAAGGATGCAGAGGTGCGGTAAAAAGGATTGGAAAGGTTCGTCCTTACCCTGCAAACGCTGCTGGAACACGTAGCGTTCAAAACTTTCATTCACCTGCTGCAGTGAGTGTCAAATTTGAGGAGAACCATCTTGAACTTCGTCTTGTCTTCGTCATCTGCAAAGGTGAGAGAGTTGAAAATATGGATGGCATGGTCCCCGGCCGTGGAGAGGATAAGAGCAATCTTTCTGGTGTCCGAGGCGCCCTCCCTGTCCGTGGCTTTGAGGTAGAGCTGGAAGCGCTGTTTGAAAATCTTCCAGTTGGCCCCGAGGTTGCCGGCGATGCGGAGCGGCGGCGGGCTGATGTTGTCCATGTTGCAGAATGACGGAATGCTGGCGGAAGTCAGATCACTTGCAGGTAGGTCTAAGAAGTGCTAGTATGCAACCACTCCTGGTACCATGATGTGTTGGGTGTTCTGGATCACATACAGGTCACCAACACTTGAAGTAGTGCAACACTATTTTATTAAAAGGTTAACTATTTAAACATACTTGAACTGTGGGTAAATACGATACCAGCTTTAACTAAAGACCTTTGCCTTGTCCTAACCAGTTGATGCTCTCAGCACATGGTGAATGTCTGTGTTGCAGGTTGTGAGCTCTGTGCTCCTAGCCAGCTGTTACTCGAATGAGCGGGAACTCTGATGTCCCCTGTCTTTATAGTGCATGTGCTCTCACTGGTGATTGGCTGCGGTGTTGTGTATGTTGATTGGTCCCACTGTGTGTCCATCTGTGTGTGTCTGTACCATGATATACTGGTGTATATTATGACATCTTCAACTCTGAAGTTGAGCCACATGGACTTGAAACATTAACTCTGTATCTCTCAGGACAGATGCTGGCTCACCTACTTAGATTTTCCGGCATTTTAGATTTTTATTTTAGATTTCCAGCATCTGCAGTATTATACTTTTAATTTGGCATTTGTTTACAGTCTGTGGAACTGAAACAGACTGTCCCATTTTCATACAAATTCATGCAGCATTCTGTCTTGCTTGTGTTCCAGATTCATGCAGTTATACTCGCTGCTGTTCCTTTTAAAAGGTGTAAATGCTTTCATACCAGTCAATGCAGTAATTCGATTCAGAGTGTGTAGAACTCAGTGCAATCATGCAGTAGGAACCTTTAGTGTGGAGATTGAGAGCAAATATATCTGAGGAACTTTGGACCTTAAGTGAACAGGGTAAGTCTGCTTTTAAACTGCTTTTAAACTGCCGTCTGATTTTGGAAGAGTCATGATCTGGTGAGTAGCTGATTCATCTTCATCCCAGAAGCAGTGTAAAGTTTGAGACTTTTAGACAAAAATGTCTTTGTTCAGGTTCAGATCCGAACGCTGAGCAAGTGGAAGAATTGCTCATCATTGTCCAAAACTGGACATGGGGGACTTGGCTTTATCTGAATTCTCTCAGAATGTCCACCAAACACAGTCTCCAGAGGACACGGTGAGTAATTTTATCAAAACGAGACATTGAACTCATGTAAAACTCTGAGAGGTGCTGATGATTTAGGTTGTTGTGAATTGTGGAGTTCAGGGTGTTTCCAGGTTACCAACTAATTGCTGTTAAACAGAGAATGACACAATGTTTCTGTGGTGAATGAAAACTGTACTTTTTGCTTGGGTTCCGATCTAATTCTGAGTCGGCCATTTCCTCTCTTTCTCCCCAGGCTGTAACCAATGAAGATGTGGGTGAAAGTGACGAGAATGTGGAGCGAGGCAACTGGTCCTCGAAGACTGAATACTTGCTCTCAGTGATCGGCTGTGCTGTGGGTCTGGGAAATGCCTGGAGATTCCCTTACCTGGCTTACAGAAATGGAGGAGGTACAGGAGAAAAATATGAAACAAAGGGGAGCGAAAGACAGAAATAAAGGGAGTAATTAATTGATTTATAAGGGACATTAAATTCAATTAAAAAGGGAACAGTTTATTGCACTAGGCAGATAATATAGGATTGGATTGGATTGTTTATTGGCACGTGTACTGAAGTACAGTGAAAAGTATTTTTCTGCGAGTAGCTCAAACAGAGCATTTAAGGCATGAAAAGAAAAAATACGTAAAAGGGTAACACAAGATACACAATGTAAATACATAGACACAGGCATCGGGTTAAAAATTCTGACATAAAGGATCCCAAAATCTATCCCATAACTTAAAACTATTTATCAAATTTTATTTTGTGGTGGGGTTGAATAAACCTGATTTATCAAGTGTAACATTTAATATTTAAGAGGTTCGTCAACAAGATGATGGGCTGTACTCGCCAAGCCTACGCGTCAAAATCGCTTTCGGCGCGGGGGTTGGAGAATGGTCATCAACCCAGAAATTAGGACTGGCGCCACTCCCGCGATTCTCCGGACCCTGGCGAATCGTGCGTGAACTACGCAGCGCGGATAGGGGCCATTGACAGAGGCCCCCCCCCGCGTGCAACTGGCCAAGTTCCCAATGGCGCGGTTCTAACCACCTATCGGCCGTCGGGAATGTCGGCTGGCATCTGCGGCAGCCCTGGTGGGGGGTGGGAGGATCGTTCACCGAGTGGGGGAGAGGAGGTGGCCGGGGGGGGCCTCATGGGCGGCCAGGGGAGCGATCGGGCCTCACATGTCCCACGGGGCGGCCACTGCAGATTGCCACCCTGCGCATGCGCGGACTCCCGACCGGAAGTGCTAGAGCTCCGAGAACCACCACGGGGACCTGCTAGCCCCCTGCAGATGGGAGAATGGGAGAATCACTCTGGACTTTCTTAAGGAAGGTCCAGAGTGAAATGCCAGGGTTTTTATGCTGACGTGGGGTCATAGCCACATTACTGGAGAATCCAGCCCGATATTTTAAATGAATCAGCCTGAGCTGGGTGGAATTAATAGGGCTAAATTCTCCACCATTGGGATTCTCCATTTTGCCAGCAGCACGGGGGTTTCACGACAACATGGGGTTGCCCCACAATGGCAAACCCTATTGACGAACCGCAGAAATGGAGACTCCCAAAGGCATGCTGCCCCAGAAATCTGGGGCTGGACTCTCTGCACCCTGACGCCGAAATCGCGCTGGGAGCCGGGGCGGAGAATCCACTTCCGCGCATGGAATCGGGACCGGCGGCAGTTCCCCGATTCTCCGGGCCCCGAAAAGCGGCGTACTCGGAAGCCTGCTCCGCCATTCTCGGCCCCTACCGGCCGAAGTGCCGACGGCGTGGACTACTCATGGTCCTGCCAATCGGAATACTAGCGTGGCGCTACGGACTCGGGCTGCGGCTGCCATAGTTGGGAGTGAGCCGATCGGAGGGCAGGGGGAGTCTTATATGGGCCCAGCGTCTGTTTGTGCAGTTGGTCAAGGTCAGGCTGGCGGCAGTTTGGGGGGCACTATTTGGGAGGTCCAGCCATGGAGCTTGGCGCGGCTGCTGGAGGCCAGTGCCATGCGCATGCGTGGCCTCTGAAGTGCGGGAGCCCGTATCTGCAGCTAAAGCTGTGAGTTTCATCATGCCGGGTCCCTGCTAGCCCCCTGCAGGGCTATATATATGTGGTCCTTTCACGCCAGTTTTCTGTCCCAATCACATTTCCTGATTAAGGCGTTAGCGAACAGAGAAACCCGCCCCTGATTCATTTTTAGTTTGAATATCTTCTACGGTATTATAGTTACATGGTGTAAGGGCTTATTATTATGTGATGTAAAGGGTTAAAGTTAAATATGCAAATAGATAGTCTTAAGCCACTTAGAATACATGACATCAACTAATGCTGAGAGACAGTTTTACATGAAGCCTGAGACAAAGCTTTGTACTGTACATAGCAGTCTGTTCACTAAAAAGCGATGTTTTGCATAGCCTTGCCTCTAGCAGTCTCTAACCACCTCAGCTAAGGATAAGCTAAGACCCAGAACGATGATAGGAGAATTAAAAGTGCATAGGGCTGATTCTCCGTTTCAGCGGCTAAGTGCCGGCTGGAATGGAGAAATTGCGGGCGTTTTACAACACCAAAATTGGCGCCGGCCCCTCACCGATTCCAGGACCGGTGAGGGGCTGGACCAATGCCGGGTAAAACAGCCGGCTCTCGCACCAATAACGGCCGTAGAAGGGCCGACTCCGTTGCTGTGCATCTGCAGCGGTCGCACTCCCGTACGACATGGCACTGGCCATGCGCACCCGGCCCACCATCCGCTACCCCACAGGCCACCCCTGGCCACCTCCTGGCCACACCCAACCAGTTCCCCCAGTACTTGCGGAAACCCCCATGGCCAGCATCATGGATGCCGACCGAGTGTGCCGCGTCAATGCCATTGCAACAGTGCGTGGCGCACGACACGATGATGCCATTTCGGATTGGGTGGAGACTCGCAAACTGGTGTCAAATCGCTGCCGGCCCCGATTTGGCCGTTGGAGTGGATTCTCCACCTGATCGCCGATTACGATGTGGCATCGGGCAATGGGGAATCTCACCCATGAACTTTACCACTTAAAATATGTTTAGTGAACAATTATTTCTCATTCACTGAAGAGATGTGGGCTTCACTGGCTTGGTCAGCACTTATTACCCGCAACTCAAGCCGTCTATTTTAACCACTGCAGTCCCTGTGGTTTAGGTACACCCACAGTGCTGTTAGGGAGGGAGTTCCAGAATTTGACCCATTGACAGTGAAAGAATGGTGATATATCTCCAAGTCAAAGTGATGAGGGGAACTTTCAGGTGGTGGTGATCCCATTCCTTGTCCTTCCAGTTGGAAGTGGTGGTGGGTTTGGAAGGTGCTGATGAAGGAGCCTTGGTGAAATCCTGCAGTGCATCTTGTATAAGTTGCACACTGCTGCACTGTGCATCAGTGGTAGAGGGATGAATGTTTGTGGATGGGATAGCAATCAAGCGGGCTGCTTTGTCCTCAATGGTGTTGAGCTTCTTGAGTATTGGTGGAGCTGCATGTCGTGTTAGGTACACTGGTCTAACACTGGATGCAACTGGATGCAGCTTAGATCAGAGAGATACTCCAGACATTGAAGTTAGTTCAATCAGATTTATTGAACTATTAGCACAGTTAGCACAGTTCTCGGTGAGTTTGACTCTCTGCTAAGTGTGGTTCCTCTGTCTGACTGAACCAGACTAGCTCTTAGCCACGTGGTGAAGGTGTGAGATTGTAACAACACCCTTGACTGACTCTCTAGACGTTCATCAGTGGAACGAGGCGGAGTGTGAGTGCCTCGTGTCTTTTTTGACAGATCCCACCCCTGAGTGTCCTGCCTGCTTATTGGCCATGGCATGTTCTCTGTGTCCATTATCTGCTTGTCTGTATATCATTATGTGTGTGTCTGCATATCATGACATCTCCCCTTTTTTTAATGTTTGGATGACATATGTGAACGTATTTACAAGAACAGGCCAATATTAACATATATACATGCAGTGGATGTGAACATATGTACATGTGAAAACAGCTGTCAAATTGGAGAATACAGAACACAGCAAGCAGAACAAATGTTCATGAGTCCAGTCTCTGTGGCTTGCGTCTGAAGCTGGTCGACCGCCGGAGAGGTGGTGGTGGGGACGACAGCGCCTTGATGGGCAGGATTGAAGCCTGACTGGTGGCATCGTGAATCGAGGTATCAGGAGGTGGCAAAACAACAGAAGGAAAGGGAGACGAATGTGATTACGGGCCGGCAACTTTGCGCAGTGCCCGTCTGTTTCGTTGCACAACAGAACCATCAGCCAGATGCACAACATTCGAGCGGGAGCAGCCTGTCGAACAACGACAGCTGGAGCTGACCAGCCTTCATCAGGGATCTTGACCCGAACAGTGTCTGCCGGGAATAACACGGGTAAATCGGTGGCATGAGCATCATAGCCCTGTTTTTGCCAGTCCCGGAGTTGCTGCACCTTCTGCAGCACCGGGAGGTGATCCAGGTTGGGCAAGTGTACGGCTGGAAGTGTCGTCCGCAGGCCCCTGTTCATCAGGAGTTGAACCGGCGACATGCCAGTGGACAATGGGGTCACCCTGTACGCTAGCAGCGCAAGGTGAATGTCAGACGCAGAATCCTCGGCCTTGCAGATGAGCTGCTTCACTATGTGCACCCCTTTCTCAATGTTTCCGTTTGACTGTGGATAGTGTGGGCTGGAACTGACGTGTTTGAGCTGATACGACTGGGCAAACAGAGACCATTCATGGCTGTTGAAGCACGGGCCATTGTCACTCATGACAGTGAGTGGGATACCATGCCTGGAGAACGTCTCCTTGCAGGCATTGATGACGGTCTGAGATGAGAGGTCTGAGAGCTTCACGACTTCAGGGTAATTGGAAAAGTAATCAATGATTAACACGTAATCACGACCATTTGCATGAAAGAGGTCTATGCCAACCTTGGACCACGGAGAGGTTTTCATGCTGCTGAAGTGTCTCCATACTCTGCGCTGGCGGGAAGCGTTGTCAGGTCGCACAGTTAAGGACCATGTTCGCGATGTCCTGGCTGATCCCGGGCCAGTAGTTAGCCTGCCTGGCTCTGCGTCTGCACTTTTCCACACCCAGGTGGCCCTCATGGATTTGATGGAGCACCAAGCTCTGGAGACTGTGTGGAATTAAAATCCGGTCCAGTTTGAGGAGGACACCATCAACCACTGTCAGGTCGTCCTTTACATTGGAAAATTAAGGGCACTGCCCTTTTTGCCAGCCATTGGCTAGGTGTTGCATAACACGTTGAAAGAGGGGGTCTTTGGCTGTCTCCTCACAGATACGAATCACCTTCTCATCAGATGCCCGGAGGGTGCTAGCACACAGCTGTACCTATGACTCAACCTGTGACTCAATTTGCCGGATGACATTCAGTGGTTCACTAGGCACGGTGATGGAGTGGGACAGTGTATCGGCAATGATGAGCTCCTTGCCAGGCGTGTAGACCTGGTCAAAGTCGTACCTTCTGAGTTTGAGCAGGATACGCTGCAACCGAGGCATCTTGTCATTAAGTTCTTTGTGAAAAATGTGGATCAGGGCCCTGTGATCCGCCTCGATTGTGAATGTCGGTAGGCCGTAGACATATTTGTGAAACTTGAGAATGCCAGTGAGAAGGTCCAGCCATTCCTTCTCGATTTGTGCATACCTTTGTTCGGTGGGCATCATTGCCCTTGATGCGTAGGCAACCGGTGCCCAGGATGAGGTGTCATCGCGCTGCAGCAGGACCGCACCGATGCCATCCTGGCTCGCATCTGTCGAGATTTTCGTTTCCCTGTCTGGGTCGAAAAATGCCAATACAGGTGCAGTGGTGAGCTTGGCTTTCAGCTCCAACCACTCTGCCTGATGGGTCGCCTTCCACTCGAAGGCAGTGGACTTCTTCACTAGGTTTTGTAGGGCCGTGGTGTGTGTGACCATGTTTGGGATGAACTTTCCCAGAAAATTGACCATGCCCAAGAAGCGCAATACCGCCTTCTTGTCTTCCGGGACCTTCATGTCTGCAATGGCCTTGACCTTGTCTGTGTCAGGGCACACGCCCTGCTGAGAGATCTGGGGTGAGATTCTCCGGTATCGGCGCGATGTCCGCCGACCGGCGCCCAAAACGCATCTTGGGGGGCCGAGCCCCAACCTTAAGGGGCTAGGCCCACGCTGGACTAATTTCCGCCCCGCCAGCTGGCAGAAAAGGCCTTTGGTGCCCCGCCAGCTGGGGCGGAAATGACATCTCCGGGTGCCGCATGCGCGGGAGCGTTAGCGGCCGCTCACGGCACCCCGCGCATGCGCTGTGGAGGTAGTCTCTTCCGCCTCCGCCATGGTGGAGACCGTGGCAAAGGCAGAAGGAAAAGAGTGCCCCCACGGCACAGGCCCGCCCGCGGATCGGTGGGCCCCGATCGCGGGCCAGGCCACCGTGGGGGCACCCCCCCGGGGCCAGATTGCCCCGCGGCCCCCCCAGGACCCCAGAGCCCGCCCGCGCCGCCTTGTCCCGCCGGTAAGGTAGGTGGTTTAATCTACGCCGGCGGGACAGGCATTCTAGCAGCGGGACTTCGGCCCATCCGGGCCGGAGAATCACGGGGGGGGGTGGCTCGCCAACCGGTGCGGCGCGATTCCCGCCCCCGCCGAATATCCGGTGCCGGAGAACTCGGCAACCGGCGGGGGCGGGATTCACGCCAGCCCCCGGCGATTCTCCGACCCGGCGGGGGGGTCGGAGAATCTCACCTCTGGTCTCCTAGGAACTTGAGTGTCGACATGCCAAAGCAACATTTGGCCCTGTCCAGCTTCAGGCCATTGGCGTGGACACGGTCCGGAATACCTGCTGGAGACGGGAAACATGCTCCTCACGGGTCGTGAACCATATGAGGACATCGTCCACGTACACACAAACCCCTTTGATGCCCCCCATCATCTGTTCCATGCTGCGATGAAATATCTCCGATGCCGAGACGATGCCGAACGGCATACGGTTATCACAGTACCTGCCAAACGGTGTGTTGAAGGTGCAGAGCCTTCTGCTGGACTTATCCAGTTGGATTTGCCAGAATCCATGTGACGCATCTAACTTCGTGAAAAACCGTGCATGTGCCATCTCACTGGTGAGTTCCTCCCGCTTCGGGATGGGGCAGTGTTCACGCATTATATTCAGGTTGTGATCCTTAGGATCAATGCAGATGCACAGGTCTCCAGAGGGTTTTTTTAACCACCACCATCGAGCTGACCCAGTCAGTCGGTTTGGTTACCCTGGAAATGATCCCCTGCTGCTGCAGCTCCTTGAGCTGTTCCTTCAGGCGCTCCTTCAGTGGAGCCAGGACCCGGCGTGGCGCATGGACCACTGGCTTGGCATCAGGTTGCAGTAGGATCTTGTACCGATATGGCAAAGTGCCCACCCCGTCAAACACATCTGGATATGAGGGCAGCATGGTGGCGCAGTGGTTAGCATTGCTGCCTCACGGCGCCAAGGTCCCAGGTTCGATCCCGGCTCTGGGGCACTGTCCGAGTGGAGTTTGCACATTCTCCCCGTGTTTGCGTGGGTTTCACCCCCACAACCCCCAAAGATGTGCAGGGTAGGTGAATTGGTCATGCTAAATTGCCCTTTAATTGGAAAAATAAATGGGTACATTAAATTTATTTTAAAAAACACATCTGGATACTGAGCGAGGATGTCGTCAATGCCAGCTTGAAGATCCACATTGGAGGGTGTCGTTGAATAAACCCACTGCACCAGGTTTAGCTTTTTGCAGGCATGCCCAGTAGGCTTGACAATTTCAAACCTTAGCCGTGCATGGGTGCTCCGGTTGGAGAGGAGTAGATGGCAGGACCCCAGTGCCGTGATGGCATTACCGTTATAGTCCAGGAGCTGGCAGGCTGCTGGAAGGACCTTGGGGGCTTCTTGATGCATTTGAAGTCTGCCTGTGAGAGGAGGTTGGCAGAAGCACCTGTGTCCAGCTTGAACTGGATGGAGCAGCGGTTGACCTGCATCACTGCACTCCATTCGTCCTCCGAATCCACAGCGAGGATGGACTGAATGCGAGATGAGTTCGGTGTGGCATGTTCACGTGTGGTAATGATGCCCACTCAGTAGGCGGACTCCAGACACTCGTCCTCTGGATCCGTTGTACTGCCAGGATCAGAATCCTGCAATCCTCGTTGCACATTCTGGACGAGCCGTCGTCGGAATTGGGAGCGCTGGCCTCTGACTGGTGGTGCAGACCTGCACAAGGCTGCATAGTGTCCAGGCTTCCTGCAGTTTAAACATCGCCTGTCTCTTGTAGGGCAGTGTCCCTTTAAGTGGGCGTTGCCACAGTTCGGGCACGTCATGACGTCGGCATCGTGACGCGGTGTACGTTGTCGCACATGCGCAGTGCGGTCGGCAGATGTCTGCACCTGCGCAATGTGGGTGTCGGCCGCTTCGTTATCCCATTCGCATCGCGCATGTGTGCGGCTCCAGGAAAAGCACGCGAGATGGCCGCTGTCTTCAATGCTGAGGCGCTGCATCCGGGAGATGGCTTGCCCAGTCACTGCCTCATGGGAAGCAGGTTTCTCATTTTCAGCTGATTTGTATTGGGAATACCGATTTTTTGCGTGCTCATGCGCTGTACATGTTTCAATCGCGACTGGCAGGGTCGTATGCTTGATTTTTAAGAGCTGGTCTCTCAGAGGATCAGAGTGAACACCAAACATGATTTGCTCTCTGATCATGGAGTCAGCAATATCACCAAAGTTGCAGGACAGCGCTAGCAGGCGGAGGCTAGTTAAGAAGGCATTGAAAGATTCATCTTTACCTTGAAGACGTTGTTTGAATATGTAGCGCTTGAAGATTTCATTGGTGTCCACTTCACAGTGACTATCGAACTTGTCCAGGATGGTCTGAAACTTTGTCTTGTCCTGGCCTTCGGTGAAGTTAAACGAGTTGAAGAGTCGATGGCTTGATCACCCGCTGTTGAGAGGAGAAGCGCAATCTTCCTTGCATCAGACGCACCCTCGAGGTCTGAGGCTTTGATGTACAGCAGAAACTTTTGCTTGAATATCCGCCAGTTGGCACTGAGATTGCCGGAAGTCCTGAGCTGAATCTTCTCCATGGTGCCGGGATACATTTGCTGGTCATCACGGAACGGACTGAGGTAAGCCACCTTAAATTAGTAGTCTCCTGGTATCATGGCTTGCTATGTTGATTCCCAAATTTCTTTCTCTGTCAGTCTGGCCTCAATAAAAGTTGAGATGGATTCGCACGTAAAAAGAAGTTATTTATTTAGCTTGCAAGCTTGATTCATTTCATAGAAATATAAGAGACATCCAGTTTCCTATATCCCAGAAAGCGAATGAACAAAGAAACAAAGGGATCTCTGCAAATCAATTCAAATGGTATCAAGTTTCACATACTCGACGCCCATAGGTCAGCCTATATCCCTCCTGACCTGTTTGATCTATTCTGATTGGCTCACTTCCAATCCCTTTCTCTGGCCCCTATCAATGTAGCATCACTCTCATAGACACACCTCTTCCTGCTTTTTCCATGCGGTCTCAAATCCCTTTCTCCCTAACTGCCAGAATCAAAGTGGCTTATTTCTACATTACATTAACTAGTATCTCTAAAGTAACTATTTTATATCACATTCGTCAGCTAGGTACACTGGTCTAACACTGGCTGCAACTGGATGCAGCTTAGATCAGAAAGATACTCCAGACCTTGAAGTTAGTTCAATCAGGTTTATTGAACTAGTAGCACAGTTAGCACAGTCCTCTGTGAGTTTGACTCTCTGCTAACCTAAGTGTGGTTACCCTGTCTGACTGAACCAAACTAGCTCTTAGCCACAGGTGGAGGTGTGAGATTGTAACAACACCCTTGACTGACTCTCTAGATGTTCATCAGTGGAAAGAGGCGGAGTGTGAGTGCCTCGTGTCTTTTTTAGTCAGATCCCATCCCTGAGTGTCCTGCCTGCTTATTGGTCATGTCCTGTTCACTGTGTCCATTAGCTGCTTGTTTGTATATCATTATGTTTGTGTCGGCATATCATGACACTGCCCTCTTCCAGAGAATATTCCAACACACTCCTGCTATGTTCCTTGTAGATTATGGACAGGCTTTGGGGAGTCAGGAGGTGAGTTACTCACCACAAAATTCTGAGACTTTGATTTGCTCTGGTCGACACTGTATCTATATGGCTACTTCAGTTTAGTTTCTGGATGTTGATAGTGGGGGATTCAGTGGTGGTAATGCCATTTAATGTCAAATGGTGATGGTGAGATTTTTTCTTGTTTGACATGGTCATTCCCTGGCACATGTGTGACGTGAGCATTACTTGCCACATCAGCTCAAGCCTAACTGTTGCCCAGCATTGGGACATAGACTGCTTCAGTATCTGAGTAGTCACGAATGGTACTTAATGTTGTGCAATCATCAGCGATCACCCCCACTTCTGACCCTATGATGGTAGGAAGGTCATTGATGAAGCAGCTGAAGATGGTTGTGCCTTGGCACTCTGCTGAGAAACCCCAGTAGTGATGTCCTGGAGTTGAGGTGACTGACCTCCGACAACCACAACTATCTTCTTTTGTACTAGGTACGACCCCAACCAACGGATAGTTTACATCTGATTCCCATTGACCCCAGTTTTGCTCAGGCTCTTGGATGCCACACTTGGTGAGATGCAGCCTTGATACCAAGGTGGGGGTGGGTGGGGGGGGGGGCGGTGGGGGGGGTTGGGGCAGTTCAGCTATTTTGTCCATTTTTGAACCAAGGCAGTAACACGGCTTGGAATGCTCAGGTATCAGTCTCACTCGTCACACTCTGGTGTCGGGTTTGTAAGTTGAGGTCATATCAGGTGTTCTTGACAACTCTATAAATTTGGCTCGGTAGAAACCAAGAACATACAAAAATATCATGGTGCTATTGCTTAAAGCGGAAGACGCCATTTTGATTGGCTGGGTGTAAACTTAAGATGACAATATCCTTGGAACTTCATTAGACAATGAGACCATAAGAATAGGAACAGGAGTAGGCCATTCAGCCCTTCGAGTCTGCTCCACCATTTACTAAGTTCATGCTGATCGAACACTCACTAAGTTCACTTTCCTGCCTTCTCTCCATAACACTTATAGCGTGATTCTCCTTTCCGAGGACTAGGTCCCCACGCCGGCGGGAGAACCGGCGCCAACTACGCCAGCAGCAACAGACACCGAAAGTGCGGAATTCTCCACACTTCCGGGGGCTAGGTGGACGCCGGAAGGGTTGGCGCGCTCCAACTGGTGGCGAAGGGACTGCGCGAGTTCGTGTATGGGCCGAAGAGACTGCGCGTGATCACGCGCATGCGCGGAACTGCCGGTATGGTTCCGCGCGTGCGCAGACTGGCCGGCATATTCTGGCGCATGCGCAGGGGGTTGTCTTCTCCGCGCCGGCCATGGCGGAGCCCTACAGGGACCAGCGCGGAAGGAAGGAGTGCCGCCACGGCACAGGCCCGCCCGCAGATCTGTGGGCCCCGATCGCGGGCCAGGCCACCGTGAGGGCCCCCCCCCCCCCCGGGTCGGATCCTCCCGCCCCCCCCCCCCCCGAGGATTGTCCCAGCCAACGTACCTACCAGGTCCCGCCGTATGGGACCTTGCCTAACCCACGCCGGGGCCTGGAGAATTGCCGGGGGGCTGCTGCCATTGTCCCCCAACCAACATGGCGTGAACCCCACCCCCGCCCAAAAACTGGCACCGGAGAATACAGCAGCCGGCGTCGGGGAAACGTGGCGGGGGGTCGGAGAAGCCCGCTGTTAATCTCCCAATGATTAAAAAAACCATCAACCCCAACCTTGAAAATGGCCTCCACAGCTTCCTGGGTAAAAAATTCCAAAGATTCACCACACTTTGAGAGAAGAAATTCTTCCTCAAATCCATCACCTCCTTATTCTTCAACCATACCCTCTGATCCCACGCTCTGATCCCACATTTATCCTGTCTAATCCCCTGGAATCTTATCTGCTTCAATAATATCCCCTCTCATTGTTCTGAACTCCAAGGAGTTCAGACCCAACCTGGTTAATCTTTCCTCATATGTCAATCCCTCCATACCTGACATTATCCTAGTAGATCCCCCTGTGCTGCCTTCAATGGTATTATACATTTCTTCAAATAAAGGGATCAAAACTGTCTGCCGTATTCTAAGTGTGGCCTCACTAGTCCTTGTACAGTTGCTGCAATACTTCTTTACTTTTGTACTCCAGTTGCCTCGAAAAAAAAGCCAGCATCCCATTTCCCTCAAAAACGGAAAATATGCGAAAACAGCATCTGCGGCGAGAGAACGGAGCTAATGTTTCGAGTCTGGGTGTCTGAATGTCAAAGGCCAAAGCCAGGCAGAACTGGAAATAGGATGGGATTTATACTGTTATGGGAGGTGGGGCGCATGGGGCTGTGGGGCTGGATCGAGGGCCAATGATATGTGGAGATTGACAGAAATGGTGTGGACAAAAACACAAAGGGATTGTAAATGGCTATGAAGGGTGCTGATAGTGGCACCTTAAGAGATCAGCATTTTTTAATACCAGTAAGGCACCAACTAGAGAAAACCCAATAGGGACTAACTGGAGCTGTATAGAATAGTAATTGTAAAATAAAGTAAGATTTTGTTTCTGCCTATTCGGTGTGGACTCTTCATTGACCTTTCAAAAGGTATAGAGGGACAACAATGCTAATTTTACTCCCCTATTTCCTTCCAAACGTATATGCTCGCCTTCTGGTTTTCAGGAACAAGAGTCCTATGGAAATCTGCAGTGTCTCTCCATTAAGATAATTATTTGCCTTATCATTTGCTCTTCCAAAATAAACAATCTCACTGTAGCACTGTCAATATGACGCGAGGCAGGTTGAGGTAATGTCAATTGAAGGCTTTATTAAGCAGAACTTTACCCCCAGCAGCGTGGTTACAGAATGCAGCTGCTGAGGGAAATGGAGGGAAAACTGGGTTCTGATACCAGCATTTCTGGGTGGAGTCCAGTAGGTGGCAGATCCTATCAGGACCTGGCATCCCTCCACCAATAGCCTGTCGACACGTGGTGTACCGTATTACCCGTAATACATACCACCACATTCACCCCTTGTTGAAAAAAACCCGGTGGGATGGTGGTTCGCATGGTGGTAGGGGTTTACAGAGTCGGTACTGTGCCGTAACTTTGAACAAAACACAAAATTATCGCTTCAACTGGGCCAACATGGCCAGCGGGATGAACCGGCGGGAGTGAGGAGGTGGTGATTGGCGTTGGGGGGTGTGGGTAGCTCCGGCGGGCGCCAGATCTCGCAGGGAGACCATGTCCTGTCGGCCATCGGGGTACTCCACATAGGCGTATTGCGGGTTGGAGTGAAGGAGATGCCCCCGTTCCACCAACGGATCTGACTTGTGCGCCCGCACATTTTTCCGGAGCAGAATGGGTCCCGGAGCTGCTCGCCAGGTCGGAAGTGGCGCTCCAGAGTAAAAAAGAGGAGGAGGCGCTCGTGAGGCAATTGATTCGTGGTGGTGCACAGCAGGGACCGGATAGAGTGAAGGGCATCCGGGAGGACTTCCTGCTAGCGGGAAATTGGGTGGCTCCTAGACCGGAGGGCCAGCAGGACGGCCTTCCAGACCGTTCCATTCTCCCTTTCTACCTGCCCGTTCCCCCGGGGGATGTAACTGGTCGTCCTGCTTGAGGCTATGCTCCTGCTCAGCAGGAATTGACGCAATTCGTCACTCATAAAGGAGGACCCCCTGTCGCTATGAATATAGTCGGGGAAACCGAACAGTGTAAAAATGGTACCGAGGGCTTTAATGACCGTGGACGCTGTCATGTCGGGGGAGGGGATGGCGAAAGGGAAACGGGAGTATTCGTCAATGACGTTCAGGAAGTACGCGTTGCGATCGGTGGAGGGGAGGGGGCCTTTGAAATCCAAACTGAGGCGTTCAAAGGGTCGAGAGGCCTTAACCAGGTGCGCTCTATCTGGCCTGAAAAAGTGCGGTTTGCACTCAGCGCAGATCTGGCAGATTCTGGTGACTGTTCGGACGACCTCGACGGAGTAAGGGAGGTTGCGGGCCTTAAGGAAGTGGTAGAAACGAGTGACCCCCGGGTGGCAGAGGTCCTCGTGGAGGGCTTGTAGACGGTCCACTTGTACATTGGCACATGTGCCGCAAGATAGGGCATCGGATGGCTCGTTCAGCTTTCCGGGACGATGCAAGATCTCATAATTGAAGGTGGAGAGTTCGATCCTCCACCGCAAGATCTTGTCATTCTTGATCTTGCCCCGCTGTGCATTATCGAACATGAAGGCAACCGACCGTTGGTCAGTGAGGAGAGTGAATCTCCTACCGGCAAGGTAATGCCTCCAGTGTCGCACAGCTTCCACTATTGCTTGTGCCTCCTTTTCCACTGAGGAGTGGTGGATTTCTGAAGCGTGGAGGGTTCGGGAGAAGAAGGCCACGGGTCTGCCTGCTTGGTTGAGGGTGGCCGCCAGAGCTACATCCGATGCGTCACTCTCGAACTGGAAGGGGAGGGACTCGTCGATGGCGCGCATCGTGGCCTTTGCGATATCCGCTTTGATGCGGCTAAAGGCCTGGCATGCCTCTGTCGTCAGGGGAAAAGTAGTAGACCGGATTAGTGCACGGGCCTTGTCTGCGTACTGGGGGACCCACTGGGTGTAATAAGAAAAGAAGCCCAGGCAACGTTTCAGGGCTTTGGCACAGTGGGGGAGAGGGAACTCCATGAGGGGGAGCATGCGTTCAGGGTCGGGGCCTATCACTCCATTACGCACTACGTAGCCCAGGATGGCTAGACGATCGGTGCGGAACACGCATTTTTCTTTGTTGTAAGTGAGGTTCAGGGCGTGAGCGGTCTGGAGGAATTTTTGGAGATTGGCGTCGTGGTCCTGCTGGTCGTGGCCGCAGATGGTGACGTTGTCGAGATACGGGAACGTGGCCCGTAAACCGTGCTGGTCAACCATTCAGTCCATCTCTCGTTGGAAGACCGAGACTCCGTTCGTGACGCCGAATAGAACCCTTAAAAAGTGGTATAACCGCCCGTCTGCTTCGAAGGCAGTATAGTTGCGGTCACCGGGATGGATGGGGAGCTGGTGGTAGGCGGACATGAGGTCCACAGTGGAAAAGACCTTGTACTGTGCAATCCGATTGACCATGTCGGATATGCGGGGGAGAGGGTATGCATCTAGCTGAGTGTACCTGTTGATGGTCTGACTATAGTTGATGACCATCCTCTGTTTCTCCCCGGTCTTAACAACTACCACCTGGGCTCTCCAGGCACTGTTGCTAGCCTGGATGATGCCTTCCTTCAGCAGCCTCTGGACCTCGGACCGGATAAATGCTCGGTCCTGGGTGCTGTACCGTCTGCTCCTTGAGGCGACTCGTTTGCAATCCGGGATGAGGTTCGCAAACAAGGAAGGCGGTTCAACCTTGAGGGTCGCGAGGCCGCAGACAGTCAGTGGGGGTATAGGGCCGCCAAATTTAAATGTTAAACTCTGGAGGTTGCATTGGAAGTCAAACCCTAGGAGTGTGGGCGCACAGAGATGGGGGAGGACATACAGCCGGTAATTTTGTAACTCCCTCCCCTGCACCGTTAGGTTAGCGATGCAAAACCCCGTGATCTGAACGGAGTGGGATCCCGCCGCCAGGAAAATTTTCTGGGTGCTTGGCCAAATTACGAGGGAACAGCGCCTTACCGTGTCCGGATGAATGAAGCTCTCCGTGCTCCCAGAGTCGATAAGACACGGTGTCTCGTAGCCATTCACTAGGAATGTAGTGGTTGCAGTCTGGAGAGTCCCGGGTCGCGACTGGTCGAGGGTCGTCGAAGCCAGACGTGTATGTGGCCGTGTAATCAGGCAGTATGTGGCCATCTGTGTCGGATCCTTCAGCCAAGATGGCGGCGTCCACGTATCGAGCGCGGTCGGGTGTGGACAAAATGGCGGCGCCCATCTCTCCCTCGTGGCGTCCAGGGTCCAAAACGGCGGCGTCCGTTGGTCACACGTGGATCGCTGGGGCGGCTGGGTCTGTGGTCCCGTTTCTTCCCCGGAGATAGCGGCGACCCCGTGGGGCTTGCACACCGTCGCGTAGTGGCCTTTCTTCCCGCAGCTTTTGCAGGTAGCCGCGCGGGCCGGGCAGCGCTGCCGAGGATGTTTCGGCTGGCCACAAAAATAGCAGCGGGGCCCCCCCGGTTGGTCTGGTGTTTTGGCCGCACAGGTTTGCGGGGGTGGGGGGGGTGTCGGAGAGTCGACCGCAGCGGGGGTCCACGGAGCCCAAGGGGCTGTAGTGCGGTCGGGGGCGTAGACGCGGGCGTTACTCGAGGCCACATCGAGGGATGCCGCCAGGGCCCGAGCTTCTGTAAGTCCCAGAGATTCTTTCTCCAGAAGCCTCTGGCGGGTCTGGGAAGAGGCCAAACCTGCCACATACGCATCGCGGACCAGGAGTTCTGTGTGTTAACTCGCTGTTACAGCCAGGCAGTTGCAGTTTCGACCCAGGATCTGCAGGGCGTTATAAAACTCGTCCAGCGATTCCCCCGGAAATTGCCGTCGTGTGGCGAGCTGGTAGCGAGCAAAAACCTGGTTGGCGGGCCGGATGTAGATATCCTTCAGCGTGGCGATGGCACTGGTGAAACCGTCCTTGTTCTCGATAAGGGAGAAGACTGCAGGACTCACCCTGGAATAGAGGATCTGCATCTTATGTTCGTCAGTCGGTGTGCCGGGGGCCGTTCGGAGGTAGCCCTCAAAGCATGCCATCCAGTGCTTGAAGATAGAGGCCGAGTTAGCTGCTTGGGGTGCGATACGCAGGCACTCCGGGGTGATTCGGTGCTCCATGTTCCCAAGTCGTTTTCTTCAATTTAAATTCTGCTTAATAAATTGTAGCACCGTCAATATGACGCGAGGCAGGTTGAGGTAATGTCAATTGAAGGCTTTATTAAGCAGAACTTTATCCCCATCGGCGTGGTTACAGAATGCAGCTGCTGAGGGAAATGGAGGGAAAACTGGGTTCTTATACCAGCATTTCTGGGTGGAGTCCAGTAGGTGGCAGATCCTGTCAGGACCTGGCATCCCTCCACCAATAGCCTGTCGACACATGGTGTACCGTATTACCCCTAATACATACCACCACACTCACATATTACCACATTGAACTCCAGTTGCCAATTTTCTGTCCACACGCTCTGTGTGAGCCATTTATATCCTCACTACAACCTGCCTTCCCTTCCACTTTTGTATAATTTGCAGATTTGGCCACAGTATACACTGTTCCTTCCTCCAAATCATTATAATATATTGTGAAGAGTTGCGGTCCCAGCACAGATCCTTGTTGCACTCAACTGGTTACTGCCCTCCAACTGCAAGATGGCACAGTGGTTAGCACTGCAGCCTCACAGCACCAGGGATCCGGGTTCAATTCCGGCCTTCGATGACTGTGTGTGTGGAGATTGAACGTTCTCCCTGTATCTGCGTGGATTTCCTCTGGGTGCTCCGGTTTTCTCCCACAGTCCAAAAATGTAGGTTAGGTAGATTGGCCATGGTAAATTGCCCCCTTAGTGTCCAAAGATGTACAGGTTCGGTGAGGTTATGGGAACAGGGTGGGGGGTGTGAGCCTGGGTGGGGTGCTCTTTCAGACGGTCAGTGTAGATTCGATGTGCAGAATGGCCTCCTTCTGCACTGTCGGAATTCTATGGTTCTGTGGTTCGAACCTGAGATTGGCCTCCTTATCGCTACTCGCTGTTTCCTGGTAGTTTACAATCCTGTATCCATGTCAGAATATTACCCCCAAAATCTTCTGTAGTAGCCTTTTGTGTGGCACCTCATCAAATGCCGTTTGAAAATCAAAATATATAACATTGACTGGTTCTCCTCTATCTACCCTGGCTGATGCGTCCTCAAAGAACTCTAGTAAATTTTTCAGACGTGATTTTTCCTACAGGAAATGATGCTGACTTGTTTTTTGGCCCAGCTGGTCCATGCCGCCCAGTTTCTATCACTGAGCTAGTCCCACTTGCCCACATTTGGCCCATATCCCTCTATACCCATCCTGCCCATGTAACTGCCTAACTGGTTTTTAAAGGGAAAAACTGTACCCGCCTCAACCACTGCCTCTGGTAGCTCGTTCCAGATACTTACCACCCTCTGTGTGAAAAAAATGTCCCCTCTGTTCTCTTTTGTATCTCTCCCCTCTCACCTTAAACCTGTGCCCTCTAGTTCCAGACTCCTCTACCATTGGGAAAAGATGTCGACTATCTACCTTATCTATGCTCCTCATTATTTCATTAACCTCAATAAGATCACCCCTAAGCCTCGTGCGCTCTAGGGAAAAATGTCCAAGCTTATTTAGCCTCTCCTTGTAACTCAGACCATCAAGTCCTGGCCGCATCCTAGTAAATCTCTTCTGCACTCTTTCTAGTTTAACAATATCCTTCCTATAATAGGGTGACCAGAACTGAGCACAGTATCCCATGTGTGGTCTTACCAATGTCTTGTATCTGAGTACAGAGGCAGTAGTTGAGGCGGGTACAATTTTTTCCTTTAAAACTTCAACAAGACGTCCCAACTCCTGTATTCAATATTCTGACCAATAAAACCTAGCAAGCTGAGTGCCTTTTCCACCACCCTGTCCACCTGCGACTCCACCTTCAAGAAGCTATGAACCTGTACCCCTAGATCACTTTGTTCTGTAACTCTCCCCAACTCCCTACCATTGACTGAGTAGGTCCTGCCCTGATTTGATCTACCAAAATGCATCACCTCACATTTATCCAAATTAAACTCCATCTGCCATTCATCAGTCCACTGGCCTAATTGGTCAAGATCATGTTGCAATCTTTGTCATGTGAGAGTACCTTTCAGAAATTAGTGTTTTTAATAAAATAGCTGCAGTGGATATACCTTTAAGAAATGGGTGTTTATTAGAGAGCTGTAGTGATGTCAGAGAGTGGGTGGAGCTGGGCTGTCTGTCTGCTTTTACTTTCGCTTTGGACTTGCAGCTACAGGGTGCGTTTAGTTTCATTTTGCAGATTGGAAGCTGCATCCAGCAAAACCAGGTGTAATTCTGATTTCATTCTGCATGAAAGGAATGTCTTCAAATCACTTGCTAGTTTAAAAGTGATAACTGCTCTCAGTAGTGAATTTAAACCTGATCTCTGTTTTAAAAAGGGTCTTTTGTCTTATGGATGTTAATAAGGAAAGATTAATGTTTACTGAAAGAATATTGTATCTGTGGGGAGGATTGGTGTTGATAGTTGTTAAGATGTTGACTGTGGGTTTATAAAGTGTTAGCTGGTTTCATAAATAAACATTATGTTAATTTAAAAGTACTGTAGATTTCTGTTGCATCACACCCGCAGAGTAGGCCCGTGTGCTCCCCATAACCACAATCTATTAAAAGTTGTGGGTCAGGTGGACTCCATGATCAAGGAGGTGGGCATGGCCAAGATCAATCAACGGTCAACCAGGTGTTGGCAATCCACAGTCGTGCAGCCCCATTGCAGTGGAAGCAGGGGAATAGCAGAGCTCAACCCAAACAATGGACACGCGCACTGTCGCATTTCAAATCATCCCTCGCACACTGCTTCTCTCAGAGTAGAAGCCTCAACAGTGACACTATCAGTGAGCCTACCCCCGAGGATCAGGAGATGCCTCCAAGGCCTGCCTGTCCACCGCTCCCCTGCTCCCAGCCAGGTTCCAGGAGTTCCCACACCCACCCATACACCCGATGCAGTCAGGTACCCAGGGACAAGTGGAGGAGGTGATGGCCAGCTTGCAGCACCTGCAGACGCAGGTGGAGGAGTCTACTTGCGTGCAGGAGCAGGGGGTGGTGCCAGTCATGCGTGCCACCCAGGCCGAAACCGCACGGGTGGCATCTGTGGTGGAGGCAATGGGTGCGACAGTGTTGGACATGGGTAGCAGCATGCAAGGCCTGGGGCTCTCCGTGCAGGCGGTGTCCGTGGCCCAGGACATGGCTGCTCTCTGACAGGCAGCATGAGCCAGAGCCAGCTGCAGATCGCGGAGGCGCTCAATACCGTGGCCCGTCTCAGCAGGCCATGGTCCAGTCTCAGCAGGTCATCGCTGAGGGCATCGGTGTCATTGCCCAGCTGCTGGCCGGCATCACCTAGACACAGTCAGGGATATACATAGAACATACAGTGCAGAAGGAGGCCATTCGGCCCATCAGGTCTGCACCGACCCACTTGAGCCCTCACCTCCACCCTATCCCCGTAACCCAATAACCCCTCCTAACCTTTTTGGTCACTAAGGGCAATTTATCATGGCCAATCCACCTAACCTGCACGTCTTTTGACTGTGGGAGAAAACCGGAGCACCCGGAGGAAACGCACGCAGACACGGGGAGAACGTGCAGACTCTGTACAGACAGTGACCCAGTAGGGAATTGAACCTGGGACCCTGGCGCTGTGAAGCCACAGTGCTATCCACTTGTGCTACCATGCTGCCCAAATAAGAAACACCATCAAAGGGCCTGTTCGGGATTTGAACCCGGGACCTCTCACATTTTCAAGTAGCGGAGCCCCCGAAGCGAGAATCTTACCCCTTGACCAACGAGCTGGCAAAACTCCCTGAGCTCCGTGGCTGCAAACTTGCAGACCCTTGTAGATACCAGGGCGGGCCTCCAGGACTGGCAGTGCCAGGTTCCGGGGGAGCGTCGGGTGCTGGATCCGCTCGCACCCCCATCCCATGGGGCCATCGGGCACCCTGAGGGAGGATGAGGTGCTGAGGCCCGTTCTGGGTCCCCCTAAAGGCGAGGTCTTGGAACAACGCGACACCTCGGACTCCCCCCCCCCGCCCCTCTCCCCTTCCGTACCAGGTGTATCTGGTGGGCAACGGGCTGAACAGGCTGGCAGCACGCCACCCCGGACGCCCGAGGCACAGCCTGGCCCATCCAGGCCGGGCTGCAAAAGAGGTCAGCCCTAGTCACAGAGCAGGAGTCACAGGAGTCCGCCTCCATTTCTGCTGTACCGCCTGGGGAAGCACCGAGACGTAGTCATAGGGCCCGGAAGGCCAGAACATTAAACACTGAGTAAGTTGGCACGGGAACAGGGCACAGACTAGTTGTCTGGGCGAGGGCACATGTATGAGCTTTTTGTCATTAAACTCACTTTTACACCTACAGAAACTGCCTTTATGCTCTAGTCGACACATGTGAGGGTGGAGTGGGAAGTGGGCGCCAGTGTGTGTGAGGGGTGATAAGAGGTCGAGCTCAGGTGAGTGTGGCGTGCGCCCTCCACCCCCCGGGATGCCCCCAGGCAGACGATGGGTCTGGTCGCATGCAGGGACTACCCAGGTGGAGGGTGGTACTGTGGCCATGAGTCAGACATTGTCAAACGAATTAGAGCCCGGAGCTCATCGCAGAGCGGGTTGTCATTACCCTCCACGCCATGCAATTGACCCGTTTCCACTGGCGACCGTGTGAGCCCTGCCCATTGTGCCGCAGTTGAATGTGCAATGGACAGGTGGTGTGAATGCGGGTGGTTGGTGGTGGATGGGGTGAGGGTGGTGGGGTGGTGCTGTAGTGCTGTCCGTGCCCATGCTCAGCGATTCCCCCCTAGTCTGTGAACCATGCGGCTATCAACTCTTCCTGTACCTGCTGGCCCAGCCGGTATCGGTGGGCAGCCTCCCATCCCTGTCCAGCCCGTACATTGCCCCCCACATCCTCCTCATTTGGGGATGCGTGCCCTTCGTCGTGTTCCACCCTCCCCCTCCATCGCCCCTCTGCTGGGCTATATTGTGCAGGACGCAGCAGACCACAACGATGCGGCCGACCCGCTCCGACGGGTACTGGAGGGCCCGTCTAGAGCGGTGCAGACACCTGAAGCCCATCTTCAGCACCTCTCAACCACACCCCTGGTCGAACAATGGGCATCACTGTAGCGGTGCTCCGCGTCGGTCTGTGGCCTCCGATTAGGCGTCATCAGTTACGACCGCAACGGGTTACCAGCAACCAGCCCCACAGCCGGGGGCGGGGTGTCCCTCGAGCATGTCGAGGATGAATGATTTGCCAATATGAACCAGTCATGCACACTGCCCGGGTACCGGGTGCAGAGGTGCAGGATCCACATCCGGTAGTCACAGACCACCTGGATGTTCGCGGAGTAGGCCCCCTTCTTGTTCATGAACACGGCCCAGTTATCCGCTGGTGGCCGCATGGCTACGTGCAGCCCAGCGATCGTCCCCTGGAGCATGGGAATCTTGGCGATGGCAGCAAAGCCGCTGCCTGGGCATGGTCCACAGGGAACTGAATGTACCGGTCCACAATGTCACACAGGGCGTCGGTCACTGCACGGATGCACCGGTGCACCGACGTCTGGGAGATGCCAGAAAGGTCCCCACTCGGTGACTGGAATGATCCCTTCGCGTACAGGTTCAGGGCGATCATCACCTTGACGGCCACCGGGAGAGGGTGTCCTCCCCCAGTCCCACACAGTGCCAGGTGTGCCATCCGGTGGCAGATTATGGCGACAGTTTCCAGCCTCATCCGGAGTCTCCTCCTGCATGCCCTTTCCATGAGGTCCTGGTGGGACATGTGGCGCCGGTATACACTGGGCCTCATCGGGCGCCTACATCGCAGTGGCACCGCCTCTTCTCCTCCTCCTCCTCCTCGTCCTGTCGAGCGGGACGCTCCTCTGCGGCAGCCTCCGTCGCCTCCCTGGCATGCCCCTGCTCCAGCTCTCATAGGGCTTCATGCAGGGCTGCAGCCCCGCCACGGCGGACAATATTGTTGGGTGATAGCCAAACATCACGGTCTGCAGGGGGTGGGGGTAGATGACATATCATTGTTGTACCTACCCCCATCCGCAACCAGGTGCCATGGGCTGCATGGTCACCACTGTTGCCAGCTGGCACCTAGCCATGCTAACGCTGCCCCCCACCCCACGCCCACAACCCCAACCTCGGCACTCCCCACCCCACCTCACCCCCAGACCCTATCCCCGGCACTCCCCAGAACCTTTCCCCACAGACCCCATCCCCGGGATTCCCCACAACACTCTCCCCAGACCACATCCCCGGCACTACCCAACACCCCGCCCCGCCCCCCCCCACGACCCCGTCCCCGTCCCCGGCACTACCCAATACTCCCCCCCCCCCGACCCCATCCGCGGCACGACCCAACACCCCCCCCCCCCCGACCCCGTCCCCGTCCCGGGCACTACCCAATACTCCCCCCCCACCCCATCCGCGGCACTACCCAACATTCCCCCCTCCCGACCCCATCCCCGGCACTCCCAACAGCCTTTCCCCCCAGACCCATCCCCGGTATTCCCCACAACCACCTCCCCAGACCCCATCCCTGGCACTCACCACAACCCCCTCCCCAGACCCCATCCCCAACACTCCCCACAACTATACCCCCCCAACCCCATCCCGGCACTCCCCACAGCGCCCCCCCCAACCCCGAATGCCGGCCCCTCCCTCCTCCTTCGGCGGCGTCAGCCAGCACGACTGGTTGTTGCTGTTAAAAAGGATGTTTGATATATGCCGGCGCGCCCTGGGTCACGTCACCGGGACTTCGGCCATCTGGCCCGGAGATTCGCAGTAGGCCCAGGGACCAGCACGTCGTGGCAATTCTGGCGATTCTGCAGCCCCTGCGGCGCAATCCCCATTGGCGAGGTTTTTCCCGGGTTGGAGTATCGGAGTCCCGGCGTCGGAGCGGCGTGGCGGGATTTGAGCGCCCCCCCCCGGTGATTCTCCACCCCGGCGCGGCATCGGAGTATCCCGGCTCTTGGGCGTCATTCTCCAACCCCCCAGAGGGTCGGAGAATGGCCGTTGGCCGCCGTGAATCCCGCCCCCGCCGAAGTCTCCGAAGGGAGAAAAGTCGGCGGGGCGTTAATGGCGCCGCTGCCGCGGAGAATGTCACGGGTCTGCGCAAGGCAGCCGATTTTTGGCCTGCCGATATTCTCCCTTCCGGATGGGCCGAAGTCCCGTCGACGTGATGACCTCCTTTTCATCGGCGTGACCCGGTGCTCCAGGCTCACGCCGACCAGCGTGGAGGTGAGTGACGGCCTGGGGGGTTGGCTCTGGACAGGCAATGGCGTGGCCACAGTCCGATTGCGTGAGGAGAGGTGTGTCTCGGGTGTGTGTGTGTGTGTGTGCGGCTGGGGGGGGGGGGGTGGTTAGAGTAGGCTGGGCTCCGGGGGAGTGCCGGGAGGGGGGTCTGTGCCGGGGAGGGGGATGGGGGGGGAGTCCGTTCCGGGGTGGAGGTTGGGGGGGGTCCGTGCTGGGGTGGAGGTTGGGAGTTGGGGGGGGTCCGTGCTGGGGTGGAGGTTGTGGGGGGGGTCCGTGCCGGGGTGGAGGTTGGGGGGGGGGTCCGTGCTGGGGTGGAGGTTGGGGGGGGTCCGTGCTGGGGTGGAGGTTGGGGGTTGGGGGGGGTCCATGCTGGGGTGGAGGTTGGGGGTTGGGGGGGTCCGTGCTGGGATGGAGGTTGGGGGTTGGGGGGGGTCCGTGCTGGGGTGGAGGTTGGGGGGGGGGTCCGTGCTGGGGTGGAGGTTGGGGGGGGTCCGTGCCGGGGTGGAGGTTGGGGGGGGTCCGTGCCGGGGTGGAGGTTGGGGGGGGGTCCATGCTGGGGTGGAGGTTGGGGGTTGGGGGGGGGGGTCCGTGCTGGGGTGGAGGTTGGGGGTTGGGGGGGGGGTCCTTGCTGGGGTGAAGGTTGGGGGGGTCCCTGCCGGGGTGGAGGTTGGGGGGGGGTCCGTGCCGGGGTGGTGGTTGGGGGGGTCCCTGCTGGGGTGGAGGTTGGGGGTTGGGGGGGGTCCGTGCTGGGGTGGAGGTTGGGGGTTGGGGGTGGTCCGTGCTGGGGTGGAGGTTGGGGTTGGGGGGGGATCCGTGCTGGGGTGGAGGTTGGGGGTTGGGGGGGGGGTCCGTGCCGGGGTGGAGGTTGGGGGGGGTCCGTGCTGGGGTGGAGGTTGGGAGTTGGGGGGGGGTCCGTGCTGGGGTGGAGGTTGGGGGTTGGGGGGGGTCCGTGCTGGGGTGGAGGTTGGGGGTTGGGGGGGGTCCAAGCTGGGGTGGAGGTTGGGGGGGTCCGTGCTGGAGTGGAGGTTGGGGGTTGGGGGGGGTCCGTGCTGGGGTGGAGGTTGGGGGGGGTCCGTGCTGGGGTGGAGGTTGGGGGGGGTCCGTGCTGGGGTGGAGGTTGGGGGTTGGGGGGGGGTCCGTGCTGGGGTGGAGGTTGGGGGGGTGTATATGCTGGGGTGGAGGTTGGGTGTTGGGGGGGGTCCGTGCTGGGGTGGAGGTTGGGGGTTGGGAGGGGGTCCGTGCCGGGGTGGAGGTTGGGCGGGGGTCCGTGCCGGGGTGGAGGTTGGGGGGGGGTCCGTGCCGAGGAGGGGGATGGGAGGGCAAGTGAGTTGGTCCACCTGGCCAGGTGCCAGCCTCCAACAGTTGGACCCATGCGGTCCATGCCACCTGGCTGGGGGGAGGAGGGGTTATGGGCAATGATGACATGTCGTCGTTCCCCATCCCCCCCACCAGGCCGTCATGTTTTCAGATCATCCAGCGATGTTGGCCGCCGTGGTGGCAGCCGCTCATGTCTATGTTGCCCTGGATGAGGAGGAGGAGGAGGAGGAGGAGCGTGCCAGAGAGGCGGCGCAGGCTGCCGCAGAGGGGCAGGCGGCAGCCGCCCAGGCTGGAGGGACACCTGACCGACAGGACGAGGAGGGGGAGGAGGACGTCGCGGCCCCACGGCAACGGAGGCACCCGAGGGCGCCCCGTGTGTACCGGCCCCGGCAGTCATACCAGGACCTCACGGACCGGGAATGCAGGAGGAGACTCCGGATGAGCCGGGAAACCGTGGCACACATCTGCCACCTGCTGGCACACCTGTCACCGCGTGGCACTGGCGGGGGACACCCTCTCCCCGTGTCCGTCAAGGTTACGGTGGCCCTGACCTTTTATGCAAAGGGGTCATTCCAGGCACCGAGTGGGGACCTGTCCGGCATATCGCAGACATCGGTGCATCGGTGCATCCGGGCAGTGACAGATACCCTATATGCCATGGCGCACCGCTACATCCGCTTCCCCGTGGACCGGGCCAGCCAAGATGCCCGGGCCGTGGGCTTCTCTGCCGTGGCCGGGTTCCCCATGGTCCAGGGCGCGATCGATGGGATGCACGTCGCCGTGCGGCCACCTGCAGATAACAGGGCCGTGTTCACTAATAGGAAGGGGACCTATTCGATGAACGTACAGGTGGTCTGCGACCACCGCATGATGATCCTGCACGTCTGCGCCCGTCACCCAGGCAGTGTACACGACTCATTCGTGTTGTCGCGGTCATCCATCCCCGGCATGTACGAGGGACGCCATCCCCGGCTGAGGGGCTGGTTGCTGGGCGACAGGGGCTACCCATTGCGATCGTGGCTGATGACGCCTATACGGAGGCCATGCAATGAGGCGGAGAACCGCTGCAATGATGCCCATGTAGCGACAAGGGGAGTGATCGAGAGGTGCTTTGGCGTGCTGAAGATGCGTTTCAGGTGCCTGGACCTCTCTGGGGGCGCCCTCCAGTATCGGTCAGATAGGGTCGGCCGCATCATTGTGGTGTGCTGCGTCCTGCACAACATAGCCCAGCAGAGGGGCGATGTGCCGCAGGCAGAGGAGGGCGGAGTGGAGGAGCAGCAGGAAGAGGCGCAGTCCTCCCCAGATGAGGGGGATGGGGGCAATGGTCAGGGCAGATGGGGTAGACACAGGCGGGTGGCTGTCCACCGTTACCAGCTGGCCCAGCGGGCACGGGACAGACTGATAGACGCCCGCTTCACTGACTAGATGGGCGTGGGAATCGGGTAGTATGGCCACAGACCGCACACCATGGCAACAGCCGACCACCCACACCCCCCACACATCAACCCACCCAGCACCCTCCCCCCCCTCCCCAACCCCACCCACCCCACCCGCATGCACACCACCCCCCCCCCCCCATTGCCGATCCACCTGCGGCACAACGGGCCGGGCTCACACAGTTGCGGGTGGACGCGTGTCTATCGCAGGCCATGGAGGATGATGACAACCCGCCCTGCGATGAGCTCCTGGCTCTAAATCGTTGGACTATGTCTGACCCATGGCCACAGTACCACCATCCACCCGGACCATCCCTGCATGCGGCTGTGACACGGCAGCGCACGGTCCCGTCCTCTGCCCGGGGGATGTTGATGGCGGCCCAGGGGGAAGGGGGCAGACTCACCTGGGGCTGAGGTAAGACCACCCCTCACACACACACTTGCGCTCAATGTACATGACACACCCGCACACTTTGGACAGAGCACAAAGGCAGCTTCGGTAGGTGTAACATTGACTTTAATAACCAAAGGAGTTCATGCACGTGCCCTAGCCCCTAAAACTCATCTGTGCCCTGCACCCGTGCCAACTTACTCAGTGTCTAATTGTTTGGCCTTACGGGCCCTTTGACTACGTCTACGTGGTTCCCCAGACGGTACAGCAGAACTGGAGGTGGACTCCTGTGATTCCTGCCCTCTGACACTGGATCCCTTTGGCGGCCGTTTCCTGGGGCGTCCTGGCCTAGATGGGCCAGGCTGCGGCCCGGGCGACTGGGATGGCGAGCTGCCAGCCTGTCCTGCCCGTTACCCACCCGATGCACCTGGGACGGAAGGGGGGGGAGTCCGAGGTGTTGCGGTGTACCGGGACCTCCCCTACAGAGGGAGCCGGGACGGACCACACCACCTCCTCCTCCCTCGGGGTGCCCGATGGCCCCCAGGCCTCTACATGGGTGGGGGATGCGAACGGACTGGCCATCCGACGCCCCCCCGACATCTGGCGCTGCCAGTCCTGGAGGCCCGTGCTGGTATCGACATGGGTCTGCAGGTTTGCAGCCATGGAGCCCAGGGGGTTGGCAAACCCTGTCTGTGACAGTGCGACGCCGGCTCGCACATGGCCACTGGCGCCGATGCCCTCAGCGATGGCCTGCAGAGACTGAGCCATGGCCTGCTGAGACTGGGCCATGGCCTGCTGAGACTGGGCCATGGCCTGCTGAGACTGGGCCATGGCCTGCAGAGACTGGTCTATGGCGTTGAGCGCCTCTGCCATCTGGCGCTGGCACTGGCTCATGGCCTCCTGTGAGAGGGCAGCCATTTCCTGGGCCACAGACGCCGCCTGCACGGAAGGCCCCAGGCCTCGCAAACCGTTCCCCATGTCTGACACCGTCGCACCCATTGCCTCCACCGCGGACGCCACCCGTGCGGTGTCAGCCTGGGTGGCACGCATGACCGGCACCACTCCCAGCTCCTGGACGCGGGTGGACTCCTCCACCTGCGACCGCAGCTGCCGCAAGCCGCCCGTCACCCTCTTCGCTCGTCTCCGTGTCGGTGGTTGCATCGGATCTATGTGTGGGTGTGGTAACTGCAGGAACCCGGGATCCATCTGGGCGGCAGATGTTCGCTTGGGCTGGGATGCCCTCCGACCGCCCGGCTCCTCTGCTCCTCCTACCTCCACCTGCTGTACCGGGACAGCTGTGTTGTGCGCACCAGTGAGTGTACCAGACGCCTCATCACTAAAGTGCCCAACCGTGGTGAGTGTTTCTGAGATGGTGGAGGGTGTTGGTGACAGCAGTGGCGTTGTGTCGTGCTCTTCGTCCCACTCTGAGTCCATGGCACTTTGGGGTGGGGGTTTTTCTCCACCCATCCACTCTGACTCACTGTCCGGTATTTCGTCTTCCTGGGTAGTGCTGTCCCGGGTAGGGGTGTCCTGGGTAGTGCTGTCCCGGGTAGGGGTGTCCTGGGTAGTGGTGTCCTGGGTAGTGGTGTCCTGGGTAGTGGTGTCCTGGGTAGTGGTGTCCTGGCTCGGATGTGACGGGAGCCTGTGGCTGCCCCCCTCATCGCTGGGTGGTCGCTCCCGCACGTGACGGGGGTGTCGTCTCCCTGTTGCTCCAGGTCTCTCCGTCTCCTGTGGTCTCCGAGGGGCATCCTGCGGGCGTCGCATGCTGGAGGGCCCGGGTCTCACCGTCTCCTGTGGTCTCCGAGGGGCATCCTGCGGGCGTCGCATGCTAGAGGGTCCGGGTCTCTCCGTCTCCTGTGGTCTCCGAGGGGCATCCTGCGGCGGTGTGCATCTGCGGGGATGGGTGCCTGGACGTTTGGTCCTGCGATACACAATGAAGCATGCATGGTTAGACATCAGGCAGTGATCAAGTGATACGGGGGAGGGGGATATAGGGGAGGGGGGATATGGGGACGGGCTGTTGGTGGCTCACTTGCTACTACGCCCCCGACCTCTGCATCAGCAACCTCCCGGTCCTCAGGTCCACCAGCCAGTTCCAGGGCCCTTTCCTCGTGTACGGTCAGTGGCCTCTCATCAGCGGGGCCTCCTCCAGTCCTCACATGCTCCCTATTGTTGTGTGCGCGCTTCTCCTGTGGGTGGGGGGGGGGGGTGGCAGGGGTAAAAGGCAACACTGTTAGGCAGGTATATGAATGCACGCCATCGGTTGCGCGTGCATTGCAGAGGTTAATGTTAGGGCTATATTCACTTGGGGATATGGGGGAGGGGGGGATATGGGGGAGGGGGGATATGGGGGAGGGGGGTATGGGGGAGGGGGGATATGGGGGATATGGGGGAGGGGGGATATGGGGGAGGGGGGATATGGGGGAGGGGGATATGGGGGATATGGGGGAGGGGGGATATGGGGGAGGGGGGATATGGGGGAGGGGGGATATGGGGGAGGGGGGATATGGGGGAGGGGGGATATGTGGGAGGGGGGATATGGGGGATATGGGGGAGGGGGGATATGGGGGAGGGGGGATATGGGGGATATGGGGGAGGGGGGATATGGGGGAGGGGGGATATGGGGGAGGGGAGGATATGGTGGAGGGTGGATATGGGGGAGGGGGGATATGGGGGAGTGGGGATATGGGGGAGGGGGGGATATGGGGGAGGGGGGATATGGGGGAGGGGGGATATGGGGGAGGGGGGATATGGGGGAGGGGGGGAATATGGCGGATATGGGGGAGGGGGATATGGGGGATATGGGGGAGGGGGGATATGGGGGAGGGGGGATATGGGGGATATGGGGGAGGGGGGATAGGGGGGATATGGGGGAGGGGGGGATATGGGGGATATGGGGGAGGGGGGATATGGGGAGGGGGGGATATGGGGGAGGCTCACCCTGCCTGCTCTGACGAGGTCGTTCACCTTCTTGTGGCACTGGGTGCCTGTCCGTGGTGTCAGGGCCACAGCGGTGACGGCCGCTGCCACTTCCCTCCACAGACGCCGGCTGTGGCGTGGGGCAACTCTGCGGCCGTGCCCGGGATACAGGGCGTCCCTCCTCTGTTCCACCGCGTCCAGGAGCGCCTCCACATCGCGTGACTCGAACCTCGGGGCTGAGCGACGGCCAGCCATCCAGTCGGGTGTTCCGGTCGGGTGTTCCGGTCGGGTGTTCCGGTCGGGTGGGGGGGAGCAGCGCGGCCTTATGAGCCGTCACGCCGTGCAGCGCGTATGACGCTGCACGGCGTGAACCACTGCGCAAGCGCGGATCCCGTCACGTCGCTGCTAGCCCATTTCGGCCCGGAGACTATCGACCCATTTTTCCGACGTGTCGTAAGTCGGATTTGCGCCGTTTTTTGCGCCGATCGGCGGACTTTCCGCCGATAACGGAGAATTTCGCCCCTTATCTAAGAGATGAGGGTCCGGTGAGATTGAGTTTTATGGCAAAAATCAATTGAGTACAATTCAAAAAACTCAAAAATACAAAAGCAAAGAAGCTGAAGCCCAGCAGGGCATAAGGAAGAAAACAACTGGAAGAGAACAAAGGTGAAGAGAGAGAGAAGACACAGGCAACACTTGTGCCAGTAACCTTATATCTGTGTTTGATACCGCCCCCCCTCTTTGCCCCGTATTGGTTTCCAAGTTTTAAATTGTGACTTCTGAACAGTGGTTTTTACCATCATTCACATTGATCCTTGACTTATTCCCTTTGCAGTCTAGCTGAGAGGCTGGTGAAGGGTTTCACCGCCAAGCTGACCTTGGCTTATTTAGAATAATGCAGCTTGTATTTCAACTGTAGTTACAATAATTTTAAAACTTGGATTTTAGCTATTTCCTGGGAAATGGACTACATCACCTTCAAACTGGTTCAAGCCCATGAGGATGCCCAGGCAGCTGGATCTGCCGCCATTGGTGGCATACCCCAGGTCCAAGGGGCGATCGATAGAACGCATGTCCCCTATGGGTACCGGTTCAACAGGAAGGGCTTCCACTCCTTGAATGTGCAGTTGTTGTGTGACCACCAGCTGTAAATCGTGCATGTCTGCATCCAATACCCAGGCAATGTGCATGACACATACGTCCTGATGTACTCATTGGTTTTTGGAATCTTCTCGATGCTCCCTCAGGTGAGAGGTTCGCTCTTGGGTGACAAGGATTAACCACTGTGGTCATGGCTAATGATGCCTATGCGGAGGTCCCAGGTGAACATGGACACCTGTTATAGCGATGCATATGCTGCCACCAGGAGCATCCTCGCACGGTGCATCGGGGTTCTCACGATGCTCTTCTCATCCAGGACTGCTCTTGTGGGGGGGCATGAGTATAGCCCCTAGAGGTCCTCGAGCGTCATGGTGGCCTGTTTCATACATCATAACATCGCACAGCAGAGGGGTGACATGCTGGTGGAGGAAGAGGAAGAACGGCAGGCGGCATCTGACAAAGAGGAAGAGGATGGTGTCCAGATGGATCTGGGCATGGAGTCTGAGCTGATATGCAAGCCTCCCAACGTGTGACCCAGGGCTGGGCACACGGGACAACTTCAGCACTTCCCGGTTTACCAACTAGAAGGCCTGGCCACCGACAGCTCCACTGCCCTAACACACCTCTTTTCCCTGCGCCCCCTAAATTCATTCCACTGTTTCACGGAATCCCTCTTCCCCTGAACCTCTCAACATTCCCTCTCCCTCTGTCCTTCCAATTTTTCCCTCTCCCTCAATCTTTCCAACCTTTCCCTCTCCCTCAGTCCTTCACTCCACCTTCCCCTGAGCCTTCCGTTCTTTCCCACTACCACAGCTCCCTATCCCCACTCCAAGGGTCATACCAGCATCCCCACAGGGTCTTGTCCATGGGACGAAGGATGATGACCGCTCGCAGTGTGATGAGCTTTGATGTTCTCCATTGTTTGACAAAGTCTGACTCCTGTCTTTAGGATAAGATACCATTGTCCGCCGGGTAATCCCAGCATGTATGCTGGCAAATACGTCTCATGGGCCCATATGACGGAAGATGGTGAACGGTTAGGGCTCACTCACTGGGGATGCTGTCACATGAGGCGGGCTCACACTTATGGGCCCATGCCCTGCTACTTCGTGGTGAAGGTGTCAGTATGTGGGACGTTCATGTGTTATGTGCGCCCTGCCCTGCCCCAATCTTTCACGTCCACCCCCTTCCCACCTGGCAGGCACATATCACCCAGCTCCAGACCACCCTTTATTTATTTTTTAAAAAATTATTTTTATTCAGATTTTTATCAAAACATCATTTTTGCATAACCATTAACAACATTTAGCAAATCAATGTGAACGTTAACATTATATAAAGAAAAAAGAACAAGAATACGCAACATTCCCCCCCCACCCCCCCCCCGGATTGCTACTGCTCCTGACATTTTATTGCTCTCCTAGAAAGTCGAGGAACGGCTGCCATCTCCGAGAGAACCCCGTCATGGACCCTCTCAAGGCAAATTTATTTTCTCGAGACTGAGAAACCCAGCCATATCACCAATCCAAGTTTCCACACTCGGGGGTTTCGAGTCCCGCCACATTAAAAGGATCCGTCTCCGGGCTACCAGGGAGGCAAAGGCCAAGACCTCGGCCTCTTTCGCTTCCTGAACTCCCGGATCGTCTGACACACCAAAGATCGCTATCTCTGGACTCGGCACCACCCGCATGTCTAGGATCTTGGACAATGCCTTAGCGAATCCATGCCAGAATCCTTTAAGAGCCGGACATGCCCAGAACATCTGGACATGGTTCGCTGGGCTTCCCGCACACCTCGCACATCTATCCTCAACCCCAAAGAACTTGCTTATTCTCGTTGTCGTCATGTGTGCCCGATGGACCACCCTAAACTGGATTAAGCTAAGCCTGGCACATGATGAAGAGGAATTAACCCTATTTAGGGCATCCGCCCACAGGCCCGAATCCAGCTCCCCGCCTAGCTCCTCCTCCCACTTGCCCTTAAGTTCCACCACTGGGGCTTCCTCTGCCTCCTGTAGTTCCTGGTAGATGTCCGACACCTTCCCCTCCCCTCCCCAGGTGTCGGAGACCACCCTATCTTGTAACCTATGCGGGGTAGCAACGGAAATGCCACCACCTGTTTTTTAAGAAAGGCGCGTACCTGAAGGTATCTGAAGGCATTTCCAGGGGGCAAATTAAATTTCTCCTCCAGCGATTTCAAGCTGGGCAAAGTCCCGTATTTGAACAGGTCCCCCATCCTTTTAATACCTGCCCTATGCCAGCTTTGAAACCCTCTGTCTATCTTGCCCGGGACAAACCTGTGATTGTTGTGTATTGGGGTCCAAACTGAGGCTCCCTCCACCTCCCTGTGCCTTCTCCACTGACCCCAGATCCTTAGTGCCGCCGCCACCACCAGACTTGAGGAGTAGGGCGCCGGCGAAAATGGCAGAGGTACGTTACGAGTGCCCCTAAGCTGGAGCCTTTGCATGGGGCCGCCTCTAACCGCTCCCACATCGACCCCTCCCCCAATACCCAATTCCTAATCATGGCTATGTTAGCCGCCCAGTAGTAGCTGCAAATATTCGGCAGCGCCAGCTCCCCCCCCTCCGACTGCGCTCTAGGTATAGTCTCTTTACTCGCGGGGTCTTATTTGCCCATAAAAATCCCAAAATGATCTTGTTCACCCGCTTGAAGAAGGACTTCGGGATGAAGATGGGAAGGCACTGGAAGACAAACATCTTAATGGTCTGCACCCTCCCCGCTAGAGAAAGCGGGAGCATGTCCCACCTTTTAAAGTCCCCCTCCATCTGCTCTACCAACCGGGATAAGTTAAGCTTGTGGAGGGCATCCCAGTTCCGAGCCACCTGTATATCTAGGTACTGAAAGCTCTTCTCCACCATCTTAAGTGGAAGCTCTCCCAGTCTCTGCTCCTGCCCTTTAGCTTGGATCACGAACATCTCGCTTTACTTCTCGTTTAATTTGTACCCCGAAAAATTGCCGAAGTCCTTCAAAATCTGCATGACCTCCCCCATCCCCTATAGTGGGTCCGAAATATACAGGAGCAGATCATCCGCATAGACCGAGACCCGATGCTCCTCCCCCCGAACCAACCCCTGCCAGTTCTTTGAAGCCCGCAGCACTAAGGCCAACGTAATAGGGAGAGGGGGCACCCCTCTTCCCTCGGTGAAGCCTAAAATACTCCGACCTCACCCTGTTCGTGCATACACTTGCTACGGGGGCCTGATAAAGTAGTTGGGCCCACCCTATGAATCCCTCACCAAATCCAAACCTTCTTAGCTTTTCCCACAGGTACTCCCATTCCACCCGGTCAAAGGCTTTCTCTGCATCCATCGCAGCCACTACCTCTGCCTCCCCTCCTTCTGTGGCCATCATAATAATGATTAGGAGCCTCTGTACATTGGAGTTCAGTTGCTTGCCCTTAACGAAGCCTGTCTGATCCTCCCCTTTCACTCATCACCCCTGGGACACAGTCCTCAATTCTAGCGGCCAAAATCTTGGCCAGCAAGTTGGGCAACTAGGTTCAAGAGCGATATCGGTCTGTAGGACCCACATTGTAACGGATCTTTCTCCCATTTGAGACTGAGTGAAATTGAAGCCTGTGACATTTTTGGGGGGAGGGTCCCTCTTTCTTTAGCCTTGTTAAAGGTCCTTAGCAAGAGTGGATTCAACAGTTCTGAACATTTCTTGTCGAATTCTACAGGATAGCCGTCCGGCCCCGGGGCCTTGCCCGACTGCGTACTCCCTAGGCCCTTAACAATCTCCTCCAACTCTATCGGGGCCCCCAGTCCCTCCACCAGATCCTCTTCCACCTTTGGAAACCTCAATTGGTCCATGAATTGCTTCATCCCTTCCCCTCCCGCCGGGGGTTCTGACTCGTACAGTTTACCATAAAACACCCTAAAGACTTTGTTCACCCCCTCTGGGTCCAAGACCGTGTTACCTTCTGATGTGTTGGGTGTTCTGGATCACATACAGGTCGCCAACACTTGAAGTAGTGCAACACTATTTTATTAAAAGGTTAACTATTTAAACATACTTGAACTGTGGGTAAATACGATACCAGCTTTAAATAAAGACCTTTGCCTTGTCCTAATCAGTTGATGCACTCAGCACATGGTGGATGTCTGTGTTGCAGGCTGTGAGCTCTGTGCTCCTAGCTAGCTGCTACTCAAATGAGCGGGAACTCTCCTGTCCCCTGTCTTTATAGTGCGTGTGCTCTCACTGGTGATTGGCTGCAGTGTTGTGTATGTTGATTGGTCCCACTATGTGTCCATCAGTGTGTGTCTGCACCATGATATACTGGTGTATATTATGACACCTTCGTTATCCCTAACTTCCCGAATTTCCCTGGCCGCCTCCCTCCTACGAAGTTGGTGCGCCAGCTTTCTACTCGCTTTCATAGACTGCCCCTTTTGCCTTCCTCAGCTGTGCTACCGCTTTCCCTGTGGTCAGCAGATCAAATCTATACGAGAATAAACTTTGTGGACGTGGGAGAAAATAGAGAACTCCTTCGCCCTCGGCCGAGCGAACCTCCATGGGTCTACGCCCCCCACCTGTTCCATGAAACCCCTCAGTTCTTTAGCCGCTGCTGGTCGCTTTCCTAACCTCGACTTTGACAGGTCCAATACAAGGTCAATAACTGTGTTGAAGTCACCCCTCATGATCAAATTATGTCAGTCTAAGACCGGAATTTTACCCAGCATGCGTCTCATGAATTCCACGTCATTCCAGTTCGGGGCGTAGACGTTCACAAGCACCACCTGGGTCCCTTGCAGCTTCCCACAAACCATTATGTATCTGCACCCTTTGTCAACCACAATACTCCCTGCCTCGAATGCCACCAGTTTACTGACCAGAATTGCTACCCCTCTGGTCTTTGAATCCAGCCCCGAATGGAACACCTGGCCCACCCACCCCTTTCTCAAACTTGTTTGATCTGCGAGTTTTAGATGCGTCTCCTGTAGCATGGCTACGTCTGCCTTTAACCCCTTTAGGTGCGAGAATTCGCGAGCCCTCTTGACCGGCCCATTCAGACCCCTCACATTCCACGTTATCAGTCTGGACGGGGGGGTTAGCCCCCCGCCGCTCCTTCCCTGCCGACTAGCCATCCCCCTTTTTCGGCCAGCCATGAGCCTGCGTCCCCCGCTTACTCGAGCCCTCCCATTGGAGCCCCCTCTCCTCAGACTCTCCATCTGTTCCCCAAAGTTGGCTTCTCTTCTGTCAGCAAGGCAGCATCCTACCCCCGCCCCCCCCCAGGTCCGCCCCCCCCCCCCCTCCCCTGCCGCCAGTTAAACAAAAAAAACAAACCCCGGGCGCTAACCCGGTCCCACAAAAGAAACGGCTCCAGATGCCTGAAGTGCAGCCCTAAGTAAAGGGCCCCTCTCTCCCCTCTGTGACTCCGAACTCCACAAAAGCCGAGAGCATGGCCAGAGAAACAGGGAACAAGAAAGGGAAACAAGATGACATAGCTCCCTCCGGCTATCAAACAATTAACATTACTCCCAATCTTATGTTCGGACAGCATCATGCTACCCCTTCCCAACAGAGCGTTTCATCCCAGTGTGGCTGTCCTTTAGCTCGAGTCCAGCTTTTCCTGTTTGATAAATGTCCACGCCTCGTCCGGAGTAACAAAGTAGTGGTGACGATCTTGATACGTAACCCAAAGCCTCGCCGGATGCAGCAGTCCGAACCTCACCCCTTTGATGTGGAGGGCCGTCTTAGCACGGTTGATAACCAGTGGGCCTCTTGGCCAGTTCTGCTCCCAGGTCCTGGTAAATGCGGATTACGTTGTTCTCCCACCTGCTGCTCCGCTCCTTTTTAGCCCATCGTTCCTTGTCTGAGAAGCGGTTAAACCATACCACCATAGCCCTCGGCGGTTCATTAGTCTTGGGCTTCCTTGCAAGAACTCTGTGCACTCCGTCCAGTTCCAGAGGTCGAGGATATGCCCCCGTCCTCATCAGAGTCCCCAGCAATGTGGTCACAAATGCACTCGCATCCGACCCCTCCGCACCCTCAGGGAGGCCCAGAATTCGCAGGTTTTGTCTCATGGACCTGTTTTCATAGTCTTCCAATCTCTCCTGCCATCTCTTATGCAAGGCATCATGTGCCTCACGCTGACGGCCAGACCAAGTATCCTGTTTTCATTATCCGAAACCTTTATCTCGATCTCCTCGATCGCCTCCTCCTGCATCTTCTGGATCTCAACCATCTTCTCCATTGAGGCCTTCATCGGGGCCAGCCTCTCCGTTTTTAGGTCAGCAAAACAACTTCTGAGGAACTCCTGCTGTTCCCGTGACCACTGGGCCCATGCTGCCTGATCCAAGCCGGCCGCCATTTTGTGTTCCCACGCCTGTTCCACCCGCTTCTCGGTACTCGCTTGTTTCGCCGTCCTACACCTGGCCCCCTCCATATACCGATGCGGGGAGCCTTCCAGTGTTGTTTGCCCGCCGAATTTCACCGAGGAGGAGCTGCTGAAACTCCTTAAAAGGGCCCGTAAGTCCGTTCACGGCGGGAGCTGGCGATTTTGCAACCTACCCTCGCATGGTCGCCACTGGAAGTGAGCCCACCCTTTCGAATGCTCAGACGGAAGTTGGAGTCAGATTGGTGGTGCTAAAGTATTTAATGGTGACAATGTACAATGGTGTACCCTTACCCCTAACTATATTCCATCAATTGCACCTGCGCCAATTTAAGTATCATCTATCTTCCTTATTTTATGGGCCACCGCTCCACCTAGGTGTTACCCCAGGAAGCACATTAGACTTGGAGGCATCACAGGTCTCGCCTTCTGACCTGTGATGCCCTTGGCAGTCGTCATCTGGAGGGCCTGGACCTGGATGGGCCTGGTCGACCTCCAGGTATCACAGTTGATGTCGTGTCACCCTGGTCTGCCCATGAGATGCACCAGTGTCAGGTGGAGGGGATTCGGAAAGGCTGAAATATTCTCGCACCTCTTCTGCAGGAGGCACCAGAATGGACCCCATCACTTCCTCCTCCCTCGGGGTGCTCGCTGGCCTACTCCATGGGATGGAGCGGAGGTTGGAGTGAGATTCGGAGGCTCCATCGTCATCTGGCACTGCCAGTCCTGGAGGCCTGCCTGCATGAAAGGCAGCTGACTGCCAATCCTAATCCCATTTGCCAGCACTTGTCCCATAGCCTCGAATGTTAAGATGTGCCAAGTACTCATCCAGGTACTTGTGAACGGATGTGAGGCAACCCGCCTTTACTACCCTCCCAGGAAGTGCAATCCAGGCCGTTACCACCCTCTGGGTAAAAATGTTTTTCCTCAAATCGCCCGAACCTCCCATCCCTCACCTTGAATTTGTGTCCCCTTGCAACCGATCCTTCAACTAAGGTGAACAGCTGTTCCCTCTCCACCCTGTCCATGCCCCTCATAATCTTGTACACCCCGAACAGGTCGCCCATCAGTCTTCTCTGCTCCAGGGAAAACAATCCAAGCCTATCCAACCTCTCTTCACAACTTAAATGTTCCATCGCAGGCATCATCCTAGTGAATCTCCTCTGCACCTCATCCTGTGAAAACACATCCTTCCTGCAATGTGGCGACCAGAACAGCACACAGTAATCCAGCTTTGCCTCACCAATGTTCTATATAAACCTAACATGGCTTCCTTGCTTTTGCAATCTATGCCACGATTGATAAAGGCAAGTGTAGGCCTTTTTCACCACCCTATTAACCTGCCCTTCTATCTTCAGAGATTACCTGAATTGTGACTGCACGGAACTGCCAGAAGAAGCACAAATTCCATTTGATTCACTTCCAGCGGGGGATCATAGCCTCCCAAATGGAGAATCCAGTCACAGATCATTACTTTCCAAATGCACTATTCTCACCTTCATCGGGATTCTAATATTTTTCCAATAAGTGAAGTTCCACTCACTGGCCTGTAATTTAGTTCATTTTGCCTCCTTCCCTCGAGGGGTTGGTGATAATAATAATCGCTTATTGTCACAACTAGGCTTCAATGAAGTTACTGTGAAAAGCCCCGAGTCGCCACATTCCAGAACCTGCTCGGGGAGGCCGGTACGGGAATTGAACCCGCGCTCTGGCCTTATTCTGCATTGCAAGCCAGCTATTTAGCCCTGTGTGCTAAACCAGCCCCTAGTTTAGCACAATGCAGAATAATGCCAGCAGCGCGGGTTCAATTCCCGTACCGGACTCCCCGAAAAGGCGCTGGAATGTGGCGACTAGGGGCTTTTCACAGTAACTTAATTGAAGCCTACTTGTGACAATAAGCAATTATATATTCTATATATTTGAAGATTGACAGTTTTCCAATACTTTGGCTCAATTCCAGAATCCATGGATTTTTGGAAAATAACTCCCAATGGATCCACAATCTCTGTAGCGACCTCCTTCACAATCCTGGGGTCCAAAGCATCAGACTCAGGGGTCTGGTCAGCCTTTATCCCTATGAGTTTACCTGAATCTAATTCTCTGGTGATGGTGACTGTATTTAACGCCTCCCCTGTAGTTTGTACTATTTCTGGGATGCTCAGTAAAGACCAATGCAAAATGTCTATTAATCCCTCTGCGATTTTCTTGTTCCCCATAATTACTTCCCTGGTTTCAGTCTCTGAGGGTCCAATGCTTACTTTTACATCTCTCTCCCTTTTAATGAACTTAAAAAAAAGCTCTTGCTGTTCGTTTTTATGTCTCCCGCTTGCTAGTTTATGGTCTCCCTCCTAATTGTATTTTTGGTCCATCTTTGCTGCATTCTGAATCTCTCCCAGTCTTCTGGTCTCCCATCACCTTCACCATTGATTTGCTGAAGTTTTAGAATTGGAGCTGAAAGTTAAACCTTTTCCAGAGATGATGACAGTTCACATCTATCAAATCCTACAGTAGCCATGGCCAGTGAGATAGGAGAGGATGAGAGAGATTAGTTTTTTTCTGTTGGGAGAGATTGAATTAAAATATTTCTGGATGGATGGATTGAAAATTAGATGGGAAGACGGGGACAGACAAATATGTTTTCAAAATGATTTCAGGAGTTCAGCCTGAAAGTGGTTTTCAGTCTTGCCCAAGTTTACACTTCCCCAAAGTTGTTTGTTATATTTTCCAGGTGCGTTTCTCATTCCCTACACGCTCATGCTGGCACTGGTTGGGATGCCTGTGTTCTTCTTGGAATGTTCCTTTGGTCAGTTTGCCAGCCTCGGACCAGTTGCAGTGTGGAAGGCCGTGCCAATCATGCAAGGTTAATATTCATTTGTCAACAGTTTAAATGATTAATAGGTGTTGAGATGTTGATTGTAACTTTCTTATCAGGCAGGATTTAAGTCAGGCTTGAGGTACAAGTTGCAACCTGATCATTCATTCAGTTAACAAGAGCAGGTAGGTACAGGCAGCAAAGAGGCAGGCACAGTGAGTGACATGTTCCCTTCCCGCATTCCAAATGTAATTTAATATTATTAATGCTGGTGCCCTTTTTCATTTTCCTGAAAGATTGGAGGGTAGCTAATATAAGCCCCGTATTCAAAACGGGAGGTGGAGAGAAACCAGGGAGCAATACGCCAGTGAGCCTAACGTCTGTAGTAGGTAAGTTGCTAGGGTCCATGTGGATGTAGTTTATTTAGACTTTCAGAAGGCTTGTGACAAGGTCTCATATAGCAGATTACTATGTAAAGTTCAAGTGCATGGGTTTGAGATGGAGATAATGCTAGTTTGCAGCCAGGAAGCAAAAAAAGTGAAATAAATGGGTCTTTTTCTGATTGGCAGGCAGTGACTTGCGGGGTACCGCTGGGATGTGTGCTCGGACCCCAACTAGGACTCTAGCATTATATATTAATGATTTGGATAAGGGAACTAAATGTATTATCTCCAAATTTGCAGATGATACAAAGTTGGGTGGGAGGGTGAGCTGTGAGGAGAATGCTTCAGCAGGATTTGGACAAGCTAAGTGAGTGGGCATCTGTGTTGGAGATGCAGTTTAATGTGGATAGATGTTAGGTTATGCACCCGTAGCAAAAATAGGAAGGCAGATTACTATTCGAATGGGTGCAAATTGAGAGAGATGGATACTCAGGGAGACCTTGGTGTCCTCGTGCATCAGTTGCTGAAAGTAAGCATGCAGGTACAGCAGGCAGTAAAGAAGGCAAATGGTATGTTAGCCTTCATAGCGAGAGGATTTGAATATAGGAATAGGGATGTTTTACTGCAATTGCATAGGGCGTTGGTGATGATAATGATTGGTGAAGCAGGCCCGAAGTGCTAAATGGCCTCCTTCTGCTTCTGTGTTCTATGCATGTTTCTATGTAAGTGGTGGCTTTTTGACTTTGTAATGAAAGTAAAAGATTTAATGGCCACGTTGAGCTTAAACTAGAACGCGACAAGGCCGCTAAATCGCGGGAGAGGCCAAAATCGACAACCGCACTGGTGCCGATCTGTTTGCGATCCACCCGGCCAACTCACATCGGCAAAATCAGGGATCCCGCCGTAGTGTGGAGAAAAACCAATAATCACCACTTAAGCCCAATCTCCATACAATTAACAGGGCAGGCCCCCGACCTAATGCTCCCCTGTGACCTAACAGCCTCCCCAGCAAGTGGTCACGAAGGTGCCGATTAGTACTTCTTTTCAAAATGTGAGGCTGGCGGAAGGGCTGCTGCGAGGACACGAGGATGTGAGTATCCATCTTCACTCACAGGCAAACAGCTCGGGGTCAATGGAGTTGCTGCCCCAGTGGGCGGCACGGCAGCACAGTGGTTAGCACTGTTGCTTCACAGCGCCAGGGTCCCAGGTTCGATTCCCGGCTTGGGTCACTGCCTGTGTGGAGTCTGCACGTTCTCCCTGTGTGTGCGTGGGTTTCCTCCGGGTGCTCCGGTTTCCTCCCACAGTCCAAAGATGTGCGGGTTAGGTTGATTGGCCATGATAAATTGCCCTTGATGTCCCAAAAAGTTAGGTGGGATTACGGGGATGGTGGAGGTGTGGGGATAGGGTGGAGGTGTGGGCTTAGGTAGGATGCACTTTCCAAGAGCCAGTGCAGACTCGATGGGTCAAATGGCCTCCTTCTGCACTGTAAATTCTATAATTCTATGGTAAGTCCCGAAAGACATGGGTCGGAGAATCGCCGGGGGCTGGTGTGAATCCCACCCCCGCCGGTTGCCGAATTCTCCGGCACCAGATATTCGTCGGGGGTGGGAATCGCGCCGCGCCAGTTGGTGGGCCCCCCCCCCCCCCCCCCCGGCGATTCTCCGGCCCGCGATGGGCCGAAGTCCCGCTGCTGGAATGCCTGTCCCGCCAGCGAGAATCAAACCACCTCTCTTACCGGCGGGACAAGGCGGAGCGGGCGGGCTCCGGGGTCCTGGGGGGGGGGGGATCTGGCCCCAGGGGGTGCCCACACGGTGGCCTGGCCCGCGATCGGGGCCCACCGATCCGCGGGCGGGCCTGTGCCGTGGGGGCACTCTTTTCCTTCTGCCTTCGCCATGGTCTCCACTATGGCGGAGGCGGAAGAGACCCCCTCCACTGCGCATGCGCGGGGATGCCATGAGCGGCCGCTGACGCTCCCGCGCATGCGCCGCACGGCAAAGTCATTTCCGCGCCAGCTGGCGGGGCACCAAAGGCTTTTCCCGCCAGCTGGCGGGGTGGAAATCAGTCCGGCGCGGGCCTAGCCCCTCAAGGTGAGGGCTCGGCCCCTCAAGATGCGGAGAATTCCACACCTTTGGGGCGGCGTGATGCCGGACTGATTCGTGCCGTTTTTGGTGCCGGTCGGCGGTCATCGCATCGATTGCGGAGAATCCCGCCCATGCTGTTAGGTGAATTGGACACCCTGAATTCTCCCTCTGTGCACCCGAACTGTGGCGACTCGGGACTTTTCACTGCAACTTCATTGTAGTGTTAATGTAAGCCGATTTGTGACAATAAAGATAATTATTATTATTATAATATGTGCTCTGAGTAGGGTGGGAGAGCCACTGGGGGCATGCCTGAGTAGTGGTGGGCCGTCGTCGGTTGGGGGGTTTTATGGAGCGGGGGGGCGGGGTGGTGGCTGCCCCTGCCAGGGCTAGGCTTGGGGTGGGGGGGGGGGGAGTGGGGGGGGGATGCCTTAACACCCGCGGGTGCACCATGCCAACCATGGACTGTGTGTCCTGTTATGGGGGCAACCCAGCCCCTGCCCACCGACCACTCACTCCTACTGATGGCAGAGGACTCTGGCCAGTGGCTGAAGGCTATAGCTAATTGGGAATTGCTAATCGTAGTGATTCATCCCATGTGAATCCCCGTGGGTGGACTGGTATGTATCTTGTGTGAGTTATTATCTAGCATCCCAATTGTGATGAATGGTTACTGCACCTTTAATGTAATGGTCCCTTTTAGACCGGATTTGGAACCCAGGGGGACTCCGCCTCCGGCTCCACCCCCCAGGGAGCCATATATAAGGTAATGTCCAGTGGGCAGTGTGCAGTGAGCACACTTCTCGGTAGCTGACTGGTTCTCTACTAATTAAAGCCTTTGTATTACCAATCATCTCTCTCGACTTGTAATTGAGAGTATCTCACCAATCAGACCGTGATGCCTGCACACTGTGCCTGAACACTGCAGGAGGCAGCACCTAGGACGCAGCGGCTAACATCCAAACACCCAGGGGCTGGACCCCAGCATCGGGGACACATTGGTAACTACAGGGTTGGTGTGTGCACCAGGAAGGGAACCAGCACCTGGTCCAGGTAACGTTACATGCGGGTATCTGGGGTACAATGATTGCTGCAGCCGGGGGTGTGTAGGCAGAGTTTGTCGGACGGGGGGAAGGGTGGGAGGATCCTTACAGATATTGTTCGGCACCGGCAATATCATGGACCCCGCGGAATCTGCCCTAGTGGTGCTGCTGGCAGGCCAGGCGACCAGATGCTGGAGGAGGCAGCGGCAGCAGCATCGACAGTGGCTCAAGGTGGTGGCCATGTTCAGGGCCCTGCCCAACACCTGATGACCAGGCTGCCCATCAGCCAGCGAGGGATCCAGAAGGGGAGGCCCACAATGGCTTAAGGTGCAGAGACGTAGCTGATCTTTCAAGCAGATGCAAAGGTGTAGTTGGTTTGCTGAGCAGATGTGCAGGTGTAGTTGGTCTTTCAAACAGATGTACAGGTGTAGTTGGTCTTTCGAACAGATGTACAGGTGTAGTTGGTCTTTCGAGCAGATGTGCAGGTGTATTAGGTCTTTCGAGATGTACAGGTGTAGCTGGTCTTTTGAGCAGATGCACAGGTGTAGTTGGTCTTTTGAGCAGATGTACCGGTGTAGCTGGTCTTTTGAGCAGATGTACAGGTGTAGTTGGTCTTTTGAGCAGATGTATCGGTGTAGTTGGTCTTTCGAGCAGATGTACTGGTGTAGCTGGTCTTTCGAGCAGATGCACAGGTGTAGTTGGTCTTTGGAGCAGATGTACAGGTGTAGCTGGTCTTTTGGGCAGATGCACAGGTGTAGTTGGTCTTTGGAGCAGATGTACAGGTGTAGTTGGTCTTTGGAGCAGATGTACAGGTGTAGTTGGTCTTTGGAGCAGATGTACAGGTGTAGCTGGTCTTTTGAGCAGATGCACAGGTGTAGTTGGTCTTTGGAGCAGATGCACAGGTGTAGTTGGTCTTTGGAGCGTGTGCCGCAAGAGACTCAGCCTAAACAAGGGGATGATGCGGCACCTGTGCAATGCCCTCGCGTATTTGGCAACATGTGGAGGAGCAGGATTCCCGCTCCCGGTGCCTGTGAAGGTCACTGCAGCCCTGAAACTCCACCTCAGGATTATTCCAGAGCTCGAGTGGGGACTTATGCAGCATCTCAAGCTGCAGCCCACGAGTGCATCTGTGGGGGCAGCACGGTAGCATTGTGGATAGCACAATCACTTCACCGCTCCAGGGCCCCAGATTCGATTCCGACTTGGGTCACTGTCTGTGCGGAGTCGGCACATCCTCCCCGTGTGTGCGTGGGTTTCCTCCGGGTGCTCCGGTTTCCTCCCACAGTCCAAAGATGTGCAGGTTAGGTGGATTGGCCATGATAAATTGCCCTTAGTGTCCAAAGTTCCCCTTAGTGTTGGGTGGGGTTACTGGGTTATGGGGATAGGGTGGAGGTGTTGACCTTGTGTAGGGTGCTCTTTCCAAGAGCCGGTGCAGACTTGATGGGCCGAATGGCCTCCTTCTGCACTGTAAATTCTATGATTCTATGACTCTATGCCATGTTTGCCAAGGCAGAAAACTATATAAACTTTGACACGGATCAGGCCCAGCAAGATGCCCGGGCATTCTCCACCATCGACAGTATACCCCAGATCCATGGGCTAATAGATGGCATGGATATCGACTTATGTGCACCGGGCCGTCTGGGAGTGCCATTTAGGAAGGAGTTCCACTCCCTAAACATCCAGCTTGCGGGCGACCACTGCATGAAGATCATGCACATATGCAGTGAGCGTGCATGCCAGCTACATCCTGGGGCAGTCAGACATCCCCGGCCTCAGAATGGCTGGTTTGCTCTTGGGCGATAAAGCTTATCGCTGAGTACCTGGTTAATGATGCCAGCACAGAGGCTGGTGACCGATACGGAGACCCGATACAACGAGGCCCATGCGGCTACCCGGTCTGTCGTTGAGTGGTGCATCGGACTCCTTAAAATGTGGTTCTGATGCCTCAATCTCTCTGGTGGTGCACTGCAGTATACCCATCAGGGTGTTGCCCAATTTATGGTGGTCTATTGTGTCCTCCACAACCTGGCACAGCAGCGGGTTTTCGTGTTGGAGGTTGGCCGTGTGCATGCGCGGCCATGGACCCAGCCATTCTCCGGCCGTTTTGGGCGCGGGAGCCGGGAATTTCTTCCGGCTCAGCTGCTCTCCCCTCACTGGTCCTGGAATCGGTGAGGGGCCGATGCCGATTTTTTCACTGTAAACCTCCTGCGAATTCTCTGTTCGAACCAGCACGTAGCCACTGAAACGGAAAATGCAGCCCATGGTGGCTAAATTTGCTGATGATACGAAGATAAGTAGAAATGTAATCTGGGTTAAGTGAATGAGCATAGACCTGTCAGAATGGAAGAAAATTTGGGAAATGTGAAATTGTCCATTTTGGCAGGATGAATGAAAAAGAAGAATACAAAGAGAAAGAATCTGAGGTGGCTCACGTCAAGTTCATATGATAGTGCAAAGGGATTATTTACACAATGCTGTTGAAACTGGGTAAATTATAGACCATTCCCATGGATTCAAAGGTTGTAGTAGAGGACATTTCTCAATGCAGCGCAGGATTGGCATAATTTCACCTTCTCCTCTATTTAGACATCCAATCTGGGCCACCAGAAGTAGCTTCTCAACAACTCCTTCATTCTAATGACACCGGGAGGCCCTCGTGCAGCTGATCCAGGTTTCTACTTTGTAGACATGGCATAATGATTACTCTAAAAGCCCACAGCAATACACCATTTTGTACTGTCAATTCAAGATGTCTGGCAAGATAAGGTTTTAGATCTGGGGTTCTTTCCATACTCTTGTGTTCGAGTGCCTTTTTGAATCATGTCCAACACCTTCCCCAACAAAGGATCTGGTAAGGTAAATTTTCGCACCTGAGAAGATGTTACCAGCACATTTTCCACATGAGACAGATAGAATATGTTGTTGAACTGTTCATCAGATTTGAGCATATCTTTGTGGACTTGTACATCTTGCAGCGGCAGTCTAGACAAAGCGTTTGTGGTTGCATGCTGTTCAGACCTCCAATATTCAATATCATAAGCGTCTGCTGACAAAATTAACCCAACATTGTAATTGGCCGCAACGAATGAAGGGATCACCTTTTGCGGCTCAAAAATGGCTGTTAAGGGATGAAAGTCGGTCAGTAGAGTAAATTGATAACCAAATAAATAATGTTGAAACCTTCAAATATCAAAAATAATGCTGAGAGCTTCTTTCTCACGTTGAGCATAATTGGACTCAGTGCCAGTCAACGTCATTGAAGCAAATACTATTGGTCGCTCTTCATCTGAAGGCATTATATGTAAGGCAATTGGCTCCAACCCCACAGGGTCATGTGCCGCAAGCAATCTGCAGCTCAGGTTTGCTTTATAACGGACCAATAATTCCGATTCCTGGGACAAAATTCTCCCCCAACGGCGCAATGTCTGCCGACAGGCGCCAAAAACGGCGCCAATCAGACGGGTATCGCGCCGGCCCAAAGGTGCGGAATGCTCCGCATCTTTGGGTGCCAAGCCCCAACATTGAGGGGCCGGAGGGATTTCCGCCCCGCCAGCTGGCGGAAATGGCATTCGTTGCCCCGCCAGCTGGCGGAAATGGCGTTTGTTGCCCCGCCAGCTGGCGCGGAAATGCGGCGCATGCGCGGGAGCGTCAGCGGTGGAGACCGTTGCGGAGGCAGAAGGGAAAGAGTGCCCCCACAGCACAGGCCTGCCCGCGGATCGGTGGGCCCTGATTGCGGGCCAGGCCACCGTGGGGGCACCCCCCGGGGTCAGATCGCCCCGTGCCCCCCCCAGGACCCCGGAGCCCGCCCACGCCGCCTGGTCCCACCAATAAATACCAGCTTTGATTTACGCCGGCAGGACAGGCAATTTCTGGGCGGGACTTCGGCCCATCCGGGCCGGAGAATTGAGCGGGGGGTCCCGCCAACCGGCGCGGCCCGATTCCCGCCCCCGCCCAATCTCCGGTACCGGAGACTTCGGCGGGGGCGGGATTCACGGCGGCCAACGGCCATTCTCCGACCCGGCGGGGGGTCGGAGAATGACGCCCATGTAATTTTTGTTTAAAAGTTTGATGAGCATTCTCCCAATCCAGAGCAAGCTTGCTTGTTGCACAGCCACATCTGCAAAGTCTTCAGCCTTGTTGCTCAGTGTGGTATGAACTTTCCATAGTAATTTAATAATCCTAGAAACAACTTTAACTGAGTCACTTTCTGTGGTCGTGGAGAATCCAGCATCTCTGACATCTTCTTAGATTCTTTGTGAAGACTGTCTTGGTCTATGATGTGTCCAAGATAGTGAATAGAAGATTTTAAAAATTTGCACTTCTCTTTCTTGATCCTGAGATTATATAGTTGCAGCCTTGGAAGGGTAGGTTCTTTACATGCTCTACATTGTTTGAATCTGTAATCAAAATGTCGTCCAGTTAGCATTGTACACCTGATAGCCCACTCAAGATCTGATCCATAGATTGTTGGAAGAGAGCCAGTGTTGCCCCGAATGGAAGCCTCCGATACTGAAACAGACTCTTGTGTGTTACTATGGTCAGTTACGGTAGAGACTCAATAGCTACATTCATTGGGAGAGATATATTTTGCTCATTCTTTGGCCTCTTGAGAGTCCTGCAAAAAAATCTTTGCTAAGTGGTAAAGGGTATTGATCAGCACATGTTAGAACTTTGGAAGTCCTTTTGAAATTCCCACGTATTCGTACTCAGCCATCCTTCTATAAGGAAGGGATGCTTGGGGATGCCCAATCGCTGGTGGCACCAGGCTCAAAGACTCCTGTCTTCAGTAACCTCTCGAGTTCCTTTTCCAAATCAGGCCCGTAACTCCTGTAACGACAAGGAAAAAGAGAAACATATTAACACAGTGGTATGATGCATCAGTGAGTTCAATGTTCAAACAGGCTCATAAGTCCAGCCTAGTAGGTGGGCGACGAATTCGGGTTGACCGCCTCAAGGGTGGGTCAGGATTCACCGGCTGAGGAATGGGCCTGGCCACGGGCGATGACGGAATGGGCATGGTGGCAGGAAGCTCCACGAAGTCGACATCAGGAACAACAGGAGGGCGTGGCACCGGTGTAAGTTGCCGTAGCGAGCGTGGAAGCAGGCGAAGAGCCCGGCGATTGCGCCTGCGAATGGAGCCATCAGGCATGCGAACCAGGAACGAGGGGGGAGCCACGTGTCGGAGAACTTTGGCAGGTGCTGACCAGCCACCTTCTGGTAGGTGGATGCGGACGTCGTCCCCAGGCGCTAGGGTGGGAAGATCAGTTGCCAGTGTCATGTGCCACCTTCTGGCGAACGTGCTGCTGTCGCATCCTGTGCAGTATTGGAGCATGGTTGGTTGTGTGGACCAAAATGGATTGCACAGTGGTCCTGAGGGCGCGACCCATCAACAGCTGGGCTGGTGAGAGGCCAGTGGCTAGTGGGGCCGAGCGATAGGCTAGCAGGGCTAAGCAGAAATCCGATCCGGCAGCAGCAGCCTTGCAGAGGAGCCGCTTGACGATGTGAATGCCCTTCTCCGTCTTTCCATTGGACTGGGGATGCAGAGGGCTGGACGTCACGTGTGTGAAGCCATACGAAGCAGCAAAGGAAGACCATTCCTGGCTGGCAAAACAAGGCCCATGGTCCGACATGACAGTAATCGGCATGCCGTGGCGAGCGAAGGTGTCTTTGCAGGCCCTTATGACAGCGGACGATGTCAAATCGTGCAGGCGTATGACCTCTGGATAGTTTGAAAAGTAATCTATGACGATTACATAGTCCCTGCCGAGCGCATGAAAAAGATCCACACCCACCTTTTCCCAGGGGGACGTCACCAGCTCATGGGGCTGAAGCGTCTCAGGAGGTTGCGCCGGCTGAAACCTTTGGCAGGTGGGGCAGTTGAGCACCATATTGGCAATGTCATCATTGATGCCCGGCTAGTATACCGCCTCTCGGGCCCTCCGTCTGCACTTCACGACCCCCAGGCGGCCTTCGTGTAGTTGGTCAAGGACCAGCTTGTGCATGCTGTGTGGAATCACAATCCGGCCCAGCTTTAGGAGGACACCATCAATGACGGCCAAGTCGTCTCTGACATTGTAGAACTGCGGGCACTGTCCTTTGAGCCACCCTCCCGTCATGTGATGCATCACACATCTTGTAGAAGGGGGTCAGCCACAGTCTCCCGGCGAATACGGGCCAGACTGGAGTAATCGGCTGGTAGATTTGTCGATGTGAAGGCCACCTGCGCTTCGACCTGACAGACAAACCCCTCCGAGTCGGGCGGTGTGCTCACTGCTCTAGATAGGGCATTCGCAATGATAAGGTCCTTTCCCGGGGTGTAGACCAGTTGGAAGTCGTACCTCCTAAGTTTGATTAGGATACGCTGGAGGCGAGGGGTCATCTCGTTCAGGTCCTTATGTATGATGCTGACCAGGTGGCGATGGTCAGTCTCAATGGTAAACTGGAGGAGACCATACACGTAGTCATGGAACTTGTCTATTCCGATTAGCAAACCCAGGCACTCCTTTTCGATCTGCGCGTAGCACTGTTCTGTGGGGGTCATGGCCCGCGAGGCATAGGCGACCGGGGCCCATGACGCAGTGTCATCCCGTTAAAGGAGTACCACCCCAATGCCGGACTGGCTGGCATCAGTCGAAATTTTAGTGTCATGAGATGTGTCGAAAAGCGCCAATTCCGGGTCTGTGGTAAGCTTAATCTTGAGCTCCTCCCATTCCTTCTGGTGTGCGGGCAGCCACTGGAACTCCGTGAACTTCTTGACTAGGTGGCGAAGAGCCGCCGTGTGGGAGGCAAGGTTGGGAATGAACTTCCCCAGGAAGTTGACCATGCCTAGGCAGCGTAGCACTGCTTTCTTGTCTGCCGGCTGCGGCATGGCTGTAATGGCGCTCATCTTGTCTGCATCCGGACACATACCTGACCGGGATATGTGGTCCCCCAGAAACTTTAGCTCGGTTTGGCCGAAAGAACACTTGGCTCGGTTGAGGCGCAGTCCGTTTTCCCGTATCCGTGCAAAGACGCGCTGGAAACGATTGATGTGGTCCTGTGGTGTGGTGGACCAGACGATGACATTGTCAACGTAGATGCGCACCCCTTCGATGCCCTCCATCATCTGTTCCATGATCCTGTGAAAGACCTCGGATGCCGAGATGATGCCAAACGGCATTCTGTTATCGCAGAACCTGCCGAAAGGAGTGTTGAAGGTGCACAGCTTCCTGCTGGACTGATCCAGTTGGATCTGCCAAAAACCCTTCGAGGCATCCAGCTTTCTAAAAATTTTAGCCCGGGCCATTTTGCTCGTTATCTCTTCCCGTTTGGGTATGGGGTAGTGTTCCCTCATTATGTTGTTGTTCAGGTCTTTCGAGTCAATGCAGATCCAGAGTTCGCCAGAGGGCTTCTTAACACACACCATGGAGCTGGCCCATGGCGTGGGCTCCGTGACCCGGGATAGCACCCCTTGGTCCTGGAGTTCCTGCAGCTGCTGCTTGAGGCGGTCCCTGAGTGGCGCTGGGACCCTGCAAGGTGCGTGAATGTCTGGTTTGAGTCGTATTCTGTAGGTATAGGGCAGTGTGTCCATGCCCTCGAATGCCTCCTGGTTGTGGGCGAGGAGCGAGTGGAGCTGTGCCCTAAACTCTGCATCCGGGAAGTCTGATGTGCCTTCTGGAGACAGAGCGTGGGCCCGCTGCACGAGGTGGAGAACCTTGCATGCCTGTGCGCCTAGCAGGGAGTCCTTTGATGATCCGAATATTTCGAAGGATAGTGTGGCCGTGTATGTGTTGTGTGTCACCTGGAGCTGGCAGGATCCCATGGCTGGGATAACGTTTCCGTTGTAGTCGACCATCTTGCAACGGGATGGCCGAATTGGTGGTCTGACCTTCAAGGCGTAGAAGGCTGACCATGCAATTAGGTTGGCGGAGGCACCAGTGTCCCAACGGAATGTTATCGGTGATCGGTTGACCGTTAGGGTGGCACACCATTCATCACCCGGATTGACACTGTTCACTGGCCTCGGCTGGTGGGTCCTGCTTGGAGACATCCGATCCTTATCAATGACCGCAACACGGAAGGCGTCCCGGTCGTCTGTGTCACTGGTTTCGATGTCGTCTGGGTACGACTCGTTGCACGGAGGCTGAATGGTCCGCACGTCCCTGCGTGTGTCGGAATTGGGGAGCGTTGGCAGGTTGAGCTGCTCGACAGCAGGCAGTGTAGTGGCCCATCTTGCCACAGCGGAGGCATTGTCACTTATTTGCCGGACATTGCCGCTTTAAATGTGCGGCTCCACAGTCACCGCACGTCGTGACGTCATGGTGTTCGTTGCGTCACCGCGCATGTGTAGTTCGGTCTTGCGTCGGGCGCGCCTGCGCATCACGTCCCTCAGCGTCTACGTCTTTTTTGGTGCGCACAAACGTGGGAGGCCGCGGAAAGCACGCAAAATGGCCGCCCTCATCCGGGTCGCCGGCCGGGAGGAACTCGATCGCCTGGACCCGCTCAGCCTCGCAGGACCCCTGCCATGCCGATTCGGCTGCTTGAAACTGGGCGTAGCGGCTGGTCGCGTTTTCATGAAGGCCGCAGGCTTCGATAGCGGAGGCCTTTTATTTTGAGGTGCTGGTGGCGTAGGGTGTCCGAGGTGACCCCAAAAACAATCTGGTCCCGAATTATTGAATCGGAGGCGGCGTCGTAACCGCAGGACTGCGCGAGGATACGGAGACGTGTCAGGAAAGATTGAAAAGGCTCATCCTTACCCTGCAGGCGTTTAAACAGCTTCCAGTGGACGCCGAGGTTTCCAGCGATTTGTAGCGGCTGCGGCGTGCTGACGGTGTCCATGGCGCAGGATGGCGGATTCCTGAGGATGCGTAGGTAGGTCTCACAGTTACCAGGTTCCAATCCTGGTACTATGTCGTGTTGTGTTCTCTGCTCCATAGACGAACCAACATGGTTGCGGATGGTACAACTCAGTTTTATTACTAACAATACTTACAATGATAAACTGGTTACTGTGGTTCGTTCATTACCCTTGAATCTGTGGACCTATCCCTAACACTATCTTGGAGTGGCACTCAGCACATGGTGGTTGTCTGAGTCGCTTGCTGTGAGCTCTGTTCCCTGAGCTGTCTCCTGCTGGAATGAACGGGAAGTGTTGTGTTCCCCGTTTTATAGTGTGTATGCTCTTGCCTGTGATTGGCTGTGGTGTTGTGTGTGTATTGATTGGTCCGTTGATCTGTCCATCAGTGTGTATGTATGTTTGCACCATGATGTTTACCTGAATATCATGACAGCTTCCACAATCGCTTCAGCAGCACAACTACCTCGGCATTTGTCCTCAAGACCACATTGCAATGGCAGATATTTCAATTTCTGACCATATAGCGATTCAGGGAAAAATGATACTGCAGCACGTGTATCACTTCCATCTGAAAAGTGTTTCCATTTAATTTTGGATAAACCCAAAATCATTGCTGATTTCCATGGACTGCTAGAACGCCAAGCTTTAATTCCTTAAACTGACTTGACACTTTGGTATTTGTGAATCTTCAGTTGGATCGCTTAATTGGTAACCTCGCTCTGGAGACTTTGTAGTACTTTTCTTGGTACATTCCTTTTGTGCTGATGAGACTTGATGCGACCAGCATGACTTGTGAACGTGACCAACTTTACCACAATTTTTACATTTGCTTTCCTTGCTCCAGCAATCTCCAGCCGTATGTCCCGCCTGGTTGCAGCGATGACTTGGTAGGTTCTTGGTGGATCTGCTTCCCACAGATTCCATCTCATGGACTTTAGCTCGAACTCCGCTCAGCAAAGTGTCTCTCACAGCAAGTTGCACAGACATTGTTATCTCCATAACAGACTTTCGAGTTAACACACCTTCAATCAGCAATTTCCTTGGGATGGCTCCATTCCTGAGACCACAAACTGGTCGGACGTGAAGTGTTTCATCCAAAACCTGGCCAAATATGCAGAACCTTTCCAGTTTTTGTCGCGATGCAGCAAATTTGAAATATTTTCCCCTTTCTCCTGTGCACAACACTATTAATAGTGGTCGGGACGAGAATAATAATAATAATAATAACCTTTTAATGTCACAAGTATGAAGTTACTGTGAAAAGCCCCTGGTCGCCACATTCCGGCGCCTGTTCGGGTAAGCTGGTACGGGAATTGAACCCGCGCTGCTGGCCTTGTTCTGTATTACAAGCCAGCTGTCTAGCCCACTGAGCTAAGTCTTGCAAAACAATTATAAACTTATTATATGACTTGTTTCCAGGTTTATCTGGGGGTACTAAATTCTGTAGTCACATGAATGTTTTTCTCCTAAGTAAGCTGATAAAAGTCACAGATTATAGGTCTGGTGGTGTCTGGCAGCCTTTAAGTAATGACGAGAACCTTTCCTCATCAGAGTTCCATGTCTCTTTCTCCTCATCAAATGCATCCATGGCGCCTTTTCTTCCCACCATTTTTGGATTGTAGCTCCCTGATCTGTGTTACTCAGCCTTCAGCTTGTCTCCCCTGACATTTATTTTCTCTCTGTTAAAGCAAATAAACTCACAGCGCACAAGCAGACTAGCTGTTTCTGTGCCCCACTATTTCCGGGCAGTAGGTTGCAGAGTCGACGGCCCCAAAGGTTTGCGTTGCCGTGGCCCATTTCAGTGCCTCATGCATATTCTCCACATCTCTGCCCACTACAAATGGTAAGTTACTGAAAGCTTTGGTCCTCTGTTTGAAGTAATCCCCCAGTAACTCACAGTTGTCTGCTGAATTTTTTTTCAGAAAGCCCTATACTTGCACTAGCGGTTGACACAGTCGACTATATTTTTCGCCGAAACCCCTCGACAAACAGTACAGTGTACAAGTATTTACCTCAGAGTTGTTTTAACTTGCTACAACAATGATTTGCCTTGGAAGTCGAGAAAATTTCTCCTGACCTCATGGCTGGTGCATGGACCTCGATCTCTGTCGCTGTTTCCTTCTTCTGGCTCAGAGATTTGCAGTCGAAAATTGTTTTCCTCCTGTTTTTGTACGACCCAAATTTTGTCGCCTGTTACTATTTTGTTATGTTAGTTTGTTGTAGCCGTAAAGAGAAAGAATCAGAGGTGGCACACGTCGAGTTCGTATAGCATAGTGCAAGGGGTTTATTTACAAGATGCTGCTGAAACAGGGTACACAATCCCGCAAAAGGCGTTACACATGACTTTACACCAGCCAATGGTGTTATTCTGGTACGTAACAAATCGCAAAAGGTTGGTGTGCAGGTAATTAGGAAAGCTGATGGAATGTTATTGTTTATTGTGAGGGGAATTGAATACAAAATTACAGAGATTATGCTTCAGTTGTACAGCTGTTGTGAGACTACATGGGGCGGCACGGTAGCATAGTGGTTAGCACAATTGCTTCACAGCTCCAGGGTCACAGGTTCGATTCCCGGCTTGGGTCACTGTCTGCGGCGTCTGCACATTCTCCCCGTGTGTGCGTGGGTTTCCTCCGGGTGCTCCGGTTTCCTCCCACAGTCTAAAGATGTGCAGGTTAGGTGGATTGGCCATGCTAAATTGCCCTTAGAGTCCAAAAAAAAAGGTTAGATGGGGTTTATGGGTTACGGGGATACGGTGGAGGAGTGGTCTTAGGTAGGGTGCTCTTTCCAAGGGCTGGTGCAGACTCGATGAGCCGAATGGCCTCCTTCTGCACTGTAAATTCTATTATGATTCTATTATACACACCTGGAGTACTGTTTCCGGTATTGGTATTTAAGGAAGGATGTGAATCTGTTGAAAGTAATTCAGAGAAGGTTTATCAGACTAATCCCTGGATTGGGAATGTTCTCTTATGAAAACAGGTTGCAGAGGTTGGGCCTGTATCAGCTGGAGTTTAGAAGAGTAAGAGACAACTTAATTGAAATATATAAGATCCTGAGGGGTTGTGACAGGGCCGACGTGCAGAGGATGTTTCCTCTTGTGGGAGAATCTAGAACCAGAGGCCGCTGTTTAAAAATAAGGGGTCTGCCATTTCAGACAGAGGTGAGAAGAAATATCTTCTCTCAGAGGGTCATGAATTTTTGGAACTCTTCCTTCTCAACTTTGCTCCTCGCCTGAGGTGTGGTGACCCTCAGGTTAAATCACCATCAGTCAGCTGTCTCTCAAAAGATGTGTGCTGCCTATGGTCCTCTGGGACTAAGGTGCCTTTTCATTTTTCATTCATATGTTCGTATGTTAGGTGTGGTATTATCAAGTATTACAGTACCCAAGAGGCCGAAGACCATTGGTTAAACCTAGGAGTTTATCATTGGCTGTTGGTATGTAGCTCCGCCTTGACAGGCAGGGTATAAGAACCGGTGCCGTCCCAGCAGCCCTCACTTTCTGTACCGAAGCTGCTGGGGAACAGTTCTAGTCGATTAAAGCCTTCAGTTATGTTACAACCTCGTCTTTGAGTGTAATTGATCGTGCATTAATTTAATCAACTAGACTTAAGTTGGAAGGATGGATCTCCGAATCAAGACGGAGTGTCTACAACTCAGCCCCCACACAGAGAACTCGGCAGCGATATTTAAGCACTGGCTGGCATGCTTTGAAGGCTACCTCGAGTCAGCCCGAGGCACCCCCTCAGGAGAACAGAAACTGCATCTCCTGCACTCGAGAGTAAGCCCTGGGATCTTCACCCTCATCGAGGAGGCGGAGGACTTCGATGCTGCGATCGAACTGTTAAAAGGACATTATATCCACCCTGTAAACCAGGCCTACGCACACATCAACTGCTTGCAACTAGGCGGCAAAGCCTCGGGGAATCATTGGAGGACTTCTACCATGCGCTACTGGTGCTGGTCAGAAACTGTGGCTGCCTGCATGTTTCGGGGAGCGAGCACATTGAACTTCTAATCCGGGATGCCTTCGTAGCAGGTATGAGCTCCTCAGAGATCTGCCAAAGACTCTTAGAAAAGGACACCATGGGACTGAGAATGGCACGAGCCCTGGCAGGGTCCATGGATGTTGCCTCCAGAAACACGCAGTCCTTTGTGCCCAACCGCGCGGTGGCCCCCTGGGCTGCGTAACATCCCGCAGCGGCAGCCCCACTGACCTTCCCCGTGTCCCCGCAGGCCTGCGCTGTAAGATGGCCCGCTAACTCCGTCGGGCCCCACTGTTTCTTCTGCGGGCAGGCGAAGCATCCCCGCATGCACTGCCCGGCCCACACGCGACAAGATCTTACGGTGGAGGATAGAACTCTCCACCTACAACTACGAGATCTTGTATCGTCCCGGGAAGCTAAACGAGCCTTCCGATGCCCTGTCCTGCGGCACGTGTGCCACCGCACAAGTAGACTGCCTCCAAGCCCTCCACGGGGACCTCTGCCACCAGGGGGTCACACATTTTTTCCACTTCATTAAGACCCGCAACCTGCCATACTCCATCGAGGAGGTCAGGACAGTCACCAGGGACTGCCAAATCTGCGCGGAGTGCAAACCGCATGTCTACCGGCCAGAGAGGGCGCACCTGATAAAGGCTTCCCGTCCCTTTGAACGCCTCAGCATGGACTTCAAAGGCCCCCTCCCCTCCACCGACCGCAACACGTATTACCTGAACGTGATTGACGAGTACTCGCGGTTCCCATTCGCCATCCCCTGCCCCGACATGACCGCAAACACCATCATCAAGGCCCTCCAGGGTATCGTTACACTGTTCGGGTTCCCCACGTACATACATCGTGATAGGGGGTCCTCCTTTATGAGCGACGAACTGCACCAATTCCTGCTCAGCAAGGTCATCGCCTCAAGCAGGACGACCAGTTACAACCCCCGGGGAAACGGGCAGGTAGAGATGGAGAACAGAACGGTCTGGAAGACCGTTCTACTGGCCCTACGGTCCAGGAATCTCACAGTCTCCCGCTGGCAAGAAGTCCTCTCGGAGGCCCTCCACGCCATCCGGTTGCTGCTCTGTACAACTACCAATCAGACACCTCATGAACGTCTCCTTGTCTTCCCCAGGAAGTCCTCCTCCGGGACGTCGCTCCCAACCTGGCTAGCAACACCCAGACCCATCCTGCTTCGGAAGCACGTGCTGGCGCACAAGTCGGACCCGTTGGTCGAGAGGGTCCAACTGCTGCACACTAACCCCCAGTACGCCTACGTGGCGTTCCCTGACAGCTGGCAAGATACAGTCTCCCTCCGGACCTGGAGCCCGCCGGAACCCCATGCGCACCCGAACCATTACCCCCACCTCCCCCCCCACCCCCACCCCCACCCCCACCCCACAGCACCTCACTGGAGGGTCAGTCCTCCCACCACTCCTGCTTAGGCCATCCCACCCACCGACGCCCCCTACAGGCGCCCCCCTCTAGGCCCAACCGTTGGCCCCACTAGCGCCATCTAAGGGTGACGAAGCTGCCATCGAGGCCGACACCACGCTCCTGGAGTCGCAGACGCTCGGACCCCCACCAGAATCACCACCGAAACCCAGACGATCCAGGAGGATGACCAGGCCACCCAACCGACTGATTGTTTCACTGTAGCTATAACCGTAAACATACACTGAATGTATATATCTTCCACGCTTGTAGAATATTCTCGACAACTCTGTAAAGAGGTATCACTTTACCTCCGAATCTGATCATACCATGTAGATGCAATTGTAACCACTGGCCACCATTCTCGCTGGACTCCTTTTTAACAGGGGGTGAATGTGGTATTATCAGGTATTACAGTACCCAAGAGGGTGAAGACCATTGGTGAAACCTAGGAGTTTACCATTGGCTGTTGGTATGTAGCTCCGCCTTGACAGGCGGGGTATAAGAACCGGTGCCGTCCCAGCAGCCCTCACTTTCTGTACCGAAGCTGCTGTGGAACTGTTCGAGTCGATTAAAGCCTTCAGTTATGTTACAACCTCGTCTTTGAATGTAATTAATCATGCATCATTAGGTTTTCCACATCGTTACTAATGGACTCCTTTATCGTTTTAAAACATTTCTATTTATTCACTCATCAAGACGTACGGAATACAAGCCAACATTATGGGCCCGGTCAAATGGCCTCGTCGCGCCCGACTTGGGACGCAATGAGGGTGTTAAATCTCGCCAGAGGCTTCTCGCGAGTTTTGTGACACCTGTGATGCCTCAGGAGATCTCGTGAGATGTCATTTGCAGAAAAAGACCAATGGTTTGCTCGACCAACAGATTCAGGTCAAAGAATTGATTTCAAATCAGTAGTTCCCAATCTAATCTTCTGTTTGTTGTTTCATTTTAAGGTATGGGGATCACTATGGTCTTTATGAGCTTAATTTCTACCATCCCCTACACCGTCATCATCGCCTACAGCCTGTACTACTTGTTCGCCTCCTTCCAATCCCCCCTGCCATGGACAGACTGCTTCAGCTGGTGGGGCGCAGATGAAACATGCAGCAGGACTCCTAAAGGTACTGTCTGAACGTCTATCGGGTAAAGTATAGAGATCGACTGTTCATTCCTCAATCTGACATACTGAATGGGAGAGGAAAATGGACAATAGTTTCAGTGACCATCTTCATTGTGATCACATAGCAGAGATACTGGGACAGGAATCAGCAGCAGCGGCAGCAATCATGTCACCGAGTCACCGGGATTGCAGGATAATAAGTAATGAATAAAAAATTAATGATGGCAATATTTTAAAGAAAACAGATCATCTGAGAAGGTGACTGAACAGGTAGACGAGGGTAGAGCAGTTGATGTGGTGTATATGGATTTCAGCAAAGCGTTTGATAAGGTTCCCCACGGTAGGCTATTGCAGAAAATACGGAGGCTGGGGATTGAGGGTGATTTAGAGATGTGGATCAGAAATTGGCTAGCTGAAAGAAGACAGAGGGTGGTGGTTGATGGGAAATGTTCAGAATGGAGTTCTGTCACAAGTGGAGTACCACAAGGATCTGTTCTGGGGCCGTTGCTGTTTGTCATTTTTATCAATGACCTAGAGGAAGGCGCAGAAGGGTGGGTGAGTAAATTTGCAGACGATACTAAAGTCGGTGGTGTTGTCGATAGTGAGGAAGGAAGTAGCAGGTTACAGAGGGATATAGATAAGCTGCAGTGCTGGGCTGAGAGGTGGCAAATGGAGTTTAATGTAGAGAAGTGTGAGGTGATTCACTTTGGAAGGAAAAACAGGAATGTGGAATATGTGGCTAATGGAAAAGTTCTTGAAAGTGTGGATGAGCAGAGGGATCTAGGTGTCCATGTACATAGATCCCTGAAAGTTGCCACCCAGGTTGATAGGGTGGTGAAGAAGGCCTATGGAGTGTTGGCCTTTATTGGTAGAGGGATTGAGTTCCGGAGTCAGGAGGTCATGTTGCAGCTGTACAGAACTCTGGTACGGCCGCATTTGGAGTATTGCGTGCAGTTCTGGTCACCGCATTATAGGAAGGATGTGGAGGCTTTGGAACGGGTGCAGAGGAGATTTACCAGGATGTTGCCTGGTATGGAGGGAAAATCTTATGAGGAAAGGCTGATGGACTTGAGGTTGTTTTCGTTAGAGAGAAGAAGGTTAAGAGGAGACTTAATAGAGGCATACAAAATGATCAGAGGGTTAGATAGGGTGGACAGTGAGAGCCTTCTCCCGCGGATGGAAATGGCTAGCACGAGGGGACATAGCCTTAAACTGAGGGGTAATAGATATAGGACAGAGGTCAGGGGTAGGTTCTTTACGCAAAGAGTAGTGAGGCCGTGGAATGCCCTACCTGCTACAGTAGTGAACTCGCCAACATTAAGGGCATTTAAACGTTTATTGGATAAACATATGGATGATAATGGTATAGTGTAGGTTAGATGGCTTTTGTTTCGGTGCAACATCGTGGGCCGAAGGGCCTGTACTGCGCTGTATTGTTCTATGTTCTATGTTCTATTGCTAGTCGTGTTGCTAATGAGCAAAGTGTAAGAACATGAGTCTCTTTCTACTTTAATTCTCAGTTTGTCACGTAGTCTATAATTCTTTCTTTTGCTTCATTTGTCAATTGTTTCTCTCACTCTCTCTCTCTTTGTTGTTGTGTATCACATTGACTCTCTTGTCTTTGTATCTCTGTGTTTGTGCAGGAATCTTTTTCTCACTTTTAGTCATTGCGGGTGTGATGGCATAGTGGTATTGTGTACTTGACTCATAATCCAGAGACTAATGATTTGGGGATCCGGGTTCGAATCCCACAGCAAGTGGCGGAATCTAAACTCAATAAAATACCTATAATTAAAAGTCTAATGATGACCATGAAACTATTTTTGCTGGTTGTAAAAACCCACCAGATTCACTAATGTCTTTTAGGGAAGGAAATCCTTACCTGGTCTGGCCTACATGTTACTCCAGACGCACATGGTTGACTCTTCAATGCCCTCTGAAATGGCCCAGAAAGCCACTCAGTTGCGTCCTGCCGCAAAGAAAACACAAAAAACGAATGAAACAGGACGGATCACCCAGCATCGAACTAGGCACCAGAAACAGCCATGGCAAACCCAGTCCCACCAAACTTGCAAAGTCCTCTTTACTAACATCTGGGGAATTGTGCCAAAGTTGGGAGAGCTGTCCCACAGACTAGTTAAACAACACCGTCATGCTCACAGGATCATACCTTACAGACAATGTCCCTTATGCCATTATCACCATTCCTGGGTATGTCCTGTCTCACCGGCAGGACAGACTCATCAGAGGTGGACGCACAGTGGTATACAGTTGGGGGGGGGGGGGAGCTACTCTGGGAGTCCTCAACATCGACTCTGAAGTCTCATGGCTTCAGGTTAAACATGGGCAAGGAAACCTCCTGCTGATTACCACGTACAAGCCACCATTCGCTAATGAATCAGTGCTCCTCCATGTTGAACACCCCTTGGAGGGTGGCAAGGGTGCAGCATATGCTCTGGATGGGGGACTTCAATGTCCACCTCCAAGAATTGCTCAGTAGTACCACTACAAACCGAGCTGGCTGGGTCCTAAAGGACATAGCTACTAGACTGGGACTGAAGCAGGTGGTGAGGGAGCCACCAAGAGGGAAAAACATACTTGACCTCATCCTCTCCAATCTGCCTGCTGCAGAAGCATCTGTCCATGACAGCATCAGTAGAAGTGACCGCCGCACAGTCCTTGGGGAGACAAAATCCCGTCTTCACATTGAGGATACCCTCCATTGTGTTGTGTGGCACTACCACCCATGCTAAATGGGATGGACTTCGAACAGATCTGGCAATGCAAGACTGGGTATCCATGAGGCGCTGTGGGCCATCAGCAGCAGCAGAATTGTATTCAACCACAATCTGTAACCTCCCCGCCCGGCATATCCCCCACTCCAGCATTACCACCAAGCCAGGGGATCAAACCTGGTCCAATGAAGAGTGCAGGAGAGCATGCCGGGAGCAAGGCAGCACGGTAGCATAGTGGTGAGCACAATTACTTCACAGCCCCAGAGTCCCAGGTTCGATTCCGGCTTGGGTCACTGTCTGTGTGGAGTCTGCACATCCTCCTCGTGTGTGCGTGGGTTTCCTCCGGGTGCTCCGGTTTCCTCCCACAGTCCAAAGATGTGCAGGTTAGGTGGATTGGTCATGATAAATTGCCCTTAGTGTCCAAAATTGCACTTAGTGTTGGGTGGGTTACTGGGTTATGGGGATACGGTGGAGGTGTGGGCTTGGGTAGGGTGCTCTTTCAAAGAGCCAGTGCAGACTCGATGGGCCGAATGGCCTCCTTCTGCACTGTACATTCTATGAACACCAACACCAGGCATACTGAAAAATGAGGCATCGACCTGGTGAAGCTACAACACAGGACTACTTGTGTGCCAAACAGTATAAGCAGCAAGTAATAGACAGACTAAGTGATTCCACAACCAACACATCAGATCTAAGCTCTGCAGTCCTGCCACATCCAGCTGTGAATGTTGATGGACAATTAAACAACTCACTGGAGGAGGAGGCTCCACAAATATCCCCAACCTCAATGGTGGAGAAGCCCAGCACATAAAAGACCAGGCTGAGGCATTTGCAACAATCTTCAGCCAGAAATGTCAAGTGGATGATCCATCTCGGTCTCTTCTGGAGGTCCCCAGCATCACAGATGTCAGTCTTCAGCCAATACGATTCACTCCACGTGATATCAAGAAACGGCTGAAAGCACTGGATACTGCAAAGGCTTTGGGTCTTGATAATGTTCAGGCAATAGTGCAGAAGACTTGTGTACAGAACTTGCCGCACCCCTAGCCAAGGTGTTTCAGGACAACTACAGCACTGTCATCTACCGGCAATGTGGAAAATTGTCCAGGTGTATACTATACACAAGAAAGAGGCCAAATTCAACCCAGCCAATTACCACCCCATCAGCCTACTCTCCATCATCAGCAAAGTGATGGAAGGAGTAATCAACTGTGCTATCGAGGGGCACTTACTCAGCAATAACCACTCACGGACACTCAGTTTGGGTTCCGCCAAGGTCACTCAGCTCTTGACCTCTTACAGCTTTGGTTCATACATGGACAAAAGAGCTGAATGCCAGAGATGAGGAGAGAGTGACTGCTAGTTGGAGTCATACCTGTCACAAAGGAAGATGGTTTTGGTGGTTGGAGGTCAACCATCTCAACTCCAGGACACCACTGCAGGTGTTCCTAGGCCCAACCATCTTCAGCTGCTTCATCAATGACCTCTCTTCCATCATAATATCAGAAGTGGGGATGTTTGCGGATGACTGCATAATATGACTGGAGCCATTCGCGACTCCTCAGATAATGAAGCAGTCCATGTCCGAATGCAACAAGACCGGGACAATATCCACTTGGGCTGACAAGTGGCAAGTCGCATTCGTGCCACACAAGTGCCAGGCAATAACCATCTCCTACAAGAGAGGATCTAACCATTGACATGACATTCTGTGGCATTACCATCGCTGAATCCCCACAATCAACATCCTGAGGGATTATCATTGATCAAAAATGAAATGGACTTCCCACATTAATACTGTGGCTTCCAAAGCAGATCAAAGGTTAGGAATCCTACGGCGAGTAACTCACCTCCTGACCCCCCAAAGCCTGTCCACCATCTACAAGGCACAAGTCGGAGTGTAATGGAATTCTCTCCACTTGCTTGGATGAGTGCAGCTCCAACAATATTCAAGACATTTGACACTATCCGGGACAAAGCACCTGCTTGGTTACTCCCCCTTCCACAAACATTCGAACTCTCCACCAACGACGAACAGTGGCAGCCATGTGCACCATCTGCAAGATGCACTGCAGTAACTCACTAAGGTTCCTTTGACAACATCTTCCAAACCCACGGTCACTACCATCTAGAAGGACAAGTGCAGCAGATTCCTGGGAACCCCACCACCTGGATGTTCCTCTCCAAGCCACGCATCACCCTGACTTGGAAATATATTGCCGCTCCTTCACTGTTACTGGGGCAACATCCTGGAACTCCCTCCCTAACAGCACAGTAGGTGTACCAATTCCTCAAGGACTGCAGCAGTTCAAGAAGGCAACTCACCACCACCTTCTGAAGGGCAATTAGGGATGGGCAATAAATGCTGGCCTAACCAGCGACGCCCATATCCTGAAAATGAATCAATAAAAATCATCTGAGTTTTCCTCCAAATATCTAGCTGAAACTTCCATTTTCTGAAAGCAAGTGACTGCAGATGCTGGAATCTGAAACAAAAACAGAAAATGATGGGCAATCTGAGCAGGTCTGACAGCATCTGTGGAGAGAGGACTGAGCTAATGTTTCAAGGAATGACTCTTTGTCAAAGATTCTTGTTGGAATAAAGATAGCGGTTAAGGGTTCCGGTATTCATTGCATTGATTAACATTGTTTAAGGGGTAATTGTCAGCTATTTTTTGGTATGATGTTAAAGGTATTTTAATACTGTTAGAAATTTGTTTTACCATACCATAACCCTATTTCTTTGGGAATTCAGTCCTGAAGCGAGGTATCCTTTCTTCACAGTCCAACAAAATTAAAATTAAATGTTGGTGTTTCTGTCCTGTATCTGAGTCACTGTTGAGGTCAGTCGAGGATTGTAATATGGGTTTGGACCATTCTCACTCAGGGGCGAAATTCTCCCCCAACGGCGGGATGTCCGCCGACTGGCGCCAAAGACGGCGCCAATCAGACGGGCATCGCGCCGGCCCAAAGTTGCGGAATGCTCCGCATCTTTGGCGGCCTAGCCCCAACATTGAGGGGCTAGGCCGACGCCGGAGGGATTTCCGCCCCGCCAGCTGGCGGAAATGGCGTTTGTTGCCCCGCCAGCTGGCGCGGAAATGCGGCGCATGCGCGGGAGCGTCAGCGGCCGCTGTCAGTTTCCCGGCGCATGCGCGGGAGCGTCAGCGGCCGCTGTCAGTTTCCCGCGCATGCGCAGTGGGGAGAGTCTCTTCCGCCTCCGCCATGGTGGAGGCCGTAGCGGAGGCGGAAGGGAAAGTGTGCCCCCACGGCACAGGCCCGCCCGTGGATCGGTGGGCCCCGATCGCGGGCCAGGCCACCGTGGGGGCACCCCCCGTGGTCAGATCGCCCTGTGCCCCCCACCCCCAGGACCCCGGAGCCCGCCCACGCCGCCTTGCCCCGCCGGTAAATACCAGGTTTGATTTACGTCGGCGGGACAGGCAATTCCTGGGCGGGACTTCGGCCCATCCGGGCCGGAGAATCCAGCGGGGGGTCCCGCCAACCGGCGCGGCCCGATTCCCGCCCCCGCCCAATCTCCGGTACCGGAGACTTCGGCGGGGGCGGGATTCACGGCGGCCAACGGCCATTCTCCGACCCGGCGGGGGGTCGGAGAATGACGCCCCTGGTTCAAGCTAACAGTGCGGCCTTATAGTCCACATGCAGCCACTTGGCGACACTGTTGCCAATTGATCAGGTGGACTGGGGCAGAGGTGGCTGAGGTTTTGGGCAGCCACAAAGCGCACTAAACACTTGCCATCCAAGTGATGGCCAGCACTTTCTGGGATGTGTTAAGGGGCCTTGTGACGCAGCTTGAGGGGCACTTTGCCATGGGAGGTCCCTACGAAACCTATGCTAACCCTCATGTCTCTCACTTAACGTGCAGGAGGAGGACATCCAGATCATGAAGCCTAGAGATTTAGTTGTATGCCTAATAGCTTCCAGGGAGTGGAGATGAAGGAGAAGAGAGGATTGTAGTCACCTGTCTGGGCAAAGGAAGGAACACCACCCTCAAGATGAAGGGGCAGCTATACCTCCTGTGCATGCTGCGAAAGAGCCCCAGTGAGCCATTGTTTGCAGGCACCTTACAGGACTCAGAGGGTGAGGTTCTCTGGTCTCCACGTGGCAGATTTCTCAGTGGTGGGAGACAGCCCACCAAAGGCTGGCAGTGGGATCTTCTGTTCAAACTGCTGTCAATGGGATTTTGTATTGAATCCACCCCATGCCACTCAGAAACCCACGGCAGCGGTGTCGTCAGCGGGACTGGAAGATCCTGCTGACGTGAACAGCCGGAAGATACCACCCAGGGTCTATAGACAGTGCTTACCACTCAAGACTGCGCATGTCCAGAGAACTGGTTGGTCATATCTGCCACCTGATTCTGCACCATGGAGACTCGGGTATCCACTGCCAATTCTTATGCTAATGGCTCCTTCCAGGGCTCCACAGGTGACCTCTGCAATATTTCGCAAGGGTCCGCATACAAATAGTGCAAAACGTTATGGGCTCAATCTTAAACAAAGGCACAGAACTTTATGCATTTTGACTGGGATAAGGCAAGCGAGAATGCAAGAGCATTTGTATTTGCACAGATCTCTGGTTTTCCACAGGTGGAGGGCATCATCGACTGCACTCACGTGGCACTCGGAGCTCTGTAGCAACAAGGTGTCCACGATGTGAATCGCAATGGCTTCCACTCATTGAATGTTCAACTCATCTGCAATCACAGCAAGCACATCGTGCATGTCTGCACATTCTGTCAATTCCATAACTGGCTGACTTTATATATAATTCAATCATGGATGTCCTCAGGCTCCTTTCCCCCTTCACGGGGCAGCTTGTACTCAGCGAGACTCACGAGGAGACTGATTGCTCCATCCTGTAGGTTTCATGCGGGCTCTAACAGACAGGTTGAGTGAATGGGAAATCTGGGTGAAGATGCAGTGCACTGTGGGAAATATGAGGTAGTAGGAATAAATACAAAAAAAATCCTCAAGGCTTGTTGATGTTCAAAGAAACATTTTGGTACATACCTACGAGGAATACAGGTACGCCGTTGGGAAATCCCTGGCGTAGGTGTGCGGCCGGCGCAATGGAGAATCCCACCAGCGGAGAATCCAACCCAGTGAATTTTCATTGAAAGGAACCGGAGGTTCAAAAACCATTGACTTCTGGAAGAATCGGATTACATTTTTAAAATGAAATTGTCCTCAGTATTTGTAGGTACATGGCCCTAAACTCAACCCAGGAGTCGAAGGGAATTTGGGAAAATTTCTGCTGCAGTTACAGTGGCCAGCCAAGAATTCATAAATAGTGAACCCTCCAGGTTTTTAATCTTTCAAAATTGAACTTTAATTTGGCTAAGCAAGGATCAATTGTGAATTTTGCATGCTTGTGTATATGTGTCTGTGGGCGGCGAAGTTTTGAGAAGCGTGGGTTCACACTTGGAGTATAGTGTTCAATTCTGGTCGCCACACTACCAGAAGGATGTGGAGGCTTTAGAGAGGGTGCAGAAGAGATTTACCAGAATGTTGCCTGGTATGGAGGGCATTAGCTATGAGGAGCGATTGAATAAACTCGGTTTGTTCTCACTGGAACGAAGGAGGTTGAGGGGCGACCTGATAGAGGTATACAAAATTATGAGGGGCATAGACAGAGTGGATAGTCAGAGGCTTTTCCCCAGGGTAGAGGGGTCAATTACTAGGGGGCATAGGTTTAAGGTGAGAGGGGCAAAGTTTAGAGTAGATGTACGAGGCAAGTTTTTTACGCAGAGGGTAGTGGGTGCCTGGAACTCACTACCGGAGGAGGTAGTGGAGGCAGGGACGATAGGGACATTTAAGGGGCATCTTGACAAATATATGAATAGGATGGGAATAGAAGGATACGGACCCAGGAAGTGTAGAAGATTGTAGTTTAGTCGGGCAGTATGGTCGGCACGGGCTTGGAGGGCCGAAGGGCCTGTTCCTGTGCTGTACATTTCTTTGTTCTTTGTTCTTTGTTCTTTGTTCACCTTTTAAAATATTTTATCATCTTTACCTGGTTGGGTTGCTAACTCACTAAAAACTAACCCCTTAAACTGGGGCGGCATGGTGGTACAGTTTTAAGAACTGCTGCTTCACAGCTCCAGTGACCTGGGTTCAATTCCGGCCCCGGGTGACTGTGAAATTTGCAACATCTCCCCGCATCTACATGGCTTTCCTCCGGGTGCTCCTGTTTCCTCCCACAGTCCAAACGTGTGCAAGTTAGATGGATTGGCCATGCTAAATTGCCTCTTAGTGTCCAAAAGGTTAGGTGGGGTTACGTGGATAGGGTGGAGGTGAGGGCGTAAATGGGGTGCTCTTTCCAAAGGCAGGTGCAGACTCGATGGGCCAATTGGCCTCCTTCACCACTTTAAATTCTATGATTCAATAAAGCCTACCTGACTTGAATCTCTGTATGTAAATGTTTAACCACAAGCATTGAGAAAATTCCTTCCTACTTGTAGAACCTTCAACGGTACCCATTTGAAATGAAATGAAGCGAAAATCGCTTATTGTCACAAGTAGGCTTCAAATGAAGTTACTGTGAAAAGTCAGACTTGAGGTATTAAGATAGGGGAATCATATTTTAACCCTCCTCATGTGGCTGCAACAGTTTGTAATGGCTTTGTTAGGAGTGAATGAAAGTGAATTAAATCTTGGGCGCACTCTAACGGAGAAATATCAGGGCGGGATCTACCGGTCACTTTGCACCGTAAAGGCAGCGCAGCGTGACGTAGATGCCTGGCGATTCTACTTTTGGGATCTACCTGCCTCGGCATGTCCAGCGAGTTCGTGTCAGGCCTTGCGAGACGTCGCAATGTGAATCCCGTCCATTGTGGGCAAGAACACTTATTGTCAAATCTGCATATTAGACTGAGACAGGTAGTCTCACTCTATAATGTGTCCCAAGATCTACCCAAGGTGTAGAATCAAACCCCCTTGTTTTGGAGAGCTCAGGTGAGTGTCATTCAGTGCTAGTCTCCACAAACGGGGGCCTGGTAGATCGGCACTCGTGGGGGTAATCAAGGGGATTGATGGCCACCAGGTGCATGCCATCTGGATAGGGTGGTACCCTGGCACTGCTGGTTCCATCTGGGTACCCTGGCACTGTGTATCTGGCACCCTGCCAGTGTCAGCTAAGCATCCTGGCAGTACCAACTGGGTACCAGCTAAGCATTGTCAAGGTGCCCATGTAGCATCTCCAGCTGGCAGGGGCACTGCCAGGGTGTCGGGCTGCCACAACCAAGGTGCTAAGATTGCATTTTTTGCGTGACGGTGATTGGGTGTAGGGCTGTGCGAGGGGGGACCAGGAACCCCCCTGAATGTGAGTTGGGGTTTGGAGGGAGTTCGGTGGCCATGCTCGGGACCTTGAGAGATCAGGATGCCGTCTCGAGCGGAGCTCCTCAGTGCATAAAATGTTGCTCAGTGCGGCCTCGTCGGCAAGTTCCCTGCTGAGGCTCCCAATCTACCCGGATGGACGTTAGATAACGGGGTGCTTCTCAGCACCCACAATGCCATCCAGAGGAAATGTCCCCCTCACACACATGGGCATTACCCCACATCCCTCCAAGTGAGGACTCCTCACTCTGTAGTCGTTGAGGGTTCACTCTTTTCAGGCCTTCCTACACCCCCTTTTGGGCTCAGCCTTCCAGGACACCCACCCTTCGCACTCCCCAACCTTCCAGAGGCCCCTTCATACCCACCCTTCATACCCCACCCTTCATAAGCCTCTCAACCCTCCTTTCCTAAGGCCACCCTCAGGCTCTGTCCCTTGACACTGCCACCCGGGCACCCAGGAAACCGTGCACTGCCACCTGGGCAGTTCTCCTGTCAGCCTGGCAGTGCCACCTGGGTACTTTGGCAGTGCCAGACTGGCAGTACCAAGATGCCAACCTGACAGTGCCAAGGTGCCTGAGAGTCAATGGGAGAGCCAGGGTGCTGCCTTTCGCTGACCCTGACCACCCAGGGATCTCCAATAGCCTGGGAGACCCCACACCGCCAGTAACTGTGATACCTGATCCACATTTGTGTGGACCAGTGTTAATTGGCGCCCATGTGACCACTCTTTGGGAGCCAGCTCAATCACCGGAGGCCATTCAATTAGGGGTCCTGCCTGTAACGATATTGAGATTGGCCTTAATTGTTGATTATTTGTTTCTCGCCAATAACCATCAATTATTGTTTACAAAATGTGGGGTCCGGATCTTGTTGTGTTATGTACTCTGGGATAACACAGGCTGCAACTCGATGCAGCTTTGACCAAAAGATACTCCAGACTTTGAAGTAAGTTCAATGTGATTTATTGAACCATTAGCACAGTTCTCAATGAGTTCGACTCTCCTGCTAATCTTGCTATAGTAACTCAGTCTAACTAACCAGTCTGCTCTAAGCCACGTGGTGGGTGTGATGCTTCTGATCTGCCCCTGTCCCACTCTCGCCTGTGGAAAGAGACAGAGCATGTGTGCCCTGTCCTTATATATGGGTTGTGTAATGCCCCCTTGTGGTAGTGTCACCTCTGGGTGTCTTGACTGCCCATTGGTCGTGTCCTATTCTATGTGTTCATTAGCTGTATGTCTGCATGTCATGACGTCTCTGGTCTCCCTCTAGTGTTTACTTAGTCATAGTGTATTTACATTAACCCCTTGTGTATTTACAGTGATCATATCACCACAGATCTCACCAATGGGATTGGGCCGGTTAGATCGTAAACCCATCGCCGCCCAGTTCGATTCCCGATTTCGGCCTCTCCTGCGATATAACCAGCACAATCCGACTATTAGACTGTGCCTCAAAACATGCTCCATTCCCTTAAATCTTAATTCAACCAGTTCTTTGATAATCTTGACTCATTGAAACGGCTGTTTATACCTTCATGATTTCGAAACATTCCTCAAATAAAATCTCCAGTTACACACAGAGTGAGCACCAGAGCTGGACTGTGCTGTGTGTGGGGTGAGCAAACAGAACCTCTGTTGTTTTTACCTCCCCCATGCAATAAAAGGGATTCAGTCAGAGTGAAGTAATGACCTGATCACGAGCAATGACAGCATCATTCCCAGCGAAATGTAATTCTAAAACACATTCCCCATTTTCTAGATCCACTCTGCAATCTCACTCTGGATGATGGATATTCTGAAATTGTGAATACAACATGGCTGCATGTAAACAATGAAACTTGTCCAAATGGATCAGAAATCTACGTTCCTCACCAGGGTCCAAGTGAGCAATACTGGGAGTAAGTAAAGAGTAGCTTGCTCTTGGGATGGTTTGTTGGGTGAATGTCCTGTTTAATGAGTGAAAAGCTGTTTGATTTAGATAGAGGTGCTACTTACATCATACACAAATAGCATCACAACAGTGGCCCTCCCATGAGTTAACAGCTCCCTGGTTTCTAACGCTGCAGGTTAACTTTTGCACTATTTATCCAGTGAACATTTACAAATTTTGTTTCTTTTCTCAAAGGAAAAAAATTCACCACTGGAATTTCTAAACAAGAAATGGTTCCAATTATAAGACCATAAGACCATAAGACATAGGAGCGGAAGGAAGGCCATTCGGCCCATCGAGTTCACTCCACCATTCAATCATGGCTGATTTCAACTCCATTTACCCGCTCTCTCTCCATAGCCCTTAATTCCTTGAGAAATCAAGAATTTATCAACTTCTGTCTTAAAGACACTCAACGTCCCGGCCTCCACCCTCTGTGGCAATGAATTCCACAGACCCACCACTTTCTGGCTGAAGAAATTTCTCCTCATCTCTGTTCTAAAGTGACTCCCTTTTATTCTAAGGCTGTGCCCCAGGGTCCTAGTCTCCCCTGCTAATGGAAACAACTTCCCTACATCCACCCTATCTAAGCCATTCATTATCTTGTAAGTTTCTATTAGATCTCCCCTCAACCTCCTAAACTCCAATGAATATAATCCCAGGATCCTCAGACGTTCATCGTATGTTAGGCCTACCATTCCTGGGATCATTCGTGTGAATCTCCGCTGGACCCGCTCCAGTGCCAGTATGTCCTTCCTGAGGTGTGGGGCCCAAAATTGCTCACAGTATTCTAAATGGGGCCTAACTAATGCTTTATAAAGCTTCAGAAGTACATCCCTGCTTTTATATTCCAAGCCTCTTGAGATGAATGACAACATTGCATTTGCTTTCTTAATTACGGACTCAACCTGCAAGTTTACCTTTAGAGAATCCTGGACTAGGACTCCCAAGTCCCTTTGCACTTCAGCATGATGAATTTTGTCACCGTTTAGAAAATAGTCCATGCCTCTATTCTTTTTTCCAAAGTGCAAGACCTCGCACTTGCCCACGTTGAATTTCATCAGCCATTTCTTGGACCACTCTCCTAAACTGTCTAAATCTTTCTGCAGCCTCCCCACCTCCTCCATACTACCTGCCCCTCCACCTATCTTTGTATCATCGGCAAACTTAGCCAGAATGCCCCCAGTCCCGTCATCTAGATCGTTAATATATAAAGAGAACAGCTGTGGCCCCAACACTGAACCCTGCGGGACACCACTCGTCACCGGTTGCCATTCCGAAAAAGAACCTTTTATCCCAAATCTCTGCCTTCTGCCTGACAGCCAATCATCAATCCATGTTAGTACCTTGCCTCGAATACCATGGGCCCTTATTTTACTCAGCAGTCTCCCGTGAGGCACCTTATCAAAGGCCTTTTGGAAGTCAAGATAGATAACATCCATTGGCTCACCTTGGTCTAACCTATTTGTTATCTCTTCAAAGAACTCTAACAGGTTTGCCAGGCACGACCTCCCCTTACTAAATCCATTCTGACTTGTCCTAATCTGACCCTGCACTTCCAAGAATTTAGAAATCTCATCCTTAACAATGGATTCTAGAATCTTGCCAACAACCGAGGTTAGGCTAATTGGCCTATAATTTTCCATCTTTTTCCTTGTTCCCTTCTTGAACAGGGGGGTTACAACAGCGATTTTCCAATCCTCTGGGACTTTCCCGGACTCCAGTGACTTTTGAAAGATCATAACTAACGCCTCCACTATTTCTTCAGCTATCTCCTTTAGAACTCTAGGATGTAGTCCATCTGGGCCCGGAGATTTATCAATTTTTAGACCTCTTAGTTTCTCTAGCACTTTCTCCTTTGTGATGGCTACCATATTCAACTCTACCCCCTGACTCTCCAGAATTGGTGGGATATTACTCATGTCTTCTACTGTGAAGACTGACGCAAAGTACTTATTTAGTTCCTCAGCTATTTCCTTGTCTCCCATCACAAAATTACCAGCATCATTTTGGAGCGGCCCAATGTCAACTTTTGCCTCCCGTTTGTTTTTAATGTATTTAAAGAAACTTTTACTATCATTCCTAATGTTACTGGCTAGCCTACCTTCATATTTGATCCTCTCTTTCCTTATTTCTCTCTTTGTTATCCTCTGTTTGTTTTTGTAGCCTTCCTAATCTTCTGACTTCCCACTACTCTTTGCCACATTATAGGCTTTCTCTTTTGCTTTGATGCATTCCCTAACTTCCTTTGTCAGCCATGGCTGCCTAATCCCCCCTCTGATAACCTTTCTTTTCTTTGGGATGAACCTCTGCACTGTGTCCTCAATTACTCCCAGAAACTCCTGCCATTGCTGTTCTACTGTCTTTCCCACTAGGCTCTGCTCCCAGTCGATTTCCGTCAGTTCCTCCCTCATGCCCCTGTAGTTACCTTTATTTAACTGTAACACCTTTACATCTGATTCTACCTTCTTTCTTTCAAATTGGAGATTGAATTCTACCATATTATGATCACTGCCTCCTAAGTGCTCCCTTACTTTAAGATCTTTAATCAAGTCTGGCTCATTACATAACACTAAGTCCAGAATGGCCTGTTCCCTCGTGGGCTCCATCACAAGCTGTTCCAAAAAGCCCTCCTGTAAACATTCAATGAATTCCCTTTCCTTGGGTCCACTGGCAGCATTATTTACCCAGTCCACCTGCATATTGAAGTCCCCCATGATCACTGTGACCTTGCCTTTCTGACATGCACTTTCTATTTCGTGGTGCATTTTGTGCCCCCGGTGCTGACCACTGTTAGGAGGCCTGTACATAACTCCCATTATGGTTTTTTTGCCTTTGTGGTTCCTCAACTCTACCCACACAGACTCCACATCATCTGACCCTATGTCATTTAGTGCTATTGATTTAATTTCATTCCTAATTAACAAGGCAACCCCGCCCCCTCTGCCCACCTCCCTGTCTTTTCGATAGGTTGTGAATCCCTGGATGTTTAAATGCCAGTCCTGAACCCCCTGCAACCATGTCTCTGTGATGCCTACCACATCATACCTGCCAGTCACAATCTGGGCCAAAGCTCATCTACCTTGTTCCGTACACTGCGCGCATTTAAATATAGCACCTTTAATTCTCTATTGACCGTCCCTTTTTGTTTTCTTAGTGTGGTGGACCTTGGTTTACTGAGCCTTTCCATACACTGTGTCATATTTTGTGGGATGGGGACTATCGTAACCTCTCCTGAGTTTTTTCTTTTCGTGCTTTTTTGTATTCCTAAGCAGCTACGCTTCCCACTGATTACTTCACCTCTTGGTTCCCTGACTTTCCCTTCCCCCCCAATCTTTAGTTTAAAGTTCCATTGACCACCCTATTTATTCTTTTCGCCAGAACACTGGTCCCAGCTCGGTTCAGGTGGAGACCATCCCAACGGTATAGGTCCCCCCTGTCCCAAAACTGATGCCAGTGTCCCATGAAAAGGAACCCCTCTTTCCCACACCACTCTTTCAGCCACGTGTTAACTTCCCTTATTCTTGCCTCCCTATGCCAATTTGAACGTGGCTCGGGCAGTAATCCGGAGATTATGACCCTTGAGGACCTGTTTCTTTAATTTGAATCCTAGCTCTTTATAATCTCTAAACAGGTCCTCTTTCCTAGACTTGCCTATGTTGTTGGTACCGACATGGACCACATCAACTGGATCCTCCCCCTCCCTCTCCAGTATCCTTTCAAGCCGGTCAGAGATGTCTCGCACCCTAGCACCGGGCAGGCAACATACCATGCGGGACTCATTATCCTGCTCACAAAGGATACTATCTATCCCCCTGATAATAGAATCCCCTACAATTACAACTTGCCTATTTACTCCCTCCCCTTGAATGGCCTGCTGAACCATGGTGCCTTGGTCAGCTGACTCATCCTTCCTGCAGCCCTGTTCGCCATCCACACAGGGAGCAAGTGCCTCATACCTGTTGGGCAGAGTCAAGGGCTGAGGCTCCCGAGTTCCTGACTGCTGGTTCCCTTTACCTGCCTGACTTGCAGTCACACCCTGCTGTCCCTGGCCACTGGCAGGATTTAAACTACTTACTCTGACAGGTGTGACTGCCTCCTGAAACACAGTGTCCAGGTAAGTCTCCCCCTCCCAGATGTGCCTCAGTGTTTGAAGCTGAGACTCCAGCTCATCAACTCTGAGCCGGAGCTCTTCGAGCAGCCAACACTTACTGCAGATGTGGTCACTGCAGCTCGCAATGGGATCTGCCAGCTCCCAAATCAAGCAGCTCAAGCACATCACCTGACCAGCCATCACTAATTAATTAATTAGTTTAATTTAGGTTTATGAGTTTAGCTGTGTTTTTAAAAAAATTTGGGGCAGATTTGCTATCAACCACTCAGATCACAGCTTCCCTCTGACGTCACTTTTGGGGAAAAAAAACTGGAAAACTGGAAGTTTCCGTTAGGTTTTTATACTCACAGAGACTGCTCCTCCTCCTCCGAACGGCTCCCGAAATTGGTCCCGAAGAAAGAGAGAGAACAAAACAGTCGGGAAAAAGCACCTTCTCCCACCCTTCACCGCATTACCTCACTGCACCAAATTACCAAATTCTCACTCGGTCTGTATCTCTCTCACTCAGGCTGTGTCTCCTTGACCTGCACAATGCTTACTAATGTGCGCTTTCTGTCTGTCTTTTATACTGACTTTAGGATGACTCACACTAAAACTTCAAAGAGAAGAATACAATGTGTACCTTTGTGCCCCTTAACAGGCCTCAGGTGACTGCCAGATAACTGCCTCTCAGCAATTAGGGTGGGGGCAGCTTCAGCCAATCAGACACTAATCTACACTGCACTTTTAACTGAAAAACAGCAAAATTAGATTAACCACTTACCTTTCCTGGTTACCTCACTGCACCAAATTACCAAATTCTCACTTGGTCTGAATCACCTGGGGACATCAGTCATTATCAGTGACTGATGTCCCCTTCTCGGTGTATTTAATTGAATCCAGTGTTGTTTTTAACCCATAGACCTAGGAACTGAGTTGGGAAAAAGTGTCTGGGAGCAGGGACCATATTTAACAATATGAAATTCATTGGGAGACGTGACCAACCCAGATAGTTTTAACAGTGCATTGTATGACAGCCAGTGCTGCACTGTCAGCAAAATTAAAATAGCTCCCATACATCTCATTGGCACTCATTGTTTAAACACAGCTGTATGTTTAAAAACATTTAAAAGAGACTTCCGGGTGCGGCGATGACCAGCTAAGTCGCACGTTTCGGCATCTCCCTGTGAAACGGACTTTTGGGCTCTTGATAGGAGCCCCAACGGCAATTTTGACGGCTAAAAACACTGTGCGGTAAACCAGAAGGGAATCCACCCTGGATACGGATGGAAAAAGGAGGAGAGAGTGGCCAGATTGCAGTGGATCCTTTAGAACAGCGGCAAGGAAGGCAAGCAAAAACCAAGATGGCGTCGGAAGGTGGCAGTTTAACATGGGGCCCTGAACAACAAGAGTTCTTGAAATGCTGTGTGGAAGAGATCAAAAAGGAAATGAAGAAAGAGCTGTTGGCCCCGATACTACAGGCGATCGAAGGGCTAAAGGAGGAACAAAAGACCCAGGAGCGGGAGCTTCGGGTCGTGAAGGCAAAGGCAGCCGAGAATGAGGACGATATACAGGGCCTGGTGGTGAAGACGGAGACGCAGGAGGCACATCAGAAACGATGTGTGGAAAGGTTGGAGGCACTGGAAAACAACGCAAGGAGGAACAACCTGAGGATTCTTGGTCTTCCTGAAGGTGTGGAGGGAGCGGACGTCGGGGCATATGTGAGCACGATGCTGCACTCGTTAATGGGAGCGGAGGCCCCGGCGGGTCCGTTGGAGGTGGAGGGAGCATACCGAGTGATGGCGCGAGGACCGAGAGCAGGAGAAATTCCCAGAGCCATAGTGGTGAGATTCCTCCGTTTTAAGGATAGAGAAATGGTCCTTAGATGGGCGAAGAAAACTCGGAGCAGTAAATGGGAGAACGCGGTGATCCGCGTTTATCAAGACTGGAGTGCGGAGGTGGCGAGAAGGAGGGCGAGCTTTAATCGGGCCAAGGCGGTGCTTCATAAAAAGAAGATAAAATTTGGAATGCTGCAACCGGCAAGACTGTGGGTCACATATCGAGGGAGGCACCACTACTTTGAGACGGCGGATGAAGCGTGGACTTTTATTGTGGAAGAAAAACTGGAATGAGCGGGTTATTAAAAAGAACGTTCGAACAAAGTGGTGGGGCGAATGTGGGGGGCAAAGAGGGGTTTTATGTACTAATCCTGCGATGTGATAACTTTTCTCTCTCCCACAGGTGGTGATGGGGGAGGAGGGGAGGTGGAGGAGATGGGGCGTTGGCCATTGGGGGCGGGGCCAAGGGAGAAGCGCGGGCTTGGTTCCCGCGCTATGATAATCATGGCGGGAATAGAGAAGCAGGAAGGAGGGGGCGTCGCACGGTGCGAGCCGAGGTCATGGGGGGAAGCCGAGGTCAGCCAGTGTTTGCTGACTTCTGGGAGCAACATGGGGGAGTAATTACGCTAGCGGGGGATCTAGCGGGGGGGGGTGGGAGGGGGGAATTACTGGGTTGCTGCTGCTGGGGAGAGGGGGGAGCTGGTATGGGAGAGGATGGGCGGGGGGGCACCGCCTGGGGGAGATACAGCTGCGTGGGAACCGGGTGAGGAGCTGGAAAAAGGTGATGGCTAATCGACAAGGGGGGGGGGTAGGAAGCCCCCCAACTCGGCTGATCACGTGGAACGTGAGAGGGCTGAACGGGCCGATAAAGAGGGCACGGGTACTCGCACACCTTAAGAAACTTAAGGCAGATGTGGTTATGTTACAGGAAACGCACCTGAAACTGATAGACCAGGTTAGGCTACGCAAAGGATGGGTGGGGCAGGTGTTCCATTCGGGGCTAGATGCGAAAAGCAGGGGGGTGGCTATATTAGTGGGGAACCGGTTAATGTTCGAGGCAAAGACTATAGTGGCGGATAACGGGGGCAGATACGTGATGGTGAGTGGCAAACTACAGGGGGAGACGGTGGTTTTGGTAAACGTATATGCCCCGAACTGGGATGATGCCAATTTTATGAGGCGGATGCTAGGACGCATTCCGGACCTAGAGATGGGAAAGCTGATAATGGGGGGAGATTTTAATACGGTGTTGGAACCAGGGCTGGATAGGTCGAAGTCCAGGACTGGAAGGAGGCCGGCAGCAGCCAAGGTACTTAAAGATTTTATGGAGTAGATGGGAGGTGTAGACCCGTGGAGATTTAGCAGACCTAGGAGTAAGGAGTTCTCGTTTTTCTCCTATGTCCATAAAGTCTACTCGCGAATAGACTTTTTTGTGCTGGGTAGGGCATTGATCCCGAAGGTGAGGGGAACGGAGTATACGGCTATAGCCATTTCGGATCACGCTCCACACTGGGTGGACTTGGAGATAGGGGAGGAAACAGGAGGGCGCCCACCCTGGAGAATGGACATGGGACTAATGGCAGATGAGGGGGTGTGTCTAAGGGTGAGGGGGTGCATTGAAAAGTACTTGGAACTCAATGATAATGGGGAGGTCCAGGTGGGAGTGGTCTGGGAGGCGTTGAAGGCGGTGGTTAGAGGGGAGCTGATATCAATAAGGGCACATAAAGGGAAGCAGGAGAGTAAGGAACGGGAGCGGTTGCTGCAAGAACTTTTGAGGGTGGACAGACAATATGCGGAAGCACCGGAGGAGGGACTGTACAGGGAAAGGCAAAGGCTACATGTAGAATTTGACTTGCTGACTACAGGCACTGCAGAGGCACAATGGAGGAAGGCACAGGGTGTACAGTACGAATATGGGGAGAAGGCGAGCAGGTTGCTGGCACACCAATTGAGGAAAAGGGGAGCAGCGAGGGAAATAGGGGGAGTGAGGGATGAGGAAGGAGAGATGGAGCGGGGAGCGGAGAGAGTGAATGGAGTGTTCAAGGCATTTTATAAAAAATTATATGAAGCTCAACCCCCGGATGGGAGGGAGAGAATGATGGGCTTCTTGGATCGGCTGGAATTTCCCAAGGTGGAAGAGCAGGAAAGAGTGGGACTGGGAGCACAGATCGAGGTAGAAGAAGTGGTGAAAGGAATTAGGAGCATGCAGGCGGGAAAGGCCCCGGGACCGGATGGATTCCCAGTCGAATTCTATAGAAAATATGTGGACTTGCTCGCCCCGGTACTGACGAGGACCTTTAATGAGGCAAAGGAAAGGGGACAACTGCCCCCGACTATGTCTGAAGCAACGATATCGCTTCTCTTAAAGAAGGAAAAGGACCCGCTACAATGCGGGTCCTATAGACCTATTTCCCTCCTAAATGTAGATGCCAAGGTCCTGGCCAAGGTAATGGCAATGAGAATAGAGGAATGTGTCCCGGGGGTGGTCCACGAGGACCAAACTGGGTTTGTGAAGGGGAGACAGCTGAATACGAATATACGGAGGTTGTTAGGGGTAATGATGATGGCCCCACCAGAGGGAGAAACGGAGATAGTAGTGGCGATGGATGCCGAGAAAGCATTTGATAGAGTGGAGTGGGATTATTTGTGGGAGGTGTTGAGGAGATTTGGCTTTGGAGAGGGGTATGTTAGATGGGTGCAGCTGTTGTATAGGGCCCCAGTGGCGAGCGTGGTCACGAATGGACGGGGATCTGCATATTTTCGGCTCCATAGAGGGACAAGGCAGGGATGCCCTCTGTCCCCATTATTGTTTGCACTGGCGATTGAGCCCCTGGCGATAGCGTTGAGGGGTTCCAAGAAGTGGAGGGGAGTACTTAGGGGAGGAGAAGAGCACCGGGTATCTTTGTATGCGGACGATTTGCTACTATACGTGGCGGACCCGGCGGAGGGGATGCCAGAAATAATGCGGATACTTGGGGAGTTTGGGGATTTTTCAGGGTATAAATTGAACATGGGGAAAAGTGAGTTGTTTGTGGTGCATCCAGGGGAGCAGAGTAGAGAAATAGAGGACCTACCGTTGAGGAAGGTAACAAGGGACTTTCGTTACCTGGGGATCCAGATAGCTAAGAATTGGGGCACATTGCATAGGTTAAATTTAACGCGGTTGGTGGAACAGATGGAGGAGGATTTCAAGAGATGGGATATGGTATCCCTGTCAATGGCAGGGAGGGTGCAGGCGGTTAAGATGGTGGTCCTCCCGAGATTCCTCTTTGTGTTTCAGTGCCTCCCGGTGGTGATCATGAAGACTTTTTTTAAAAGGATTGAAAAGAGCATCATGGGTTTTGTGTGGGCCGGGAAGACCCCGAGAGTGAGGAAGGGATTCTTACAGCGTAGCAGGGATAGGGGGGGCTGGCACTACCGAGCCTAAGTGAGTATTATTGGGCCGCTAATATTTCAATGGTGAGTAAGTGGATGGGAGAGGAGGAGGGAGCGGCGTGGAAGAGATTAGAGAGGGCGTCCTGTAGGGGGACTAGCCTACAGGCTATGGTGACAGCCCCATTGCCGTTCTCACCGAGGAACTACACCACAAGCCCGGTGGTGGTGGCTACACTGAAGATTTGGGGACAGTGGAGACGGCATAGGGGAAAGACTGGAGCCTTGGGGGGGTCCCCGATAAGAAACAACCATAGGTTTGCCCCGGGGGGAATGGATGGGGGATATGGAATGTGGCAAAGAGCAGGAATAACGCAACTGAAAGATCTGTTTGTGGATGGGAAGTTCGCGAGTCTGGGAGCGCTGACCGAGAAATATGGGTTGCCCCAAGGGAATGCATTCAGGTATATGCAACTGAGGGCTTTTGCGAGGCAACAGATGAGGGAATTCCCGCAGCTCCCGACACAAGAGGTGCAGGACAGAGTGATCTCAAAGACATGGGTGGGGGATGGTAAGGTGTCAGATATATATAGGGAAATGAGGGACGAAGGGGAGACTATGGTAGATGAACTGAAAGGGAAATGGGAAGAAGAGCTGGGGGAGGAGATCGAGGAGGGGCTGTGGGCAGATGCCCTAAGCAGGGTAAACTCGTCGTCCTCGTGTGCCAGGCTAAGCCTGATTCAGTTTAAGGTATTACACAGGGCACATACGACTGGAGCACGGCTCAGTAAATTTTTTGGGGTGGAGGATAGGTGTGCGAGGTGCTCGAGAAGCCAGCGAATCATACCCATATGTTTTGGTCATGCCCGGCACTACAGAGGTTTTGGATGGGGGTGACAAAGGTGCTTTCAAAAGTTGTAGGAGTCCGGGTCGAACCAAGCTGGGGGTTGGCTATATTTGGGGTTGCACAAGAGCCGGGAGTGCAGGAGGCGAGAGAGGCCGATGTTTTGGCCTTTGCGTCCCTAGTAGCCCGGCGCAGGATATTGCTAATGTGGAAAGAAGCCAAGCCCCCGGGGGTGGAGACCTGGATAAATGACATGGCGGGGTTTATAAAGCTAGAGCGGATTAAGTTTGTCCTAAGGGGGTCGGCTCAAGGGTTCACCAGGCGGTGGCAACCGTTCGTCGAATACCTTGCAGAAAGATAGACGGAATGGGAAAAAGAAGGCAGCAGCAGCAGCCCAGGATCGGGGGTGGGGGGGGGGGGTGGGGGGGGGTGGGGGTGGGGGGGGGGTGGGGGGGGGGGGGGAGGAGGAACCAGAAGGACTCTCAGGTTTGTTAATATATACTGTATAGTATGTATAGGTCGTTGCTACAGATAATTATATATTGGACTGTTAAATTATATTTTTGGAGAGTGTTACTTGTGACAAGGCAGTTGCCAATTAGGGCAAGTTTTCATTTTTGTTATTTATTATTTATTCATTTTTTTTTTTGTTTATAAAATAGGTCATTGTTATTTGTGTTGTTATAATATTGTGTAAAGAAAGCACAATGTACTGTGTTGGTTGACCAAAAATTTTCAATAAAATATTTAATAAAAAAAATAAATAAAACATTTAAAAAATAGAGATCATAAAACGTATCGGGATTCACAGGTCCGCCAGCACGGTGCTCTGGCTGCCGGCCAATGGGATTTCCCATTGTGGCCACCTTATGCAGTCAGAATTCCGCCGATGGTTTGCTCCCAATTCTTGACAAGATTAGTTGACTAAATAACGGGCAGCACGGTAGCACAGTGGATAGCATTGTGGCTTCACAGCGCCAGGGTCCCAGGTTCAATTCCTCGCTGGGTCACTGTCTGTGTGGAGTCTGCACGTTCTCCCCGTGTCTGCGTGGGTTTCCTCCGGGTGCTCCGGTTTCCTCCCACAGTCCAAAGACGTGCAGGTTAGGTGGATTGGCCATGCTAAATTGCCCTTAATGTCCAAAAAGGTTAGGAGGGATTATTGGGTTATGGGGATAGGGTGGAAGTGAGGGCTTAAGTGGGTCGGTGCAGACTCGATGGGCCGAATGGCCTCCTTCTGCACTGTATGTTCTATGTTCTAAATATTTTGATGTATTTTATCGAATAGCGTCCGTGTGTAACAGTATCCTTAGTTGCTCTCTGTTATTGTTTTATTCAGTAAAGTGGTTTTACGCCGTAGCAGTTCAATCGATGAGACTGGGGAGATAGTCTGGTATTTAGCCCTCTGTCTGCTTCTGGCCTGGCTGATTGTTGGGGCAGCGTTATCGAAAGGAATCAAATCTTCAGGGAAGGTAAAATGATTGTGATGAATTGAGTTAAAACGAGTTATAAAGTACAGATTTCAGCAACAATAAAATGAGAATTTATGAATCATTTGCAAAGTGGGCTGGTTTACCTCACAGGTGATGCTAACAGTGACTCTTTGGGGGTGGGAGATCCATAATTCATCAACACTTCAGGCCCGAAGGAGACTTGGGGGCGTGATCGAACAAATTTCTTTCTGAGTATGCTGGCGAGTGGGAATCGCCGGGTATTTCCCGACGGCCGACCTGGCGAGTCCGTCACCGGTGTCTACACTAATTACAGCACTTAATGATGCCCGCAGGCTTCACGCTGCAAATGACTTTTCCTCTGGCTGAATCACCTGGGCCGCGCCTGGCAGCTCCCCGCTAACGAGGCGGAGCAGCCCTTAAGCCGATCCCACAGAGCAAATCCCAGGCAGCACGCAGCTATGCCACCGCGCAGACCAGCTCCGCGATTCAGAGATGACAGCCTGGCCAGACTGATGGATACGATCGTGTCCAGATGGGAACCTTCTTCCCCCGAGGTGTTTGGATGGTCAGCCACAGGTCAGCCAGTGCTGCCTGGGAAGCAGTGGCAGCAGCCGGCAGCGTGGGGAGTGTCACCAGAAGGACCGCCACCCAGTGCCGCAAGAAGGTCAATGACTTACGCTGGGCCGCGCAGGTAAGTTGGCATCGGTCTCCTGGCACTAGTCCCACCAGCTGAAACACCAACAACCCTGTGCCTGGCACCGTCCCCCACCCCCAATACCGCGACGTGCCCCAGAACAGCCTGGCAGCCACCAGCATACCCCACCCATGCCCAGCAGTGGTACACCCACCTATCCCCTGCCACGCCCCCCCATACACCCACCTGTCCCCTGTCACGCCCCCCATGCCCACCGATGCTTGAAGCTTGTGGTTCACGATGACCCCTCTATGCTCCTGCAGGAGAAGCTGGCTGACAACACATGGGAAAGGACCATGATGGGCAGCGACGTGACAGACCTCAGGGTCCTCACCCACTGTGAGGAACGGGCCCTGGAGGTCACGGCAATGGCCCAGGTGAAACGGTCACTGACGCGGGATTGGCCTGCGTTGCGGAGGTGATTAACCACTGGCCCCCACCCAGATGACCTGTCACATGCGAATTGTTCATGCCAGCACGGTTATCCTTCCATCTTGCTGACCACAAGCCCATTCTCCCGCAGAATTGGCATCTAATGGCATCGGCCAATCCAGGGTGGCTCCCACCCTGCCGTCCAAGAGAACACCTTGGAGGAGAGCTCCGAGGATGCCACCATCAGTACATCATGACTGTCATTCCCACCCTCCACCAGCACAGAAACACACACCTCGATGGGCGTGTTAAACATGGTCCCTGCTCCCAAACACTTTTCGCCAACCCAGTTCCCAGGTCTATGGGTTAAAAACAACACTGGATTCACCTCAATGGGTGTAAATATAATGGACAGGCTTCTGGGGCACATTCTGGTGGGAACCATAAAGTCGCAGATGAACATCAGGTGGAGGCACGGATATCCAGGGGAGACAGCAGTCAGAGGTCTGGTGGCTCCCAGAACCCAGCTGAGTCCCAGTCAGATGCTAAGTCCAGGCTATCCTGGAGCTGATGCAGTCAATAGGGCACGGCTGTGAGATTCAGAGGGAGATGTCAGTGACACTCCAACATGTGCACAGCTGATTGGAGGAGTCCCAAAGGCTATGGGTGCAGGAGATTGCGCTGTCAATACGTGGCACTGAGGCCACACCGCGAGGGAGGCGACCACAGTGGAGAGCAACGTCGGCACCATGAGTTGTGGCAACCAAGGCATGGCTCAGTCAGTGCTAGCCATGGCTGAGTAGCTGGAGGATGTGTCCCTGATGCAGGTGGACCTTTCTGTGCAGCTGCTGAGCTTGTCCCAGTCTCAGGTGGTCCTTGCTCGGGCGCTGCAGAGCATGTCCCTGTCTCAGGTGGGTATTCGCTGAGGTGCTCCAGTGCATATCTCAGTCACTGAGGATCATGTCCTAGACACAGGTAGACATTGGCGAGGCATTGCAGAGCCTGGCCCATTCACAGTGGGGCATCTCTGAGGGTAACAACACCATGGTGCAGCGCAGACATTGGGGATAGCCAGATAAGACAGGGCAATCTAGAGCTCAATCCAGCTGCCCCTCTGACCTGAGGTGACCCCCAGGGCCCTATGGGCATCGATTGGTCAGAGGGTGTGCTGGAGGCTGAACCAGAGCCCCCTATGGTGTGACGATGGGTGAATCCACGTCCTACATGAAGCGGGCGAGGATGATGCCCTCCCTGGTCCTCTGGGCATGCCGGACACTCGGTGCCACCATCTGTCCTCCTCCCTCCGGCTGGTCCACCAGGTTCTGAGTCCATTCTCCAGTTCTTCCTGGCCCGGCTCTTCCTTGTCCTCCTCCTCCGAGGTGGCCACATGTTCCTCCTCCTCCACCTCCAGTAGGTCATCCTGTTGCGATGCCAGGTTGTGGAGGGCACAGCAGACCACCACAAAGCGGGCGACCCTCCGGGGTGTGTATTGCAGTGCACCACCAGAACGGTCGGGGCATCGGGATCGCACCTTGAGGAGTGAAAGCCCCGGGAGCCAAATGGGCCTCGTTATATTGGGTCTCCGCATCGGTACTGGCGCCATTAGCCAGGTCCTAAGCCAGGTTCCCTTATCCCCCAAGATGCAGCTAGTCACCCTGGAGTGTCCCTTGAAGATGCAAAGGATCTCCGACTGCCCTGAGATGTAGCTAGTGTGCATACTGTGGGGAAGCGTGCACACATGTGCATGATATTCATATGGTGGGTGCATACAAGTTGAAAGTTCAGGGAGTGGAAAGCCTTCCTGTTAATGAAAGGCGTACTCAGACCATCTCGTGCATGCAAGGCGACAGGCATGCCAGCTATTACACCTTGGTCTTGGGGCATCCCGGCAATGGTGGAGAATCCTGCTGCCTGGGCATCTTGTTGGGCCTAGTCCATGTCAAACTTTATATCGTTTTCTGCCCGTGACTTCACGGATGTACATGTGGGCTGTAGCTTGTGAGATGCCACACAAGTCCACGTTCGAGCACTGGATGATCCTGAGGCATGGAAGTTCAGGGCTGCAGTGACCTTGACGGCCATCGGGAGCGGGTGTCCACCTCCTCCACGTGGTGCCAACGTGGCACAGTGCTGCATTTTCTCCATGTTGATGCGAAACCTGCTGCAGCACAGGCTGCCTATCATTTGTCCGATGCCTGCATACCTTGGTCTGTCATGGACCTCCCCCTCTGGGACCTTCCCTGGCCTGATGGGTGACCGGGTCCTCAGGCTGTGAGGAGCGGCACTGCACATGGGGCTTGGGGGCTTGGGGAGATGGGAGGGATGGGGAGGGATGGGGAGGGATGGGGCGTATGAGGGGATGGGGAGTATGGGAGGGGAGAGTGTGTGTGGAGGGGGTTCCAGGGTCCGGTGCCAACTCACCTAAGCGGCCTGGTGGAGGTTGTTGACCTTCTTGAGCCACTGGGTCCTCCTGGTCACACATATTCTCCCACATGGCAGTGGTTGCCCAGTGGTTGAACTGAACTGAACTCTGTGACCGGCACACTGGATAGCATGGTGGCACAGTGAACAAAGAACAAAGAAAAGTACAGCCCAGGAACAGGCCCTTCGGCCCTCCAAGCCCTTGCCGACCATGCTGCCCGTCTAAATTAAAATCTTCTACACTTCCTGGGTCCGTATCCCTCTATTCCCATCCTATTCAGGTATTTGTCAAGATGCCCCTTAAATGTCACTATCGTCCCTGCTTCCACCACCTCCTCCGGCAGCGAGTTCCAGGCACCCACTACCCTCTGTGTAGAAAACCTGCCTCGTACATCTCCTCTAAACCTTGCCGCTCGCACCTTAATCCTATGCCCCCCAGTAATTGACCCCTCTACCCTGGGGAAAAGGCTCTGACTATCCACCCTGTCTATGCCCCTCATAATTTTGTAGACCCCTATCAGGTCGCCCCTCAACCTCCGTCGTTCCAGTGACAACTAACCGAGTTTATTCAACCGCTCCTCATAGTTAATGCCCTCCATACCAGGCAACATCCTGGTAAATCTCTTCTGCACCCTCTCTGAAGCCGCCACATCCTTCTGGTAGTGTGGCGACCAAAATTGAACACTATACTCCAAGTGTGGCCTAACTAAGGTTCTATACAGCTGCAACATGACTTGCCAATTCTTATACTCAATGTCCAGGCCAATGAAGGCAAGCATGCCGTATGCCTTCTTGACTACTGTAGCACCGTCAATATGACGTGAGGCAGGTTGAGGTAATGTCAATTGAAGGCTTTATTAAGCAGAACTTTATCCCCAGCAGCGTGGTTACAGAATGCAACTGTTGAGGGAAATGGAGGGAAAAACTGGGTTCTTATACCGGCATTTCTGGGTGGAGTCCAGTAGGTGGCAGATCCTATCAGGACCTGGCATCCCTCCACCAATAGCCTGTCGACATGTGGTGTACCGTATTACCCCTAATACATACCACCACATTTACCCCTTGTTGAAAAAAACCCGTCGGGATGGTGGTTCGCATGATGGTAGGGGTTTACAGAGTCGGTACTGTGCCGTAACTTTGAACAAAACACAAAATTATCACTTCAACTGGGCCAACGGGCCAAACAGGGTCGGCATGATGCCATAACTATAACAAGACACAATAACTGAAAACGTTGAGAGTTAAAGTGATTCGATGAGCCGGATGGGCACCCTGGTCGTCCTTTCCGATCGTCTCGGGCGTGGTGGTGATGGCGCTGGCTCGAGTCCCGTTGACTCTGGGAGCGTAGCGCTGTCCCCTGTGTCCTTACTCCTGGGCGGGTCTGGGAGAACCGAACCCCCCGGGAAGGGGGTGGCTGCAGGATGAACCGGCGGGAGTGAGGAGGTGGTGTTTGGCGTTGGGGGGGTGTGGGTAGCTCCGGCGGGCGGCAGATCTCACAGGGAGACCGTGTCCTGTCGGCCATCGGGGTACTCCACATAGGCGTATTGCGGGTTGGCGTGAAGGAGATGCACCCGTTCCACCAACGGATCTGACTTGTGCGCCCGCACATGTTTCCGGAGCAGAATGGGTCCCGGAGCTGCTAGCCAGGTCGGAAGTGGCGTTCCAGAGGAGGACTTCCTAGGAAAGGGGAGGAGGCGCTCGTGAGGCGTTTGATTCGTGGTGGTGCACAGCAGGGACCGGATAGAGTGAAGGGCATCCGGGAGGACTTCCTGCCAGCGGGAAATTGGGAGGCTCCTAGACCGGAGGGCCAGCAGGACGGCCTTCCAGACCGTTCCATTCTCCCTTTCTACCTGCCCGTTCCCCCGGGGGATGTAACTGGTCGTCCTGCTTGAGGCTATGCTCCTGCTGAGCAGGAATTGACGCAGTTCTTCACTCATAAAGGAGGACCCCCTGTCGCTATGGATATAGTCAGGGAAACCAAACAGTGTAAAAATGGTACCGAGAGCTTTAATGACCGTGGACGCGGTCATGTCGGGGCAGGGGATGGCGAAAGGGAAACGGGAGTATTCGTCAACGACTTTCAGGAAGTACGCGTTGCGATCGGTGGAGGGGAGGGGGCCTTTGAAATCCAAACTGAGGCGTTCAAAGGGTCGAGAGGCCTTAACCAGGTGCGCTCTATCTGGCCTGAAAAAGTGCGGTTTGCACTCAGCGCAGATCTGGCAGTTTCCGGTGACTGATCGGACGTCCTCGACGGAGTAAGGGAGGTTGCGGGCCTTAAGGAAGTGGTAGAAACGAGTGACCCCCGGGTGGCAGAGGTCCTCGTGGAGGGCTTGTAGATGGTCCACTTGTACATTGGCACATGTGCCGCGAGATAGGGCATCTGATGGCTCGTTCAGCTTTCCGGGACGATACAAGATCTCATAATTGAAGGTGGCGAGTTCGATCCTCCACCGCAAGATCTTGTCGTTCTTGATCTTGCCCCGCTGTGCATTATCGAACATGAAGGCAACTGACCGTTGGTCAGTGAGGAGAGTGAATCTCCTACCGGCCAGGTAATGCCTCCAGTGTCGCACAGCTTCCACTATTGCTCGTGCCTCCTTTTCCACTGAGGAGTGGCGGATTTCTGAAGCGTGGAGGGTTTGGGAGAAGGAGGCCACGGGTCTGCCTGCTTGGTTGAGGGTAGCCGCCAGAGCTACATCCGATGCGTCGCTCTCGACCTGGAAGGGGAGGGACTCGTCGATGGCGCGCATCGTGGCCTTTGCGATATCCGTTTTGATGCGGCTAAAGGCCTGGCATGCCTCTGTCGTCAGGGGAAAAGTAGTGGACTGGATTAGTGCCTTGTCTGCGAACTGGGGGACCCACTGGGCGTAATAAGAAAAGAAGCCCAGGCAACGTTTCAGGGCTTTGGCACAGTGGGGGAGAGGGAACTCCATGAGGGGGAGCATGTGTTCAGGGTCGGGGCCTGTCACTCCATTACGCACTACGTAGCCCAGGATGGCTAGACGATCGGTGCGGCACACTCATTTTTCTTTATTGTAAGTGAGGTTCAGGGCGTGAGCGGTCTGGAGGAATTTTTGGAGATTGGCGTCGTGGTCCTGCTGGTCGTGGCCGCAGATGGTGACGTTGTCGAGATACGGGAACATGGCCCGTAAACCGTGCTGGTCAACCATTCGGTCCATCTCTCGTTGGAAGACCGAGACTCCGTTCGTGACGCTGAATGGAACCCTTAAAAAGTGGTATAACCGCCCGTCTGCTTCGAAGGCAGTATAGTTGCGGTCACCGGGACGGATGGGGAGCTGGTGGTAGGCGGACTTGAGGTCCACGGTGGAAAAGACCTTGTACTGTGCAATCCGATTGACCATGTTGGATATGCGGGGGAGAGGGTACGCATCTAGCTGAGTGTACCTGTTGATGGTCTGACTATAGTCAATGACCATCCTCTGTTTCTCCCCGGTCTTAACAACTACCACCTGGGCTCTCCAGGGACTGTTGCTAGCCTGGATGATGCCTTCCTTCAGCAGCCTCTGGACTTCGGACCGGATAAATGCTCGGTTCTGGGCGCTGTACCGTCTGCTCCTTGTGGCGATGGGTTTGCAATCCGGTGTGAGGTTCGCAAACAAGGAAGGCGGTTCAACCTTGAGGGTCGCGAGGCCGCAGACAGTCAGTGGGGGTATAGGGCCGCCAAATTTAAATGTTAAACTCTGGAGGTTGCATTGGAAGTCCAACCCTAGGAGTGTAGATGCACAGAGATGGGGGAGGACATACAGCCGGTAATTTCGGAACTCCCTCCCCTGCACCGTTAGGTTAGCGATGCAGAACCCCGTGATCTGAACGGAGTGGGATCCCGCCGCCAGGAAAATTTTCTGGGTGCTTGGCCGAATTACGAGGGAACAGCGCCTTACCGTGTCCGGATGAATGAAGCTCTCCGTGCTCCCAGAGTCGATAAGACACGGCGTCTCGTAGCCATTCACTAGGACTGTAGTGGTTGCAGTCTGGAGCGTCCGGGGTCGCGACTGGTCGAGGGTCGTCGAAGCCAGACGTGGTTGTTGAAGTTGAGCATCGTAATCAGGCAGTATGTGGCCGTCTGTGTCGGGGTCCTTCAGCCAAGATGGCGGCGTCCACGGATCGAGCGCAGTCGGGGGTGGACAAAATGGTGGCGCCCATCTCTCCCTCGTGGCGTCCGGGGTCCAAAATGGCGGCGTCCGTTGGTCACACGTGGATCGCTGGGGGGGCTGGGTCTGTGGTCCCGTTTCTTCCCCGGAGATAGCGGCGACCCCGCGGGACTTGCACACCGTCGCGTAGTGGCCTTTCTTCCCGCAGCTTTTGCAGGTAGCCGTGTGGGCCGGGCATCGCTGCCAAGGGTGTTTCGGATGGCCGCAAAAATAGCAGCGGGGCCCCCCCGGTTGGTCTGGTGTTTTGGCCGCGCAGGTTTGCGGGGGTGGGGGGGGTGTCGGAGAGTCGACCGCAGCGGGGGTCCACCGAGCCCAAGGGGCTGTATTGCGGTCGGGGGCGTAGGCGCGGGCGTTACGCGAGGCCACATCGAGGGATGCCGCCAGGACCCGAGCTTCTGTAAGTCCCAGAGATTCTTTCTCCAGAAGCCTCTGGCGGATCTGGGAAGAGGCCAAACCTGCCACATACGCATCGCGGACCAGGAGCTCTGTGTGTTCACTCGCTGTTACCGCCAGGCAGTTGCAGTTTCGACCCAGGATCTGCAGGGCGTTATAAAACTCGTCCAGCGATTACCACGGAAATTGCCGTCGTGTGGCGAACTGGTATCGAGCAAAAACCTGGTTGGCGGGCCGGATGGAGATATCCTTCAGCGCGGCGCTGGCACCGGTGAAACCGTCCTCGTCCTCGATAAGAGAGTAGACGTCAGGACTCACCCTGGAATAGAGTACCTGCATCTTTTGTTCGTCAGTCGGTGTGCCGGGGGCCGTTCGGAGGTAGCCCTCAAAGCATGCCATCCAGTGTTTGAAGATAGAGGCCGAGTTAGCTGCTTGGGGTGCGATGCGCAGGCACTCCGGGGTGATTCGGAGCTCCATGTTCCCACGTCGTTTTCTTCAATTTAAATTCTGCTTAGTAAATTGTAGCACCGTCAATATGACGCGAGGCAGGTTGAGGTAATGTCAATTGAAGGCTTTATTAAGCAGAACTTTATCCCCAGCAGCGTGGTTACAGAACGCAACTGCTGAGGGAAATGGAGGGAAAAACTGGGTTCTTATACCGGCATTTCTGGGTGGAGTCCAGCAGGTGGCAGATCCTATCAGGACCTGGCATCCCTCCACCAATAGCCTGTCAACACGTGGTGTACCGTATTACCCCTAATACATACCACCACAACTACCTTCTCTACCTGTGTGGCCACTTTCAGTGACCTGTGGACCTGTACACCTATATCTCTCTGACTTTCAATACACTTGAGGGTTCTACCATTTGCTGTATATTCCCTACCTGCATTAGACCTTCCAAAATGCATTACCTCACATTTGTCCGGATTAAACTCCATCTGCCATCTCTCTGCCCAAGTCTCCAAACGGTTTAAATCCTGCTGTATCCTCTGACAGTCCTCATCGCTATCCGCAATTCCATCAACCTTTGTGTTATCTGCAAACTTACTAATCAGACCAGTTACATTTTCCTCCAAATCATTTATATATTTAAACGAACAGCAAAGGTCCCAGCACTGATCCCTGCGGAACACCACTAGTCACAGCCCTCCAATTAGAAAATCACCCTTCCATTGCTACTCTCTGCCTTCTATGACCGAGCCAGTTCTGTATCCACCTTGCCAGCTCATCCCTGATACCGTGTGACTTCACCTTTTGCACCAGTCTACCATGAGGGACCTTGTCAAAGGCCTTACTGAAGTCCATATCGACAACATCCACTGCCCTACCTGCATCAATCATCTTTGTGACCTATTCAAAAAACTCTATCAAGTTAGTGAGACACGATCTCCCCTTTACAAAACCATGCTGCCTCTCACTATTACGTCCATTTGCTTCCAAATGGCAGTAGATCCTGTCTCGAAGAATTCTCTCCAGTAATTTCCCGACCACTGACGTAAGGCTCACCAGCCTGTAGTTCCCTAGATTATCCTTGCTACCCTTCTTAAACAAAATAACAACATTGGCTATTCTCCAGTCCTTTGGGACATCACCTGAAGCCAGTGAGGATCCAAAGATTTTTGTCAAGGCCTCAGCAATTTCCTCTCTAGCCTCCTTCAGTATTCTGGGAGAGATCCCATTGGGCCCTGGGGACTTACCTACCTTAATATTTTTCAAGACGCCCAACACCTCGTCTTTTTGGATCTCAATGTGACCCAGGCTGTCTACACACCCTTCTCCAGACTCAACATCCACCAGTTCCTTCTCTTTGGTGAATACTGATGCAAAGTATTCATTTAGTACCTCGCCCATTTCCTCTTGCACCACACATAGATTCCCTTGCCTATCCTTCAGTGGGCCAACCCTTTCCCTGGCTACCCTTTTGCTTTTTATGTACGTGTAAAAAGCCGTGGGATTTTCCTTAACCCTATTTGCCAATGACTTTTCGTGACTCCTTCTAGCCCTCCTGATTCCTTGCTTAAGTTCCTTCCTACTTTCCTTATATTCCACACAGGCTTCGTCTGTTCCCAGCCTTCGAGCCCTGACAAATGCCTCCTTTTTCTTTTTGATGAGACTTGCAATATCTCTCGTTATCCAAGGTTCCCGAAATTTGCTGTATTTATCCTTCTTCCTCACAGGAACATGCCTGTCCTGAATTCCTTTCAACTGACACTTGAAAGCCTCCCACATGTCAGATATTGATTTACCCTCAAACATCCGCCCCCAATCTAGGTTCTTCAGTTCCCGCCTAATATTGTTATAATTAACCTTCCCCCAATTTAGCACATTCACCCTAGGACCACTCTTATCCTTGTCCGCCAGCACCTTAAAACTTACTGAATTGTGGTCACTGTTACCGAAATGCCCCCCTAC